>NC_056725.1:448178131-448535631 GCF_019279795.1 Protopterus annectens | reverse complement strand
TCTCTCTAATTGGAACATGCAGCTGAGAAAGTCCTGTGGCAGGATAGTAACTCCAGAAGCATGGAAATCAGATGGTTTCTCTCTGAACTCGTCAGACCTTTTCTCTTTTCTTCAATTTCTTTGATCATCAGGGTGTTGCTCACAATAAATGAGGAAAAACTAGATACAATTATAACAACACCATTTTGGCCAAGACTACACTGATACCCTCTCCTGAATAACATGGCAAAAGAAAAATGCAAAGTACTGCATCAGTGTGCAGACCTCTTGACATAAAACAGGGGTTTCCCTTTAGATTCAAACCTGACCACTCTAGGCCTTACAGCTTAGATGATCTTACTGGGAATCCAAGCAGGCATATTATGAAGGAGGCTAAGGAAGCCTTATTTAAGGAAGTCATGACTAGCTAAATGGAAAGGATTCCCATTCTGTTGCCAGTCCAGGGACATTGACCTAATGAAAGCTAAGGGGCTTTGTCCTGGAATTTGTCAGACCTTTACAAATCAAGTTTAGTGTACACCTTTTTAAAAGTGTATGCTTCTGCTATTTCACCCTGTCTACCAATGGACCCCGGCCCTACCCATACTCCAGTTTAAAACATTTCCTCAAGGAGGTCATTCATCTGAGACCCCCCAAAGAAAGAGGTTAATTTAATATGGGATCTGAACTGTGTGTGAGAAAAATTGCCCCTTGCCCTTTGAAAATTGTGCTTCATTCTCCCTCCAGTATCTGTCTTGGGAGATGAGGTTTATGGTCGCTTTTACTTCTGCCAAAAGGATTTCTGAACTTCAAGCATGGATGTGTGAAAAGCCTTTCCTGTTATTTCTTCAGACAGAGTATCCCTGCATACCAATCCAACTTTTTCGCCTACCCCAAATCAGACTATTCAACTACCAGTTTTTTTTTTCAAAGCCACATAATTTAGGAGAAAGGGCACTGCATTCTATTGATATACACAGATGGCTAAGATTTTACTTGCACAGAACCAAGGAGTTCAGAAAGTCTGATCAACTGTTTGTCCCTTGTGTCAGAGGGGAAGAGAGGTAGACCTGTTAAATAATAATCTTCAAAATGTTTGGCTCACTGAATTTTTTTTTTCATAATTCAAACCTTAGCAAGTCTGTCCCAGGCCAGATCAGGGTCCACAACATTAAAGCCACCGCTGCCACTACAGCCTTCCGTGGGGAAGGTTTATTTATTTATTTATTGACATTTGATTGCCAGGAAAGTCTGACTGGGTAGGAGCCCATTTTCAGCAGATGCCCAAGGAGAAAAGCTCCATAGTACTGCAAAACATTTTAAGAACAATAATTTTACAGTCTTTGAAAATAACACCAAAAAACAACTACAGTTTAAATAATTCTGTCAAATTAGTCATAATATGAAAACATTGGTTAACAGTACATACAAGTTATATGACATGATTTAACATTTAGAGAAAGTTTAACCAGTTTATAGAGAAATTAAAGTTAAGTTAGAATAATACAAACATGAATTGCAATATGAGGGGAGAGAATAGCAGGCTTATGGTATATTTAGAGAGAAAGCCAGGAAAGTGAAAATGATAGAACTAAGGAAGTGAGTGAAGAAGGGTCAGTAAGGAGGTGTAAGTAATGAATAGGCTATTTGTTCATATTTAGGGATATAATTTATCCTGGTATTGAGCAAGAACAGAAGAAATTGGGTGCTACTAAATTTATTCTTGAAGAAGCTACATAGTCATCTGTGTACACCTTAATCTAGCACTTTAACATAGTGCAGTATACAGTGTATATAAAAAGTTTATACACCCCTGTTAAAATGCCACGATTTTGTGATATGAAAAATGAGACCACAAAAAATAATTTCAAAAAATTTCCCACGTTTAATGTGACCTATAACCTGTACAATTCAATTGAAAAACAAATCTGTTTGAGGAAAAATATAAAAAAAAAAAAACTTACAATAAGCTGGTTGCATAAGTGTGCACACCCTTAAACTAATACTTTGTTGAAGCACCTTTTGATTTAATTACAGCTTTCAGTCTTCTTGGGTACACACCTGCCATCAATTAAAGAGACTCTGATTAACCCCAAATAAAGTTCAGCTGTCCTAGTAGGATTTTCCTGATATTTACTCAGTTGCCTGCTACAGAAAAAGCCATGGTTCGCAGAGAGCTTACAAAGCATCAAAGGGATCTCATTGTTGAAAGGTATCAGTCAGGAAAAGGGTAGAAAAAAATTCCACAGCATTGGATGTACCATGGAACACAGTGAAGGCAGTTATCAAAAAGTGGAGAAAATATGTGACAACGGTGATTTTGCAAAGAACTGGACATCCCTCCAAAATTAATAAAAAGACAAGACGAAAACTGGTCAGGGAGATTGCCAAGAGACTTACAGCAACACTGAAGAAGCTGCAGGAATTTCTGGCAAGTACTGATTGTGTACTACATGTTACAGCACTCTCCCATATTCTCCATATGTCTGGGATATGGGGTAGGGTTGCAAGACAGAAGCCTTTTCTTACACAAAAAAACATCCAGGCCCACCTAAAATTTGTAAAACAATACATCAAGTCTCCCAAAAGCATGTGGGAAAATGTGTTATTGTCTAATGAGACCAAGGTAGAACTTTCTGGCCATAATTCCAAAAGGTACGTTTGGCACAAAAACAACACTTCACATCACCAAAAGAACACCATCCCCACAGTGAAGCATGGTGGTGGCAGTATCATGCTTTGGGGTTGCTTTTCTTCAGCTGGAACTGGGGCTTTAGTCAAGGTGGAGGGAATTATGAACAGTTCCAAATACCAGTCACTTTTGGCCCAAAACCCTCAGGCTTCTGCTAGAAAGTTCAAGATGAAGAGGAATTTCACCTTTCAACACAACAATGACCCAAGCATACATCCAAATCAACAAAAGAATGGCTTCACCAGAAGAAAATTAAAGTTCTGGAATGGCCAAGCCAGAACCCAGGCCTAAATCCAATAGAAAATCTGTGGGGTGAGCTGAAGAGGGCTGTGCACAAGAGATGTCCTCACAATCTGACAAATTTGGAGTGCTTTTGCAAGGAAGAGTGGGCAAATATTGCCAAGTCAAGATGTGCCATGCTGATAGTCTCCTACCCAAGAAGACTGAATGCTGTAATTAAATCAAAAGGTGCTTCAGCAAAGTATTAATTTAAGGGTGTGCACACTTGCGCAACCAGCTTATTGTACGTTTTTTATTTTTTATATTTTTTCCCTAACAGATTTGTTTGTTTTTCAGTTGTATTGTACAGGTTATAGGTCACATTAAATGTGGGAAAAGTTTTAAAATGATTTATTGTGATATCATTTTTTATATCACCAAAACCTGGCATTTTAACAGGGGTGTGTAAACTTTTAATATCCACTGTATGTAGCCAGGGAAGGGTTTGCTTCTGCTTTCCTGCAAGGCCTCATGTCCAAATAACTTCCATACTTTTTCCTGAGATGTGATGCTTTGTGAATCTTCCCAAATGCAAGGACTGCAACAGTGTACAATACAATGAACATAGTAATGTGTTAGAAACTTATCATAAATGCAGATTTTCTAATAGAGTCACTGTTGTAGTCCAGGTACCCTTACTTCCCAAACTTCTTTCTGTTTCCCTCTGGGTTGGGGTAGATCCATAGTTCCCATTAGATGCCATCCCTCTCACTTACTACTGGGTCCCCATCATCTTCACTCCAAGAGCAGGTCAGATCCTTAACCATTTCTTACAGAACAATTCCCATCTCCTCATCCTCATTTCGTCATAGCTTAATATTTGTTATAAGATCATAGGAAGTTACTAGGCTGTTGGCCCTGAGGCCCGTATAAGCCTAGCCAAGAGTTTAGCCCATGTTTAAACAAGGCAGCACCCAAAGTCCCTGTCTAGCCGGGACACAGGTGGAATCCCAGGGATGTATTTTCTGTTTCCCATCCAGTTATCCAGGTTGCGCTTGAAAAGGGATAATGAGGTAATCTGCTTAATGTGGAGAAGGAGTCTATTCCACAGATGAGGGAATCTGGGGGACACAAATCTATCCCAAGTCCTATTGATGTCACAGACCTGGTTGAGGTCGTGCATGCGGGTTACTCGAGTGGAGCTTGACTTGTGGATGTTATGTGATCCTATCTCGCCTACATTCTGTACTGATGGGCTCGGAGCCGATCCCTCGGCTCCAACTCAGCACGCTTATGATATAGAGCGAGGCCTCTTATTGGCTGAGCTATCTTTATCCCAGGATGCACCACCACTAATCCCCCAGATCTCGTTTGCCGCTTACAAAGCTAAGACGTGGTCTCAACTTGGCTGGGCTAAGTACTATTTATTTAGGCTTTTTCCTGTCAGAAATTTGCTTGATTTAAATCCAAAAGCTGTTTTAACAGCTATTGTTGTTATACGAGTGTGTATTAGTAGTTTTGGTAGAGGATTTCGTGTTTTTTCCTGTCAGGGAAGGTTTCCCGTTTAAGTTAGAGGGGCCTTCCCCTGTTGTTTCTACTACCTTGGGTTTTTGTGTGTGGGTCAAGTACCCGTTTAAGTTAGAGGGTCTTGACCCTCTCTATCTTTCTTCTTCCGTAAAAATTGTTTCTTTTACTGTACTCTAAAAAAAAAAAAAAAAAAAAAAAAAAAAAAAAAATTATTTAAAGTTTAAAATTATTAAAGTAGGGATATTTTATTTGCTGTAACCCTTCTTTTTGATTGTAGACAACTGTGTTTGACTTTTTGGCTATGTCTAAAGAACACAAACCCTCCGGGTTTAAGAAATGCACGAGGTGTGGTTTCAAAATGTCCATAACGGACGACCACTCCTCGTGCGTCTATTACTTAGGCGCCAAGCACCTACAAGAATCGTGTAGCGTGTGTCACGCCTTTTCGTCAAGAGTCCTCCAGGAGAGGAAGAACAAATTAATCCTGAAAGGGTTAATCAAGCCATCCTTAGAGGAGGCTTTATCTTCCTCTCCTTCTCCTTCTAAAAAGAAAAAAGCGTCGGCTCCGACCAGTCAGTCGGAACTGACTGCAAAATAATCTAAGCAGACTTCTCCATCGGCTCCACGGACTTCGGAGCCGAGGGCGGAACGGTCTGCCTCGATGCCTCCAGCCTCGACCCCTCTGGTTTCGGAGCCGAGGACTGGGGCATCGAGAGGCGGGTCACCCTCATGGGCTCCACTGATATTGGAGCCGATAAGGGTTACCGGCTCAGACTCTTCCCCTTCGGAGCCGAAGTCCTTATCGGCACAGAGGGAAATTACCTTGAGATATCCCTCGGAGCCGATAGTGGTAGAGTCCTTTCGGAGCCGGTCCCCGAGCCCTTCGGAGCCGATGGAGAAATCGGTTCGGGCCCGATCGGTATCCTCTAGATCATCCAAGATGTCTGATTCGGACATCGACAGGGTGCTCCTTCGACTCTTCCAGTCTCCGGTGTTCCAAAAGCTAGTTTCAGCTCCAGCCCATTCGGCTTTGGAGCCGATGGTCCACTCCCCTACTGTGGTTCCTCCTCCAACAGCTTCGGCACCGTTGGAGCCGGTGCTGGTGCAACCTGTGGAGATTTTAGGGTCGGGCCCGACCCTTGCTCCAACTCCGGCTCTTGGGTCGGAGTTCAGTACACTGACTTCTTCCTTCGGCCCTGGGGGGGAGGCTTCGGGATTGATGCTTTCGGTCCCAAGTCTCCCTCTTGGTGCGTCGGCGGCGGGAGTGCCGTCCACTGTCGTGGCCACGGAGGTGGGACCCTCCCAGGATTCTGGTGGTCCCGCCTTCAGGGCTATGAGGAGTGCATTAGCCAAATCTTCCTTGGCTACCTCCACGGTTTCCCCAGCTCCTTCCCTTGCATACGGAGACTGGGTCTTTGGCAGTCCCCCTGTCCTTAGACAGCGGAGCCCCCAGGCCTCAAGTTACCCCCGCTGGGGTTTCTCCCCCTCCTGGAGGTCCTTCTGAAGCCTCTTCGGAAGAACCCCCCAGGAAAAGATGGTGCAAGAGGAAGCACGTTGACTCCCCTGATGAGTCTCTTACATCAGACACTGATCTCGATGATGCAGAGCGGTTCCCTAAGTCGTCCTCGGATGATGTCTCCTTTGCAGACATCCTGGAAGCCCTAAAACAACGAGGCGGCTGGCAGTCCAAACCTCCCTCTGCTGATGAGTCGGTGTTCCTGAAGGCCTTCGGGGCTCAGCCCTCCGCCTCCTGGGTGTCTCCGCCCTTCGATTAGCTCTTGGATTTGATCTGTCGAAGGGCGTGGGAACACCCAGACTCTGTGGAACCGGTGCCTGCTCGTCCAAATAAGTTCCTCTCGGCGCCCCCTGAAAAAGAGTTTCTAACTAAAGGTGTGGCTGTAGATGCTTTGGTGGTGGCATCTGCTACCCAGCAAGATGTAGCAGAGGCTTCGACGTCCGTCCATCCTCCTAATAAGGAGTCTAGGAGCATGGATCGGTACGGAAAGCGCACCCTCAGTTCAGCGGCCTTTACACTGAGGTCTTTGAACTACCTTACGCACTTTACCAGATTTCTGAGGGATCTGATTAAGGAGCTATCCGATACCCTCTTGGGTAACCTGCCTGAGGAGCTGGCCCAGACGGTTGGCTCTCAGCTGGCTACAATGTCGTCCATTTCGAACTCGTCCATGAGGCTCATTTCTTATGCGGCCGAAGGGGCGAGTAGAGCGCAGTACAGGCATTGCTCTCGGAGACAAGCCTGGCTCCGCCTGTGTCATTTCGCGGAGGCCTTTAAGTCTTTCTTTGCCGACGCCCCCTTTGATGGGTCCTCCCTGTTTGGACCCAAGGTAAAGGACACACTAACCCGCTGTGAACAGGAGGGTAAGACTCTGACTGCCGTGGGGCACGATTTTCCACTCCCTTTCGGCCTTATCCCAAGGCTAAAAGAGGAGGGAAAATGTGGTTCCGTAGATCTCAGAAGCCTTACCCCTCTCAGCAGGAGGATTCCCCTTCCAGAGGCAGAGGAGGGGGAAATTCTTCCGGAAGACGCCGTCCCAGAGGCGGCAGAGGCCCTCGCAACACTGGAGACCGCGAGTCCTTTCGTGGCTCTTCAGCCTTTCATAGTCCCTGAGGGATTGCCCGGCTGTGCAGCTCCGGAGCCAGTCGGGGGTCGTTTCTCGAAGCACCCAAAGGCCTGGGAAGGTATCACTCAGGACCGATGGGTGCTTCGGATTATCGCCGGAGGTTACTCCATCCCATTCTCTCATCCCCCCCCTCAGTCCAAAAAAATCCCGGACCCGCCACCCAGTCCACGGGATACCGCAGCCTCAGAAGTTTCAAAGCTGCTGCAAAAAGGAGTCATCCAACCGGTCCCCGCAGACCAGATCGGATTAGGGACTTACTCAAGATTCTTTTTGGTGCCAAAAAAGACCTGGGACTTGAGGCCCATTTTGGACCTCAGCATCCTAAACCGTTCAGTCAGAAAGTCCAAGTTCCGAATGGTCACCCTACAAACCATTCTCCCATTGCTGGAGAAGGGTGTTTGGATGTGCTCCATAGATCTCAAGGACACTTATTACCATATCATGGTACATCAAGCGTCAAGGAGACATCTGCGCTTCAGCCTAGGAGGCAGTCATTTTCAGTTCTGTGCACTGCCCTTTGGTCTCACCACAGCCCCCAGGGTGTTCACCAAATGTTTGGCGGTCGTGACTGCTCACCTGAGAAGTCTAGAATTCCAGGTGTTTCCGTATCTAGACGACTGGCTCCTAACTGCCACCTCCAAGCATCTACTATTGCGGAGCCTACAAGCCACTATATCACTGGGCAATTCCCTTGGAATCACCTTCAATTGGCCAAAGTCTGTGTTGCTGCCATCTCAACGCATAAGATTCATAGGGGTAGAGATAGACTCAAACTGAATGCGGGTCTATCTACCTACAGACAGGATACAAACCATACAGGCTCAAGTTCGAGCCTTACTTCCCAGATCCAAAGCCCCAGCCAGAATGGTCCTGCAGCTATTGGGATCCATGTCCGCCACAGTTCTTCTAGTTCCCCTGGCAAGGTTGCACATGAGAATTCTTCAGTGGCTTCTTTCAGCTCAGTGGTCCTTTCAGGAACTCCCTCTCAGTCACCTCATATGGATCACGGAATCTTGTAAACGGGACCTTCGCTGGTGGCTAGTGCCCTCCAACTTGGATCAGGGACGACCCTTTGTTCTACCTCCTCCGGCGGCCACTTTGACCACGGACGCCTCCCAGACGGGGTGGGGGGGGCATTCCCTGGGCAGGTCAGTCCAAGGCAAATGGCACTCAGAAGAGACTTTACTTCATATCAACATCTTAGAAATGAGGGCAGTACTTCTGTCCCTTCAAGCCCTTCACGATTATCTCCCTCAGGGCGTAATTGCTGTTCACTCAGACAACATGTCAGTTGTCTGGTACCTGAACAAACAGGGAGGGACCAGATCCTATCCTCTTTGCAGAGAAGCCATGAGAGTTTGGGAATGGGCAGTCTCGACCAAACGCTTCCTAGTGGCTACTCACATACCGGGCAAGTCCAATGTGATAGCCGACAGATTGAGCAGAACCGTCCTCTCTCCTCACGAATGGTCACTGAATATGACAGTTGCAAGTCAGATTTTCAGCAAATGGGGAGTTCCGTGTTGCGATCTCTTCGCGACTCCTCTGAATGCAAAGTGCAAAGAATTCTTCTCCCTAACCCCGGCTCCGGGGAAGAGCCCCATGGACGCACTAGTCCATCCTTGGCCCACCGGCTTGCTTTATGCCTTCCCTCCAGTTCCTCTCCTTCCCAGGGTAATTCAAAAGGCATCTCTCTTGGGGAGCAAAATGATCTTAATTGCTCCTTACTGGCCTCATCAAATGTGGTTCCCCTATCTTCGGAAACATGCTCTGGAAGGTCCATGGTTTCTGGATCAGATCCCAGACCTACTGGTTCATCAGTCGTGACTATTCCACCAGTCCCTACACACCTTAAAATTGACGGCTTGGCTCCTCCTCTTCCGACGATAGTCAGGAGTCATACATTGGATCCAGATGTTGTGCAAATATTATCTTCGGCCCATAAGTCTGCTACAAAGAAACTGTATTCTAACAAATGGAAAAGATTTGCTATTTGGGCTCAACTCCGGGGCCTGGACCCCATTTCTATTCCCGTGGCAGAAGTACTAAAATTTTTGACTTCTCTTTTCAATCAAGGCTCTTCAGTTTCTACCATCAAGGTACAATTGGCAGCAATCTCTAATTTTCACGAATCCATAGACCCACCTTTAATGAGCAACAGATTGTGTAAGACCTTCTTGAAAGGTGCTGCTCTATTAAGACCTCCGATTTCTCATCCTGCACCTCCATGGGATCTCGATATAGTGTTACGCGCCTTGACTTCTTTCCCCTTTGAACCGGCAGCTACATGTGATCTAAAGTTCCTATCATGGAAGACAGCCTTTCTGGTGGCGATTACTTCTGCCAGAAGAGTTTCAGAGCTTCAGGCTTTGTCAGTAAAACCCCCGTACTTGGTTTTTCACAGACAGAGTATCCCTCAGGCCAAATCCTTCCTTTGTCCCTAAAGTTTGTTCTAGTTTTTGCTTACAACAATCGTTAGAGCTTCCAGTTTTTTTCCCAAAATACTCTAACAAAGCGGAGTTCATATTCCACACACTAGATGTCCACAGACAGTTACATTTTTATTTAGACAGGACCAAACAAACAAGGAAAACAGATCAGTTGTTTGTATCCTTTGCAGACAATAAATTGGGCAAAGCTGTCACAAAGGTCACTATTGCCAAATGGATCAGGGACTGTATTACTCAAGCTTATTTTTATTCTAACAAAGAGCTTACCGCCTCTGTCAAAGCTCATTCTACAAGGGCTATGGCTACTTCGATAGCATTTCATTCTAAGCTTGCTATTAGTGACATTTGTGCTGCTGCTACATGGTCTTCCCTGCACACCTTTATTTCACACTACAAATTAGATGTGGCATCTAGAGGACGAGCTTCATTTGGTTCCACAGTGCTCAGGGGTGTTTTCCAATGAGCCACCTGGGATTTAGGTGCTAGGGACGCTGTCCCATCAGTACAGAATGTAGGCGAGATAGGATCACATAACATCTTTTAGTTGTGTACTCACCATAACTTTAGATGTTTGCGATCCATCTCGCCTACATTCCTAATAACCCACCCTCCTTCCCCCTTCCTTGGAGATCAGAGGATATCAGAAGGTCCGAATCCTGTTGTTTCATCTTGAAACATCTAACAATGTTATATAATCAAGTTGTGCATGTGTGCATGAATGCGGACAAACAAGATCTGGGGGATTAGTGGTGGTGCATCCTGGGATAAAGATAGCTCAGCCAATAAGAGGCCTCGCTCTATAGCATAAGCGTGCCGAGTCGGAGCCGAGGGATCGGCTCCGAGCCCATCAGTACAGAATGTAGGCGAGATGGATCCCAAACATCTAAAGTTATGGTGAGTACATAACTAAAAGATATGCAGCAATCCCATCAAGGTGGGGCCTGAGATTGCTTTGTATGCCAAGCAGAGGTCACCTCTGAGGAGTCTGCATGAAACTGAATAGAAGGACAGGGCTTTTAGTCTATCTGTGTAGGGTAGATGTTTGAGGCTCTGGATTCTTCTGGTTAGGAACCTCTGTGGTGTCTCCAGCTGCTCCATGTGCTTTGCAAGGTACATGCCGAAGGGGGCGTTGTTCTCAATAGTTGGCCTTATCAGGGAAGAATACAGGGATGTTATGACCTTATTGTCCCTAGGTGAGATACCCTTACTTATGAGGTGGGCCATATAGAAAGCTTTCCATACAACAGAAGCAACATGATGGTCAAAAGTCAGGTTGCTATCAACCTTGGTGCCCATATCCTTTACGACTGATTGCGTGCCTAGGACGTTGTTATTAATGTGATAATATGTGGGGACACCACTCTCCCCAAAGGAGATGATGATGATGCATTTTTTGGCTTTCAGCTTGAGGCCATGTTTCTGGCACCAGTCATTTGTTTGGGTGAGACCCTCTTGGAGGGCACCCACATCACTTGAGGAATTGCTGACCGCAACCAGCTTGCAGTCATCTGCAAACTTGGTCAGTCATAGCTCACTGGTTTTGGCCTGCGGCTCAAAGAAGTATAGCCTGAATAACAGAGCCCCAAGACTGATACCTGGGGTATGCCGCTCATTACTGGTCTACTGCTTGAGGTGGCTTCCCCTATTTTGATTAAGTGGATTCTGTCAGTGAGCCAGTTTGCTACCCATCTGATAACATATGGACTGATGCCTAGTTGAGAGAGTTTATCTATTATGCGGGGAATAGTGTCAAAGGCTTTGGCCAGGTCAGGGTAGGCGGTGTGCACCGTCTTCCCCTCGTCCTTGGCTTTGGTGACTGTCTCAAAGAAGTCCACCAGATTTAACAAACATGAGCTCCCCTTGACAAAGCCAAACTGTGTGGTGTTGAGTGTTTGGAGGTTACCAGTCTCCCTTTTAATAAGATCCATGATAATCTGTTCCATGGCATTGCAGATCAGGCTATTTAGACTGATGGGTCTATAATTTCCTGGATCGGTAGACGCTCCACCTTTATGTAAAGGAATATGACAGTTGCTGTCCTCCACTTGGCTGGGACAAAGCCAGTACTCAGGCTTTGGCTGAATAGGGTGCCTAATGGTGCTGCAAGTTCATGCCTAAGTTCATGTAGGATGCAGCCTGGGATGTTATTGGGTCCCATGGAGGCTGTTTTTTTTTTGCTTTTGAGAGGGCAGTGTTGACCTGCTCCCTAGGGAGAAGGGGAGGGGGGCAGGTACTAGGGAAGTCCTGATTTACTGATAGGGAGACAGAGGGGTGAAGTTTTCGCTAAATCTACAGCATTTGTGTATGTGGTGTTCTTGACCACCAGTTCTGAACAGATCTGGGTGCTTCTTTTAAGATTATGGACATATGTGAAGAAGGCCTTATGATTATCTGTAGTAGATGTGGCAAATGTGGACTTTAAGTTGTCTTTAGAGGATTTCACTAGTGCTCTTATTTGCTTGTTCAGGCTAAGGCGAGATTGCTTCCCATTGGGCAACTGCTCCTTGGTCCTGGACAGCAATTTTTTCCTTTTGTTATGTAGCTTATTTATTGCAGATGTCCACCAGACAGGTTTACTCTTCCTTGAAGAGGATGATTTTGTTCTGTCAGGTATTCCTGATTCCATGCATCTATGTAAATGCTGGTATAGTACTTTGATGTAGATGTGGATATTGGTGCCAGTTCCAACAGAGGGGAAGGGGGCTGTGAAGCTGTTCATACCATCCCTCAGGAGGTTGTAATCAGCTTTGGAGAAGGTTTTTGTTTGACCCTAGCTGGGGGGGGGGGGGGTCAGGGGAGATGCTGACTTCGAAGGTGACTGCTTTATGGTCGGATCTTACCAGGGAGGATAATACTGTAGGGGTGCTGCAGTGGTAACTCATGTTGGTTAATACCAAGTCTAAGATATTATCAGCTCTTGTGGAGGTATCTACTAGCTGCTCCAAGGCATTTGCATTGATAAAATCGAGGAATCCCTGGGCATTCTGTCGCATATCATCTACTCAGAGGTGATTTCTGTTTAACATACAAGGCCATGTCAAACCCAGAGCTGTTGGACTTGCTAAACTTAAAGAAATCCCAATCCCTCAGAGCCACACGCTCCAGGGATATAAACCTTGTCATCACAATAAACAAAACATGCTGGAGGGATAGGTTCCTGACCCAGAGACTCCCCAGACTCTGGAATAGATTGTCCATACATGTCAAGCAGAGTGGCTCTTTGGCCCTCTTCAAAAGGAACCTTGACGATTGGATGGGAGAAAGGAAATTCACCCCGGGGATCACGTCAGTCGCCCTGCTAGACAGTGGTCCAGGGAAGTAAATAGTGTGGGAAGAAATAGCCAGGGAATTGTTATGGCTATGCTTGTATAGGCCCTAGGGCTGATAGCCTAGTACCAACCTATGAACCATTTGCATTCTGGCATGAGTAGTTTTTCCAGTCTATGGTTGGGTAGTTAAAGTCTCCCAGAATCAGGGTAAAGGGTTGAATCTTGATAGATTCGAAGAGGTCCAGATAGGTGGAGTGAGCATAATGAGTGAGAGTTGGGGGCCTGTAGCTGGCTATGATTTGAAGAGGCGTCTTGTCCACGGTTAACTACACCTGGAGTGTCTCCTGTGCATTATACTGTTTGACCAACATAGAGGTGTTTATATCTTTAATATATATTGAAACTCCATCTCCTTTGGCTTTGCTGCCCACAGTTTGGGGTCTGAATTTATGATAGGATGAGTAACCGGGTAAGGCTGGGGTGCTCTCCGCAGCTTTGAACCAAGTTTCTGTGATTGCACAAATGTCAGCATCTTCCAGGGCGAAGAATGCTAGCAATGAGTGCAGTTTCATGTTTAGACTCCTTGTGTTTAGCAGCATGACCTTTAGTTTGCATTTTGTTGAAATTTTTATGTTGGTTTTATCGACCTCAGGACTTTTCCTAAAAAAGGCACTATGAGGGAGGCAAGGGCCTTTGCCTGAAGCCCAAGTGAGACAGATGCAGGCCATCTATAACAAAGCATTGTGTTCTGTCGATCATATCTACCCAGGCAGTCAGGTACTGGATTCCCCTGGAATGACACCAGAAACTAAGCCAATTGTTAGTCACTCATTTTCTATTTGTATTGAGGCATCATTCTGGATGATGGTAGAATGCTGCTTAAGGCTAGGGACGTACCTGCCTTGGAGATGTATTCAGCAAACTTAATCATATCTCTCTTCATGTAGTCCAGGGAGGTACGTCTCAAATCGTTCACCCCAACATGGACTGTGACAGGGTAATAACTGTACCTGTTGTTGAGAGACTTGAGTGCGTGTGTGATATGACGGATTCTGACACCTGACAAACAACTAACCGTGACTCTGTCCTTATCCAGCCTGGTGAGAGGCACATCTGTGTGTCTCACAATGGAGTTTCCTATGATTAATATGTTGGGTTTATGGTTAGGCCTTTGTGGTTGCGAGACACTGGTGTGTGGACTATGCATGCTATGTGGTGTGGAGGGTTGTGGAGTTCATGTGTGTTTTTGCCTCTGAAGTATCCTTTGTTTGGGTGTGTTTTTGTTGAGAACCTCCACATATGTGGGTGTGTATTGTGTAGTTGTGGGTGGTGTTTGAGGTGTAGTGAGTTGGTAGATAACCTTCTCAGTGCCAGATGTACTGACTTGTGAGGGAGAGAGCATTGATTCTAGGTCCTTAATGTAATTGCATCTCTCACAAATTGTGTTCCTAGGTGGTAATAGCAGATGGCTGTCAGTGTACATGAGGCAGTTGCTACACTGTCTCAGGATGCCCATGTCAACCAGGCTGATAGGAGAAGCCGTAGGAAATTGTCCAGCCATATTTGTCAGAATCTGAGGGGGAGAGAGGCCACAGAGAGTTAAGGGGTAGGGCTAAAGCCCAAGTGCTTAAACCAAAACTAAGAGGCTTAGAATAACACAAGTTAAACAGGCTAAAAACAAGCAGTAATAAATGCAGCAGAAAAGATGCAACTTGAACACAAGAGAAAAAGTAGCTGAAAAAGCAAGATGAGTAAGAAACAAAAATATTGTAAAAGCAGCTGAGATTTTTTTTGTAGAGTGGGAAGGGTGAAAGATGGAACAGAAGATAATTCAGGGTTAAGAAACTAAGGAGGTTGGCCTTCCCAAATGTTCTTTCTGTATTAAGTAAAATTACCTAATGAGACTGGACTGGGAGGAGTGTCCCAGATCAAATTTACAGTAGAAGCGGGTAACTGCAAAGCCTCCATATTTAAGAACAAGACAACAATAGGGAGGCAGGGTGGGAACTATGCTACAGCTACTAGCTGCACTATTTTAGGTAGAAGACATTGCAGAAATGTTTATCACAGCAGTAAACAGCAGTGGGACACTAAATGAAAGTTTTAAACAGTAAAAGGAGCAAGGAGACTCTACTGAATGCTTTTAACTGCAAATAAATCAGTTATATGTTACACTCCTTGGCAGGAAAATCAGAACAACAACAGATGCTTAAGAAATTGAGAAGATTTCCAATTAATACCTTTCGCACAGTGAAAATTAGCTAGAAAGCTTTACAAAAAGTGAGGCAGACAATTTCAGTACAACAGTGCAGATTAGTTTATAGCATTAAAATACAGTAAAAAGTAGGCAGCAGACAAAAAGTGAAATAAATGGTAAAAATAAGCAAGAAAACAGGATACTTATTGTTATATATCACAGATCAGAGTTGTGGTCAGTGCCCCTCCTCCATTCAGCTAAGTTTGAAATAGCAGAAACCCTCACAAAGGTAGGTTTTAAGTACAAACCTGAGACAACTTAAAAAAAAAAAAAGCTCAAAAGAGGCATTGAGGTGCTTACGCCAAGCCCTAAACCAGCCATTGGCCAGTCAACACTACATTCTCACTAAAGTGAAGAATGGCTTCTGCTAATCCAAGATGGTCTGGAAAATGTGCTCAGAACAAAGCACCCACTGCAAACAAACAACTAGGCCCAGAGAAAGAAATCCTGAAAATGGATGATGCTACAACTACTTGTTACACTATTGTAGGCAGAAAACGCTAACTACGGGAAGAATGTCCTCCTGAATGAGAACCTGAGAAGAAAGTAGTGTAGTATTTGACCTACATGAGCAATGCCCTGCTGAACTACAGAAATTCATTATAAACATAATTTCTGCAAGATTCAGATACTTGCTTTGAAATGTAGCTGCAGGGATAGACTGATCTTTCAGAGGTTAGGCATCCTGTAGTGCAGTTTGTTGCAGTCTCAATTTGTGGCCATTTGAAAGTAGCATGATTATTTAAAAAAACTAATTTCTTTCTTCAGATCTTGTTTTCTTGCCCAAATAATATTTTAGCTTTGTAGTGTAGCTATATATATTTTTTGCTTGTGAAGGCTGCCAGCCCAGCTAGCTAGAATTTTGTAAATAATTCTGTCATTGTAAATATTAATATTATCCATAGACTTTTCTACAAATGTAAAAAAACTATATGTTCTGTACCGAGCTTCAATAATGTAACCACAGTGCACCCTGCTGTAAAAGAGCAGAAATGTGTATAAACTACAGGGTCTGTATTACATGAACGAAAGTTCATATAACTGAGCTCTCTAATGAGCAGAAATCCTGGAAATCAAGTTGCGTGCTGTGGGGTCGCAGTACAGTCAAGATTAGAGTATTTGCCCTTTCCTCACTGTACTGCGATATCAGAGTTGGAATATATATTTAGGGGGGGGGGTGAAGCCCCCCAAAATATCGTTTTCCAGGATTTTTGTTCATTAGAGCATTCATTTATATTGACTTCCGTTCATGTAATATAGACCCTAAACTACATGCCTATGCAAATGTGTGTGTGTTGACGGTAAAGGCTGGAATATACAGAGTTAACTTGCAAACTATAAGAAAATAAGTAGAGTTTACGACGTGCTAAAGTTATTTTATCTCAGCTAAGTGACAGGATGTCTAGTGCTAGGGGTTCTTTCTATTGTCCTGAGGCAGAGAAAATTACTAGGTTTCACATGTAAAGTGTTTTTGTATTGCTCTGTGACTTCCTAGCAGCTGTACATCTGAGAGAGAAGTATTTTTGACATAGATATGTTAAATTCTGTTGGTTCCTGTTAGCCTGGGAACTAAGGCGCCGGTGACAAGAAAGATGTAATCTGAGATGATCCAGCAGAAATGATTGGTAGTAACTTAAGAACAATCTGAGAGAGAAAGTCTGTATATTTTTTGTCTCTGGACCTGTAAACATCTCATCAGCACTTGCCTTGCTCTGTAAGTAAGATTAAGATCCTAATATATCTGTTAGAGATAAACAGGAGAATAGTGAGATCAGTTTAGATGTTTTATGTGAGACTGTCCTGCAATGTTGTTTTAAGATATTTCCTGTGATTCTGAACACTGTTGTCACTGTATTGAGTTACTGAGTCTTGTCTTGTTCTGTTGTTATGTATTATTAAATATATTTAAACCTTTTAATTGTGTCTTATTTAGAGATATTTAAGCTCTTAGTGTACTTGCATGTATTTGGTAACACTGTACAGGCCATTCTTAAATAGCCTTAAAGTCTTGGACACATTTACCATCTGGATAATAGTAACATTACACAGCAGAATTGGTCACTTTTTGTAAAGGACTTATAGTAGCTGATAAAGATGGTTTGTGGCAGCTGATACTACCTTATAGTCTGGGCAGAAGGGGGCATAGCTAGTGAACCTGTGCCAGCCTTCCCAAGGAGCGTCTGTGTGTTTGTATATAAGTCAAATCTCAAAGTAAGTGTGTGTGTGTGTGTGTGTGTGTGTGTGTGTCAGCTACTTGGGCAGGTACACGAAGCACTGGTTGGACAGAGAGGGTAATGGAGGTTTTGGCTCAACCACTCGGCTGAGATCTTAATCCTGTAGTTGTGCCAGTGGGGAGTCTTATTGGGGATCTGGAGAGAGAGGGAGCAAGAAACCAGCCCCAGACTGACTGTAATCTCTGTGTGCTCTTAAGGGAAATTGTACTTTACTGTGTGTGTACTTGTCATCCTCCCAATGTGCACGTTCCTCACTGGTGTTAGTTGTGAGGATTGGGACTTCTTAGTTACTGGGCCAGTGCAGGGGCATCACACTGCTTGCCAACTTAAAGGTTCAGGTTTCCGAGTCTTTGCATGATTAAATGATGTTCCTCCAAAAAAGCCATCAACAAGTTGCAGTCATTTGATCACTCCAAAAGATGTACACCTTCATTGTTTATTTTGCTTTGGGAAGAGCACAATATTAGAAATTGTGTACGCTGTTTCATTTAATAAAAACACTTCAGCGGGCAGAACAAAAATGTAAAAATAGCTTTTAGAGAACATTGATGGCACAATGGTGCAGTAGCTAAAGTTGCTGCCTACCAGCTCTTTGTGGAGTCTGCATGTCCTCCCTGTGTCACTTTGTATTTTGCCAGGTGTTCCGGTTTCCCTACATATTCCAAGGATATGCTATATATATATATATATATGTATATAGTTTACTATTGAAATCTCAAAGTAAAAAAAAAAAAGGTACTTAACAGCGAACTAGTTCACTGTAAGTACACATAACCTAACCGTCCTAATGTCGAAAATCAGCTGTTAATGCCGAAAATGTCAGACACGACAATTTCGGCACTTAACAGCAATGCCACTCTTCCCACTACTCCCTAGCTAGCACACCTAACATCCAGTTTATGCAGGGAGGCAAACCCCCCTGCACCACCCCCCCAACTGTATATTCCAACTCCGAGATCGCACTACAATGAGGAAAGGGATGCATCTCTGTACATCTCTTTGAACATTCATATTTGCGAATGCACAGTCCATTTGCAAATATAATCTTTGCTCATGTAAGCTGCACAACTTCATAGCCGTGCAATGGTAAGCTGATATTCAAATGGTAAACCTATATATATATATATATATATATATATATATATATATATATATATATATATATATACAGTATGTGTCTATGCACACAGGCAGGTGTCCTGCAGTGAACTGGTGACCTATTCAGTATCAGTTTTTCTGCCTTATGTCCAATGAGTGCTATGGATAGGCTCCTGCTACCCTGTGGTGTTGAATAGTATAAAGCAAGCATCAGAAAATAAATTAATGAAAAAAATTGCAAGATCAGATGTTGAGGACCTTACTTAATGTAGCCTATGTTCGGTATTTCCTTCTCACCGTTTGAAATTTGGTATTTTCTAGCAAAATCCCTGAATTTGGTAATATATGATTACCCAACTAATGCACGCTGTGGCATCATGCCTCTCAACCCTCAGTCACTGAAAATCTGGGCAAAAGCATGTGGCCAAAAATCTGGAAATCTAAGTAGTGTGAAATGTGCATATTCCAAAACAGAAGTCCTCCCTCTTCCAATAGGATTTTGGGAATACCACCAATCAAACACACAAATTTAAAAGGTTTAACAAATATTTGCAAAATATAAACAGAATAAATGTTTCATTGTACTTTGCCGTACAGCTTTGTTTGCTCCTGTTTTAACATCACCCATCTCAATGATTTTCCCTGATTTTTAGATGACCTCACCGTCAGGGGAGAATGCAACAGTGCTGCATAATGAATTTTTGCAAGCTGCATTCTGGAGCAGTACAGTATTCATATACTATTTATTAGCATGTATGTGTTACTTCAGTTTGTCACCTTCAATGTACTGTGTTTTTGCTGACAGTATTCAAGTTTGGCGGGTGTTAATTTATTTTAGCTTATGACATCTGATGTTTGAAAATGACAACTGCAAATTACTTTGGCACTAACTTCGTAAAATAGTGTATCATCACACACAAAGCTTTAAATACTACATCAACTCTCATAACTGAATATTTTCACAACTGTCTTTTGGTATATTTATACCTTTTATATAGCTCAGTGATGTGATATTTTTCACATTACAGAACGTGTAAAGAATGTAGTGTAGTGCATCTGTAGGGACATGCTTTTCCAGCCACATTCGCACTATTAAGTATTGTTTCCAACTGACTGATCCTGATTCCTGCAGTCACTGCTGTAAACTTGGTTTTCTTTTATTGCTATAAATATGGTCATGATGGCTAAAAAAGTACTCATCTTTACATGTGTCTCAAGAGAAAATAAATTAATTTTCAACTCTGTGTTTATTTATGCTCATCTTGTTAGTTTGATGGCCACAGTTCTGTAATGAACCTTAGACAGACCACCCATGCATATACTTTTACATATACATAGAATACACAAACAACATATGAATGTACTGGAAATTTAGAGACAGCTATTTTTGCCTACAGCAAATTTTTTTAGATAGAGGAGGAAGCTGGAGCACTCCATACAAAAAAAAAACAAAAAAAAAACATGCAGATACTTGGAGGAAATGTCCATTCTGCATAAAATTCATTCCAGCCAGGAACCCAAACTGTAGAACAAAGGATTGAGTGACCAAAAATGTGTACAAGGCTGCACATTATTAGACTCAGCAATTTGTAAATGTGAATGAACACATGCAGTCATCTAGGTTCTTTTTGAAACATAATGAATCAGTAAAAGTAGACAACTGTCAGCAGAAAACCAACACAAGGTCATTCTTTTAATGAAATGTGGTTTGAGTTTTACATTTTAAACCAAGGACTGAAGTTTGCAGTCTTAGAAAACTGATTGCTTTAGCAAGTGACAGACCAGTTAATCCTTGCTATCATATTCTAAATCTTGTTTTTACCTAGGGAATACTGAGCACCATCCAAAGCTTTACTTTTCGTAATTAGGAAGAGGTGCCACTGTACAGTACTGAGGGAAATGCTGACAATCTAGCAAATACTTACTGTAAATAAATAGCTATATTGTTTATCTCATAGTTTTCCACAGTCACTTTTTTTGCATTTGTAGCCTTATTACTTAGAAAGTTGGAGCACTGGTTCATTTGCTTATTTTTAAAGGCAACAGGCTGTGGTTTCATAAAGACCAGGAGATGATTTGGACCAAATAATGACAGAAACGTCATACTTCTTACTAAACAGGGACCACATTCTCCAAAACATGTACCAGAAATAGAGCCAGAAGAGGCAAATGGACTGCTTGCTTATCTCATGTAAAGCTTAGCATCTCACAAGTCTGGCTCTTCCTCTACACCCATAGCCTTCTGGTGTTCCAGAATCACTAAGTGTCAAGGCTGCACATGTACGGACAGTGGCCTATAGGTTTTTTCTTAAATTTTCTAGCATAAAAAGCCTGTACATTGCATTGCATTGTGCCCATGACATTAAGAAAACAAGACGTCCTAAGTTCATGTCAAACTGGCAAAATCACCAGAAGTGCAAATAGTATCTTCATTGTTGTGCTAGGCAGTAAGTCAGGTAAGACACATTTTGACTTATCCTCTGAAGGCTGAGGCTTATTTCTTACAAGTAAATTTCTCCAAAAAGCACAAGAACAAAACTCTTGTAGATACAGTATTTTGAAATACCAAATACTGTAGATACTAGTATTTTGAAACACTAGGAAATATTTTTCTCTACATTATGTATGGTAATGTTACCTGCCAGCATAACTTCAAGATCTGCTTAAAGCCATTAAAAAAAGAGAAGGATTTTTCCATACTCACAAGATCTAACATCTGTTAAGTAAATAACAAAATGCTGATATGCACTGCTGGGATTGTGCTGGTCTCAGTCCCGCAGTTTAGTTTCTTGCTGTGTCTCACCGAGCCATTATTATAGATTGCTTTGGTTACATTAATTTAAAAATAAAAAAAATCATTCTTTTGACTGGTTTCTGACTTCTGCCACCAGCATGAAATGCAACAATTCTTAATAAGGTTATTTTTTTTCTAATGCTGCATTATGGCTAGCATTGTTGTAGAACAGTACCTCCCTGGATGCACAGTAGCAATTCCCGCCTAAACCCTGACCACCCCCAACACCCAGTGACATGTTCGAATAATGAATGACTATTCGTGGTGATGTCTTCACAAGCCCCATGAATATTTATTGGGTATTCAGGATGTTAGCTCTTAGGGAGGCACTACATTTCAATAATGGTAAAGAGACAGCACTGGAACTACTACTGATGGAAGATGCTGTGTATGATGTTAGCAGTGAACTGTTTGTTAATACAGATTTATGCAATAAGACAGAAGGTCGTTAATGCAGCATGCATACCTCTCAGCTGTCTCTGATTTATCCTGATATTGTTTAGTAATTTACTGTTAAATTGTTCATTAAGAAATGCCTATCTGGGTTCCGCCTGAGACGAATGTTATTACTTTGCCTTGGTTCACATTTTACAGGGTTAGGGTTAGGATTAACCTTAATGGTAGCCCTAGCCCCAAGTGGCCTGTTAGCTCTGCAAAATGTGTACCAAGGCAGAGTAATATCATCTGTCTCCAGTGTGGAACCACTGCGTACAGAGTTGAGTTCATTGTCTGTCAATCAGCTGCCAATGTATGCATGATGCCACTGTCAGATCTGCGTGGCAATCAGTCATGCATCATTTCCATACAACAGCACGGCAATTTGGCATGTCAATCTCACAAGCCACGTCCACTTCCGCATAGACCAACCGGGAAGGTACTATTCTACAATAATGCCTTAAGGCGTATTTACTTACATAACACACTCTGTCTGCTATGCATTTTAGTGTGTGTGCTGGTCCTGGTTCCAATCTGTCTGTAACTGCTGTAGCCTACTAGCAGAAGTCCAACTTATTAACTTAAAAAAAGTCCTCTCAACTCATCTTGGCAATACAGCAGTCCTGAAAGCCATTAAGTTCTGCTACAGCTGTCCTTGTAATGTTTATTGAAAACTCTCTTGTACATAGTCATGGTTGCTGTTCTAGTTATGCAGGTGATACCAATGACTGATGATGTGATGGCTGATGAGGAAGCAAATGCAAACTTAACTCCCAAGAAATTGTAATTTAAAGGGGCCACTTGGAATTTCGTGGCAGTGATTTGTTTTTAAATTATTTTTCCTGCATATACTGAACAGTTGAGAGGTATGTGTAGCATAATGCATTACTTGCATACGTTTGCTCATGTCCAGAGGCCTGCTGTTCTTTTCATGCCACTCTCACAATTTGGATCTCAGTCATTGCTGCCCTTATTAAAGTCCAGCTTGTGCTTTTGAATCATCTCAGTCAATGTCTCTAACTATAAAATTGTCAGCCAATGTTGACATCAGCAATACTTATACCTTTTTGGTGAACAACCTGTTAATAACTGTCACAGGTTCCAGAGATTCAGCCCAGCTACTTGACATTTGAAGAAGAGAAGTATTGTCACACAAGTTCACAAAGCTCTGTACATCTCTTCGTGCCCCCAGGTGTAAAATGGAGCATCACCATGTCAAAAAATAATCAGAGGCAACTACTTTAGTCATCTACCATCCCAACCCCTGAGGTTGTGAAAAAACCTTTCAGATAGCAAGAGCTGAAACCATAATGAGTCATATGCTTTGAGGACTTGGTGATCAGAAAAAGTATATCATTGTTCTTTTAATACTAGGAGATGCATCTCAGTGTTTTTGGCTGACCTGATTTCAGATGAATGGCTGGAGGATGAGACTGACAAGCCGGGTCCCAGAAACTGGCTCATTGACTCTTTTGGTCACAGATTAGAATGTGAGGACTGGGACAACTTCTGCTGGGTCCAGAATCCAGGAGTGTGTAGGCCAGCAAATCCAAATCGAGGATGACCCCTCTTGTTTTTATGCTTCAGGGCTCACATAGCCTGGATATTTGATGTCTTAGTGAGTTGTTGGTGCAGGAACATGCCATCACAGAGTTCAGTTTGACCTCATCCAGTCCCACACTGCCCTTAGCTAGCATGCAGTCTGCTACTAGTTTTTCTACTGGCACTCCTCATAGGTTCATTATCTGTTTGATGATACAAATTTACACTCACTGGGTAGTGGGGTCATGTTATTCCTTTGTCTTCAGGTCTTAATAGAAGTTGGAAGATCTTGAGATTAGTGTCTCAAAGATGGACAAAGATGGAGTCCACCCCTGTCTGAATTATCTTGAAAGATCCTCTACTTTGGATATGCATGCTTGCTTAAGAGGTACAGCTTGCACTAGCCTTGTGTCTCTCTTTCTCAACAATTCATGGTGGAGTTAGTGTAAGAAGCCTGAAAAGTACTAGTTTTCTTGCCTTGAAGTGATTCTTTCAGGATGTCATCAAAGTAGTTTAAAAGCAATCTGACTCAGTACCACTGGCACTGAAGAAGACTGACATCCTTTACAGGGCAATAACAAACCTTCTAAGTATCCTACTGCTGACTCCTTGGTGATCTTTTTGGTCAAGCATAGATCCTATTGGCCACATCATTTGGCTACTTTACTGCTAGACAGGGGTTCTCAAACCTTAGAAAGACACAGCAAATGAGTATACTCCTCTGCCACTCTGGTGTTTTAAGCCCTCATTTCCCTGTCTCACCTATAGCAGATCCAGGTCAGTCTTATTAGGAGGTGCCAGATAAATTTGCTGTTGATCTTGTTTATAAGAAGGATCTTCATGAGACTGTGTGTAGCTTCTTCAGTGGGGTATCTTGTACATTGCTGCAGTTTTACTTGTGCTGATTCATTAGCCAGGACTGCAGGTTTAGGCATGTTGCTGCACAGGAAAGTTTGGCTCAGTCTGTCCTTTAGAAGTAATTCAAGCACAAAACAATGGATGTTTACTTTGTGGAGGAATTACCATTCAGCTAACCCACTTAAGTCCTGGTCAGTGATTTCTTAAGAAGGCCTTCATCTTTGTGAAACATTTCCCTGAATCCCTCACCTGTTACCACACCCTCCGTTCTTATGCTAGGTATGGCTAACCTCTCAAGAAGGTGTTCTTTTTTTAAAAGTCCAGGGAAGACTATGATGTACCACATGATGTGGCTCCCCTCTCCATTTTGGCAAAGTCACCTGCGTTCACTTCTTTCTACATGAGCATACTCAGCAGGAACTCTGAGTTGCAGTGTAGCTTGTAAGAGCATGATGGTTTAAAAGGATGGCTATGGATTTTTCCTGCAGGCTGCCTGGATGTTTTCACTGGATTTCATGGACACATTTTGACATGTTAGTATGGAGGAACCACAAAGAAGACTCATCCTCCTTCAGTGCTTCATCGTGGTTGGGCATTGCTTTTAGTACAAAGTGCTGCCATGTGGGCATTCTTCTGTATCCTATATATTCACTAAAGTTTTGCCCATTGTTGCTAAATACTTTTTTTTTTGCATCCACTAAATTATCTCTATGGCTTTCCCTTCTTTACCCATTTGGCCTATGTGCTCCTCCATTGGAGCAAGACCTCTCACTGCTTGTAGCACAGACCCTCTAGTCTCTTCATACTTCTGATGATTTGCCTGCATTGCTGCAGTGTTACCAGAGCAGTGAACCAAGTTGCCTCCACCCTGCCAGGATCAACTATCTGGCATTAGCGCACTCTCATATTATTCCCACATGGTCCTTTCTTGCGCCAATGCCACTAGTCAAACAAAGGTCATCTGGGTGCAGTCAAGGCTTTATCTATCTGCACAATGGTCTCATAGCTGCTGAAACCTTAAAAGAAACTGATCTTCTTTTATTCCGATACTTGGATAACTGACTCTTGGTTGCCCAGTGAAGGAGTTCCATAGAGGCAGCCCTAGATTTAGTCATTGAAGGGGACTTTAAATTAGAAGCTATCTGTGCCCCTGGTTCATTAAAAAATCTTTCATTGCCCTTAAGTTAGATAGACACCTTTGTCAAATTTGTGATTTGCCTACTTAGAGAGGACACAATACAGAGCCCATTCTCAAACACTCTTACCCTTTCTGGGCTTGATGGCAACCATAGTCTTATTTTTATTATTATTTATTTGCAGTTTGTTTGCCAGGATAGTCCATTGGACCACAAGGAGCCCATTTTCAGTGGCGTCCTGGGGAGAAAAGTTCCAGAAAAATACAAATACATAGTACACATTGCACATATACATTACAGATTATCTCATAGGAATACAAAGTAAATATGATAAGAAAAGGTTAATAATGATAGAATACATCAGTATAGTTCATTAAACTACAATAAAAAACACTTTATATACAAAAGTAGCAGCACAGGGTAACTGTTAAGTAGTTGGTCAAATAGTTCAGTACAGCTGTGGAACTATAGGAGGCAGTGATTGAGTATTTAGTTCTAGGAGAGTAGGAAGTGGTTGTTAGAATGATTAGGTAGGATGGGAACAGGAGCACTTCCATTGTGAAGTTAGGTGTGAATGCAGCAGGGTTTTAAATGAGGAGAGACTGCTGGTGATGAGGATAGGAGATGGTAGAGAATTCCAGAGGCATGCAAGAGAGAAGGACATTAAGTGATTCCGAGGTGGACTTGTGGGTTTGTGCAATTTAATTAGTTTTTGGGAATTAGATCTTAGAAGTTGTTCTGGTTCATGCATTTCAAAGGTAGTGTGCCCTGGTCAGTGATCTCTTAAGAAAGAGCTATTATCGAAAATGCGCTTTCGTTAAAGCGTGTTACAAAAAAAATAGGGAGGGACAAAGGGAGGGGTTGTAAATGAGTTTGTGTGCCTGGATGAGTTGGTTATAAGTGAGGAGGTTAGGTAGCTCAAGCCATTTTAGTTGGTGAAGAGAATTACAATGGTGAAAAATGGCTCTGTGACCTGCCGCAAATTTTGATATCTTATTATAGCAAGAGGAGATTTTTGTTTTGAGGGAGGATCACAGTTTGGTGAGGACAGATGCCCCATATAGGAGGGATGGGATGACATAAGTATTGGCTAGTATGAGCCTGGTGGAAGGAGAGATATAATGATTATGGCATTATAGCATACCAAGTTTTTTTGTGAGTTTTTTTGATATTTACTTGTAAATGTTTGTCGCATTTTAGTTGATCATCTATGAGTACTCCTAGAAGTTTAGTGTCAGAGACGGTTTCTAGGGGAGTATTGTTTTTGCTGGTGATTATGAATGAGTGTTTATCTAGGGAGGAGGTTTTGGAGGTGGTGAATAACATAAGTTTAGTTTTGGTTGCATTAATAGCCAGACTGTTATGCATCATCCACTGCTCAGTAAAGGAGAAGGCACTTTGGGTAAGCTAATTTATAGTGGGGATAGAAGGGGGGAGCAGATAATGGTAGAATCGCCGACATATTGGATGAGGGTGGACTTTGGAATGGCTTGGTAGAAGTCATTAATGAATATATTGAATATAGTACGAGGCCTAAAATGGAACCTTGGGGGACACCTGTGGGAGTATTAAGGAAGGATGAAGTGGCTTTATTCCATTTGACTGCTTGTTGTCTGGTTGTGAGGTAGCTGGAGAACCACTTGGTACAGGAAGGGGATAGGTTTAGTTTGGAGAGTTTATTAAGAAGCAAGTTGTGGGAAATAGTGTCAAATGCCTTGGAGAGGTCGAGGAGACGTTTGGACACGATATGGCCAGAATCGCAGGCTTTGTTAATTGTTTCAAGGAAAGAGAGGAGGGCAGTGGAGGTGCTATGACCGGGTCTGAATCCATGGTGTGGGGGTAAGAAGCTGGTTGTTGATGAGATGGGTTAAGAGTGGTTGGTGGACACATTTTTCAAGCAGCTTAGAAATAAGGGGATAAGATAGCAATAGGGCGGAAGTTTGGAATGTCATTATTATTGATTCCTTTATGTAGAGGAATAATAAAGGCTTTCTTCCAGAGCTGGGGACCTGGCTTTCTGAGATAGACCGATTAATTAGTATGCTGATAGGGAGAGCAATGGCTTCTGTGGCTACTTTTAGGAAGTAGGAGGGAATTTCATCAGGGGCATTGGAACCAGGTTTTAATTTTAGGAGAAGTTTTTTTATGGTGGATATAGAGATGAGGTTGGGGGCAAGCGATGCTAGGGGAGGAAGGAATGGGTGCAGGCTGAGGAGGGGTCGCAGAGGTGTTGGTGAAGGACAATGTTAGCTTGCTTATGGACTCTCTGAAGAAAGAGTTAAATTGGGTGACTAAGTCCATGTCAGAGGTATCTGGGTTAGGGCAAGAGTTTTCTTTTTTTTCCGGGTTGAGGAGAGATGAGATTCCTTGCCAAAATAGTTTGGGATTGGTGGAGTGGTTAGTTTGGAGAGTGGAGAAGTAGGCTTTGTGGTCTGAGGTAATAAGTCTCTTGACTTTGTTTCGTAGTGTTTTATAGGTAATACGTTTTTTGACTTTATTTCGTAGTGTTTTATATTCATTAAGGGTGATGGTGGTTTTATTTTTATGGTAACGTATCCAGGCTTTGTTACGGAGTCGCATAGTAATTAAGGTGTTTTTGGTTAACCAGGGTACAGGGTTACTTTTTGTATATTTTGTTTTTAGTGGGGCAAAGGAGTTGAGCAGGTTTGTGAAAGTAGAGTTAAAGTAGGAGAGAGCATTATCTAGGGGAAGAGTCTTTAATGGGTTTCAGTTTGTGCTTTTTAGTCTTCATGATACTTTTTGCATGGCTGATGATAAAGATGTTACAGAGGACAATACATGGGACTTCTAAGATGGCTGAACACTGATCAGCAGGTTGATTAGAGCTCTCCCTGTGTGAAAGCATAAACTTTGGAAAACAGCCAGCAAAAGCCATTTATTTGGGTAAAATTCAGTTGCTGGTTAGTCACTACACTTGCCTGGATGCCAGCAAAGAATAAATCTGGATAAAGTGTGAGAAAAAGTAGAAGATGGGGGAGAGTCTTACAGCTGTTCAGTAAAAAGCAGTTCAGGTTTCAGCCTTAGTATAGGAGAGGATTCCAGTAATTTAGAGGAAAAAATAAATCAAATGCATTCAAAGGTATTTAAAATAAGTGAAACACTGAGGAAATACACACAGTCAAATGGCTAAAACCTAGAAAGAATATAAGAAACTAAGTAGCTATTCATATGAGCTGATAAAGCTGCAGAAATCAGAAATTGAAATGAAGGAAAGACGGCTTAATGTGAAGCTTTAGAAGAACTGTTTCAAAAAAAAAAGAGCTAAAAGACACAGCACACTGAGAAAACCCAAAATTTTCTGCTGTACCAGAGAAACTGGAAGGAACAGGTTGCACTGATTTTAGGAAACTACAAATAAGCATCTGGACTGGTGTTCCACAGCAGGATTTATTAATTGAAAGGGCACCCCGTGGGTATGTTTGTAATCTGCCTGTGAGAAAGAAGCCAAGACCTGTAGTTGTAAAGATGCAGTCATATCAGCAGAAGGAGCTGCTTCTGAAAAAAAAAAATGTTTGCAGAAGTGCAGAGTATTTTCATTTGGGACAGCAGTGTGTTTGTGAAAAACGATTATTCATTTTACGCCAGGCATTAAAGAAGATAGTTATCTCTGTAATCAGAGGATGTTGCGGGACAGGTATGAGATTCAAGATGCTATATCCAACTATCTTTAGAATATTTATTTTCAGAAGGAAAACATTTTTCAATACAGAACAAGAGAAGGAGAAAATAAAAAAAGTTTACCCACCCAACAACAAAAAAGAAGACTCAGTAAGTTGAAGGTGATTCTCCTTATCATTCCTCTGACAGTGTCACAGCCCACCTTCTCTTTTGTTTCAAAGGAAAATGATTGAGTGATTTGAGTGATTGAAAAATGCCCTGCATCAGACTAGAAAAAACAGAAGACTCTTGGACTTCAACCAGAGACCAGTGTTGGGTGGTCGAGATGAAGAAGAAGGCCAGCAGGAAGGGAAATGTAGGAAATGGATGAACTGCAAAGTGTCATTTTCATAAGATGCAGTTCAGATAGGTGAACTGTGCTTCTGCAAGAAGTGGAAAGAAACAAAAAAGACAACGTTTGTGGACTGTGTTAAACTTGTTGGATAAATGTGAAATCTAATGTGTAAAAATGCCATAAAATGTGAAATACAATAAAACAAAATGGAGACACCCCCAGTAAATGCACTCCAAGTCATAACTTTGATGCCTGCCATTTAAGAACACTGGAAATAGGAATAGAATGTTTTTGTCTCTCTCCATTTTGTTATTTTTTTCCATTTTAATTTTGTTTCATTTTATGGCATTTTGCATTTTACATTATATGTTACGTTGGTAGTAGATTTGAATTGTGTCCTATGATATACAGGTCACATGTCATTCATGGGTGGTATATAAAAATTGGTGTTTATGAATTTATTTAGTTTTGATCTAGTCCATATAGGATTAAAGAGCTAAACTGAATTTTGCAGTATTAAGGTCTTCGGGTTGACATATAATTTCACTTGTTTCATTTGTTTCAAGAATTATTAGCTAGTATGGGAGAGGATGAGATAAAAATGGTGATATACAATAAATCAGCAGGCAAGTCTTCAGGAACAAACAGTACTCCTGTTTAAGTTTGGTGTTAGCAGAGAAGGTAATGAAGATCTGGAAGGTTTTGTTTAACAATATTTTTAAAAGGAGGGATGTACCAGCTTCTTGGAAGAAAGCTGAGGTGGCTGCCGTATCCAAACAAGACAAAGGCCTGTAAACCCAAATTCATATAGATCATTTTCAATTTTGAAACATGATTAAAAAGCATTTGTGCCAATTCTAGGTAAGAGACTGGTTAAGGGGTTGCTTTAACCGATAGATATGGATTAGTTTATTTTTTATGGAGACAAGCATTTGACAACATTAACTGAACAGTGATGATCCATAGGCAAGCAGAGTGCAAGAAGATCCCACTGTTTTTGGTGGGTCTTGATGCAGATAAGGAATTTGAAAGTGTTATCTGGAATTTTACAAGTAGGACAATGGCAGCATTTGCATTTCTTGACAGAATAATGGGGTTAATTAAGAAGTTATGTGAAAGTTCAGAGGCAAGAATCAAGATGGAAGAATTCCTCTCTGACAAGCCGAGCTTGAACAGATAAACCAGGCAGGGTTGTCTTCTTTCCTCTTCATTTGCATCATTACTTAGAGCCACTGGAAAAGAAAATAAGGGACTCAAATTCAAGGCTATAGCTGGTATGGTACTCAAGGAAAAACTAGCTTTATTTGCAGTTGATATTTTGTATTTGACAAATCCAGAAAATGATAGTTCAGTGTTATGGAACATTTTGAGACAATTTCAGCTTTTTTTGGGTATAAAATAATGCAGATAAAATTAAGTCTTTAGTGGTAAACTATACTCCCCACAAATGAATTGGTTCAGCAGTCCCCCCTGTTAATGGGGATGTGATAAAATGAAGTATTTAGCTGTATGGCTTAAACAATTTTAATTATGACAGCTAAGACTATGTTGGAAGAGACTAAACAAAAGATAATACAAAAGCTGAAAAGTTGGAAACTCCTGACTATGGCTATGGATAGTAAGCTACAAGCACTGAACATGTTTCTAGGCAGTTTAATATTATATACTGGCCAGGTGTATTTGTATTAACCAGAGCAGAAGCTGTGAACCATAATTAAGAATTAAAGGAATTTATTTGGGAGGAAAAGAGAACAAAAAGTCAAGTGGGGTAATTTTTTTCCACACGCAACAAGGTAGTTTGGGATTCCCAGATTTGAAAGGCTACTTTAGAATTACACAGTTAATACTCGTGTGCGTGTTTGTATGTATACACATGCATGCACGTATGTATATAACTATATACCTTTATCTGTATATATATATATATATATATATATATATATATACACACCTATATGTATAAATGGGTTCCCTCCAGAATCTAGAAATCCTAAAACTTCAAAATTTCTATGGTCGACATCATATGATTGAAGTTTTAGAACTTCGAAATTCTGAACGGATATCTGCATACAGCACGGAACGGGAGATTTCCCTTTTACTCACTGTAGTGCAAGCTCGGAGTTGGTATATTTAAGTAGTGGGGGTGTTGGGGGCTTGCCCCCCTGCAGAAACATTTAAAAAGATGTTTTATTTTGGATTTGTTTCAGAATCTTGGTATTCCGAAACATCGATCATATGGTATCAAGCATATGAAATTCTTTGTTTTAGAAATTCGGGATTCTGAAGTGAATCCATATAACTAAATTTGTATACTTATACCTATGTGTGTGTATATATATATATATATATATATATATATATATATATATATATATATATATATATATATATATATATATACACACACACATATATATATATATATATATATATAAATATATATATATATATATATATATATATATATATATATATATATATATAATATATATATATATATATATATATGAGATAGAGTGTGTATGGAAAATAGTACTAAAGTTCGAAGACCGCTAATGTTGACTGGCAAAATGTCGAAAATGCAAGACATTGACACAGTAGTACACATGCACAGAGAAACAGCCTCTGTGCATGCAAAATTTAAAATAAAAAAAAGTATATAACATTTTTTTGTGGATGGGGAAGCTCCCCTTCACCCTCTGTGTTTGGGGCTGTGCCCCCCCACACCTCCTGCAAATTATATCCAGGAAATGTTTTGCTTGTGGTGAGAGAAGGAGCAAGGGGGGCATTATTTCTTAACCTTCCTAGAGATTACCCATCACTTGAATGCCTAAAAATTGCTTCTTGGGAGCCAGCTTGGTACTAATGCTACTCCTTTGATCCTGGTGAGAGGAGGAGTAGGGGCATCAATACCTACTGGTCTCTGATTGGACAATGTATATGGAACTTCACTAATTGTTCTTGTTGTACTTTTGGTGGGACTCTCTTCAGAGCCTTTCTGCAACTTGACTTTCAGTTGTGTTAAGCTGCTGTAGGTTCTATCCATGGTATCTACTTAACAGAAGACTATAGCAAGTGTACTGAACCTAGCAACATCTGGGTTAATACTACTACACAAGAAACAGCTTGGAATTAGAGGTACATGTTTGCAACTGGTGAGAGAAGTAGCAAAGGATAACTAATTCCTAACTGAATACAGCAGTATTGTTAATACTCCTCAGGAAACAGCTTAAGATTAATACTACTCCTTTGCTTCTGATGAGAAAAGAAACAAAAGGTCGTTGTTTCCTAGCAGTGTGTATCTGTGTTGAGACTGGCACTATCTCCACTACCAGTCTGAAGGAACCTTCATTAATCAACTCAAAACTTCAAAGGCACTACTCCCCTTCTGTCCCACATTAGTAAGCACTTGGAGTCATGGATTTGAACTTTCCAACTGTCTCTGTAGCAAACTTAGCTGAAATGAGCATCCTGTAGGACTTTTTCTCATATTTACTGACAACCAGCTTCTACTAAAACTGACACAGCATGTGAGATGTGTAGTTATATAATGTTAATGGAGGCAAAAATCGTATACAAAGCCGCAACAAATAACGTGCAGTTGCCATTACCTTACAACACCACACTAAACCAGCCATACACAATTCAGATCAAATAAACTTACCTTCATGTGCTGAGGTTTGTAAAAGTAAAATACTCAAACCAGAAAAGCCTCATAAATATAACCTAAGAAGCGAGTACCATTAGCAATGTCATAAACAGACCCAGATGGGCAGCATCCACCATGAAACATACATCTAGGATTCACACTGACTCGCTTCAAAAGACCATAAGGCAAAACTCCACACAATCCAGTATCCTAGTCATAGGTGACTCCATAGTGAAACACAACAATGTACCATTCACCAGCCTTTGCAAGGAGAGGGTCATATTCAGTTGCCTGTCAGGTGCTGACATTCATCACATCATGCATGCACTCAGGTCCTTGTACCACAAGTATACATACGAGACAGTCATAGTGCATGTAGATGTAAATGAGTTGAGACATACTTCCCTGGACTTTCCACTTAAGTCCTTGTACCACAGGTATGCATATGACACAGTCATAGTGCACGTGGATGTAATTGAATTGAGACTTACCTCCATGGACTTTGTGAACAGAGATGTGATGGAGCTCTCAGTGTGTGTCTGAGGCAAGTATGAACCTCACCTTGAGTAGCTTTCCACATTCCCAAGCTTGATGCCGCAATACAGATAAAAGGTTATTGATTTCAACAATTGGCTTAGCTCCTGGTGTCATTCTTAGGATATTTAATATATAAAATCTTGGGAGGAGATGGTAGACATTTCTAACTGTTTTGCCAGGGATGGCTTGCACCTACCCCCCATCTTTCTTATGTTGGCTAAAAAGTTGTCCACCCCATAGTGTCCTTTTCATGCAATGTCAATTTTCAAAGATTCCAACATACCCAAAAAACAGACTCTGGATAAAATAAATGTATTATTTCTCATCATTAGGAGCCTTAATAAAAAAACTCCACTCCCTACAAGTACTCCTTACCCTGGAAAACATTGAGATATTCGTTTGTCACAGATATCTGGTTCAAGACCAATGAGAGCCCTCTCATCAGTGCAGGGTTTCAGTGCTTGATATGCGTTCAAGCCCATCACATTAGATGAAGGCACTAAAGATGGCAATGTATCCATATTCTTAAAAAAAATGTTTCACTTTCTGACTCAATGACCTGGAACTCCTCCACATTCAACTTACTATTAAAAAAAAAACATTAGCATATCATAACTAACTATAGGAGCCCTCCCCGAGTTCCCCTCTATATCTCCTCCCAAACCATTATGAAGGCACTCTACATTAAGCCAGACACCATTCTTGTAGAATACTTCAACTACCCCTTTATTAAGTAAGAGATTTAATACATCCTCAAACATGTATGTCCAAAAATGTCTGGGCTTCATCAGTACAAACTCTATGGACCAATTAATCCACACCCCAACCAGGGGCAGTAAAATCCTGGGTTGGTCTTTGCCAGTATGGGTTAGCTTGGCGTCCCACCAGTCTTCCCTTGTCAAATTGGATCACAGGTAAGTCCCATTCACCTTAAGACTGAATCCAGAAGCATCTGACAATTTCTCAGTATTTAGAGATTATGCCAAGGCTAATCTACTAGAAGTGAGTGATGACCCGGCTACATTCAAAAGCTCATTCAAACTTGACGACCACAATGCTTATACATAATCCTTTACCACCAAATTCTGTGTACATATAAATATCTTAACACATGCATCTGTCCCCCCTCAGAAGTAAGCACACCATATTTAAAAATAAACCCCAGTGGTCCAACCCTAATTTAAAAAGTGTCTGTAATAAAACTCATTGCACACAAAAATAAATTTTGTTCTCGGTATACCAGTCACATTCTTCCTAAACTTAACAAGGAACTTTGAACCCTGATCAAATTAACCAAAGCCAGAGGTGCGGTAAAAATGGCCATCCAGGCAAATGATAACCATGAAGACTTCTTTAACTGTGCTAGAAATCTCAGAAACAATGGCTAACATTGTGCAGAGCTGATAGTAAAGGATATCACATATTTAGACCCAAAGGACATAGCTAGTATCCTAAAGGGCAAATTTAGTTCAAGCTTCACAGCCCCTCTAGTATTTTATGATGGAATACCTTGCATTTACACTCTTCCCCCCAAATCTACCTAGAGAAATTCCTTAAGGCACTATCGAAGACCAAGAACACTTCTTTTATGGGACTGGGTAACATACAGGGCTGCCTACTGGGCATTTCTTTGTCTTACCCACAACTTGGTTATTTATACACACAGTACAAGGGCTAAAAACTTCCATGGAAAAGTAAAGTTAGGCTTCTTTAGATCCTCACAGGTCAATATCCTAGTGTGTATGTATGTATGAAGCTGTTAAAGGGATAGGGGAGGGTTAAGTTAAAGACCAACTTTGGTTAAGTTTACATTGAGTATAGAGCAGAAGTTGCAATTAAAAATGGATAATTAGTAGGGCATTTGAAATAACACACTATAAGAATAATTCAGAATAGGTTAGAAAAGACTGACAGGCAAATGAGAATAGAAAGACAATATACAGAGAGAGGATATTTGTATGCCCCCAGTTATGCAACAAAATGCAGAGGGCTTAGGATATTTGCATGGAATTGTTTGTAGAATTATTTTTATACCGCAAGTAGACTACAGGACAGCAGTTGTTGGAGTGATGGAAAGAGAAAGGTACTTGGCAACTTAATTTATAGGAATGCAAAAAGTTGGTAGATTTTAAAATTTCATACAGGGTACCTTGTCACAAAAGTTGGGGAAACAAATTATTGTAACTTCCAGTAATTATTCTTTTGCGATGGAATATGTAAACTGAATTGTCTAGACATAGTAAGGCCCTCATTTTATTTTGAGTTTCTTTTCCTACCCAGTTGGTCAGCTTGCAGATAATTCTGATAAATCACAGACACCTGTATGGGCTTTCTTCATTTTCACAGTATACCTGTATTTGTCAACTTTATATATACATTATTATTTTGTATAGCTCAGGATCTTTGCCTTGCATCTCTGCTGGTCAGACAGTAGCTAAGGGAAATTGGAATGCTGCACATCCATCCTTTCAGAAGCTCATTGCCTGCTTAGGACCTGAACTTCAAGATGTTCATCATGTTGATCAGAGTTGTAGTAGCCTTAGCTGTATGGGTCATATCCTGCCAAGGATATAACAACTAGACAGCTTCCAAAGCTTCAGGGCACCTTCCACAGATTCAAACTGTTAGTAAGCTTGAGCTGAAAAAGACAAGTTTGGGTGAAAAGCCCTTCTAAGCTTTACTGCCACTGAAGAGTATGCTCCTCTATGCCGTCAGTTGGCTTGTGCTTTCCTTTGCTGGATTGATAGTTTCCATTTTGTTAATTTTGTTGATATTTTATTACTTTCCTCTTCAGGAGAGTTATTTTAAAGCTAGGAGTATTGTTTTTATTTATTTATTTACCAGGAAAGTCCGACTTGGAACGAGCCAATTTTCAGTGAAGGCCCGGGGAGAAACGCTCCAGATGCATGTCTTTGTAATGTGGCAGGAAACCAGAGCATGCGGACTTCACACATAACGCACCCCAGCTGGGAATTGAACCGGAGAACCTTTTGCTTTGAGGCGACAATGCAAACCTCTGCACCGCTGTGCCATCAAAAAACTAACCTTTGTTGACTGGCACTGTTTATTTGCAATTGCTGCTTGTCTTCCCTGGGAAAGAGGTACCATTTTCAGCTTTACCATGGAACAAACTACTAGTCCCATAGTCAATCCTTCTTCCAGCCACAAAAAGAAAAAAAATTGAGCAAGCAGTCTTTGCCAACACAGCAGACTTGCAGTTTGCTTCAGCCACAAGTGAGTGACTCAGACCACTCATCTATTACCCAAATCCCTTTGGTGTAGTGTCTACAGCCAGTGTGGACTGGGCTTAGCCGCATCCTGTGAGGCTGTTGGGGTCCCCTCGGTGGGCAAGGGAGAGCCACTCTTGTTGGTCTTTGGCAAAGGGTACAGGGAAGGTTTCCCTATTGTGTCAGAATGCTGTGCCCATCCTTGGGGAAGCTGCTGCTGCCGCCATTAGTAACATGGTTGGCCCCATTTTTCCTGTCAAAAAGAAACAGAATACCAGGCACGTACTACTCCTCCTCAATTTTCTCTGGATAGAAGTAGTTTTCTGGGTCTGGTTCGGAGTTTAATTCAGGTTAATGATCAGTCTTGTAAAGTTGTTTCTGGTAAAAGTAAGAGATAAACTTATTTTCCTGAAGAAATTGAAGGTTCTGAATCTGAACAGGAATATACAGGGAAAGGATATATTTTTTTTCTCTCAGAGTTCTGATTCAGACTCAAAGGAGAGCTCAGTTTCTGATTCTCCTTGTGAGGATGTCTCTTTCTCTAAGACTGTTGCTAAGATGTGCCAGTGATTTCAGTGAGAGAATTTTGGAAAATACTATGAGTTGTTACATAAGGATTTTTCATAACATACACACATTCTTGCTGTTATGTCTACTTTAGAGGATATGTGTTTTCCTGCCTACCATTTTTCTATTAGTCAGCCATTTGCCCATAAAAAGGCAGATAGCATATATTTATTTTTTATTTATTTTACATTTGTTGACTGGGAAGGTCCGACTGGATATATGTTCACTTTCAGTGGAGGCCCGGGGAGAAAAGTTCCATACACAAGACAGAACAGCATAATACAATATAAAATACAGTAGAGAAATACAATCCAGAGACATTTTTACATATTTACATATATTTACATATATATAATGTTCCTCAGTCTTTTTAAAATGTTATGCACTATTCCCAAACCTGACACAACAGCTATAGCTTCAGCTGATCCCAGTGCTGCTAAGCACTTAGTGAATTCCAATCCTATACTTTCTGATAAGGATGAGAAAATTATTGTTAGGTATGGGGGGAAAGTGTACATTTCTGCAACTCTGATTTTTAGAATTTTGAATTGTCAGGCTTATATGTTAGTTTGTTCAGCCAAATTGTGAAATAATGAGGTTTGTTTTGTCTGCAATATCTTCTTGTGAGGAAAAAAAACTACTTTAAATAATTTGGTTTCTTCTATTGCACAGGTCATTACTTGTTGTTTCGTGTCGGTATGACTCTGTTGGTATTTCTTCCAGGGCTATGGCCTCTGGTACTTTTTTGAGGAGGTTTGCATGGTTGCATTCTCAGCACCTCCCAGATGGTGTTAAAAATGAGATTTGATTTCTCCCTTGGATATATATTTAGTTTTTTGCCCCTCCACTGCAGAGGTGATAAAAAAGTGCAATGAAAGGGGCAAGCTGATCTAGGGAATCTCTAAGATTTTTCAGCCCATCTTATCCATATTTTCCAAGGGATTTTCTATCTCCTCATCCACCTTTGACAAAAAAAAACAGAATAAGCATTCTCAACAAAATAAAGGTAAACGCACATTTAAGAAGAAATGACAGAAGGGTTCAAAAAGAAGTATTGAACATCCCAAAACCAAGGACAGTCCAGCAAGGCTAAATGAGTACTCAAGAGTCCTTGTGACGCCCTCCCTACCCTGGTCCTTTTTTTTTCCTTCCAGAAAGTGTGAATCTCAGTTTTTCTCTCTGGTAACAGATTGCGTCAGACAAATGGATTCTGAAAATTGTGTCAAGGTTTCAGATGGCAGTGGAAGGAAATTCTTCCTTTCTAAGGTGTCATTCCTCATCCTCCAAATCAAACTGTCGTTTCCACTGAGTCTTCGCCATATGCTGTCCTAACGAGTGATAGCACAAGTTCCTCCTTCCCAGGTGGTGAAGGGTTTTTACTCAAGGATGTTCCTAGCACCAAAGAAAGAAAACATTTGGAGACCAATTCTATGTCTTTCTTTCCTATACACATTTGTGATGGTATCCCAAATTCACAATCATGTCACTTCACAATCTGTTACCCACTCTTCCTCTTTCAAGTTTCCAGGCAACAGTAGACTTAAAAAAATGTTTATTATAACATCTCTTTTCATCCAGACTTCAGATGTTTCTTTAGGTTTTGTGTGGCTGGATCTCATTGAGTTCTCTGCATTACCATTCGGGCTACCCACTACTACACCAAGAGTGCTCACAGAATGTTTAGCTCCAGTTGTAGCTCATTGCAGGCTACAGGGTATCCACATTCTTCCATATGTATATGACTGACTTATTTTTGCAGAATTTTTTTTGAGGTGTCTGGAATCAATTTCTTGGGTGAGAGATCACTTGCACATGCTAGAATTTCAGGAGAACATTCAAAAGTCTTTCTTGACTCTCACAGGATTGTGTCCCTAGGAATCATCTAGACACATCAGTTCAAAGAGTTTTTCTTCCACAAGAAGAAAAATAGATCATTATCTAGATCTATTTCTAAGAATTTTCACTCAGGCTTTCGTCACTCCAAGGACATACCTCAGCATTTTGGATCTCTTGGTATCTGTGATTGTCATGCTACCTCTGGCAAGACTCAACATGAGAAATATATAGTGATATCTGAAATCTCTTTGGTCCCAGCATCAGCACCCTTTATCTTGTCAAATCCCAGTGATGGGGTTTGTCAGAAGAGAAATCTTATTCTAGAAACAACTGAGATCCTTAAATCCATGTCTCCCTTTCTCTATCCCTGCTCCAAGGAGACCGTTACCACAGACTCTTTGGACTTTACTTGGGGAGCAATTTCAGGAGGGATAAAGTACAGTTGGTATGAGACACCAAGGACTGGTTCATGCACATAAATATCAAGGAGATACATGCCCTGATCAAGACACTCACCTCTCTAAGCCATTTTTGGTCCATAGCACCCCGAGTGGTCACAGACAATACCACAAGCAAGATAGAACCAAGTCATATCCCCTTTGCAGACTACCCATGTTAGCTTGGGATACAGCGTCAAATTATAATCTCACTCTACAGGCATCCTACATTCCGTCAGAGAAAAATGGTGTGGTAGACAAGCTGAGCAGGACCAGGGTAGATCCTCAGGAGTAAAAACTGAATCAGGAGTTTTTCCAATATTTGATACATTTGTGGAGAGCTCCTAAAGTAGACCTGTTTGCCTCATCTCTGAACAATCAATTGGCAGCATTCTGTTTCAGAAGTCCATGCAAGAAGGCATGGAAGACAAATGCCCTTTCTTTTCCTTAGGAATGTTACTGCATGCTTTTGTACCCTTTTTAACAATATCTAAGGTACTTCTGAAGTTTAAGAAGGAGTCCCTCAACTTCATTGTGATGACTCCCTTCTGGACCAGGCAACCGCGTGGTTCTCTCTTTTTTTTTTGGAAATGGCCAGAGGCATTTACCACAAGCTTCCTCCCTGACAAAATCTACTTGCACAAGAGCAGGGGTGTTTTATACACCCTGTCATCAATCGACTACAGTTGACTGCCTGGAATATAGGGACTTAATTCCTTTTAGGCACCTGTTTACTGAAGATGTCCAGCAAGTACTAGAAGAGTAAAGAAAACCTGCTACTAGAAAATCCTATATTAGCAAATGGAAAAGGATTTCTATTAGGTGCCAACAACATAACCAGCACCCATTCAGGACTAGTTGTTCTCTGGTTCTACAATGTTTGAGTGAGTTAGTATTCTGTGGCCTTTCTTATTCCTTTATCAAGGTTTATTTATTGTCCATTTCAGCATGTCTGCCCAGGGATCCACCTCTTTCAATGCAGCCTCGTGTCTAAATGTTCTTGAAATGGGTTTTGCACAAGAGTCCTCCAAGAAAACTGGTGTCCCCTCCTTGGGATCTTAATTTTGTGTTAGAGAAGCTAACACTTGCTCCATTTGAACCAGTTAATCTGGTTGACTTGAGGTTCTTAACATGGAAAATAGTTTTACTGATTGTTTTGACCTCTGCAAGAAGGGTATCTGACTTGCAAGCTCTTATGGTGAGTCAACTCTTTTTCCATAGGGCTAGGGTTTCTTTGAGAACTAATCCTTCTTTTATGCCTAAAGTGGTATCCAAGTATAGTTTAAGCCAAACTGTCCATGCCCCCTTTTTCTTTCCTAAAAATGAGAGAGAAAGATACTCCATACCTTGGATGTCCACAGACAACTCAGATACTATCTTGACAGAACTAAATTTTTCAGATCTTCGGATCAATTGTTCATTTCTTGTGATGGTTAGACAACCTGTGTCAAAATAGACCATTTCCAAATGGTTGTCTAAGGCTATTGCCTTTTGTTATATTTAACAAAACTATTCCAAGCAGAGTCAAAGCCCTCTCTACCAGGGCTTTGGCTTTGTTTACAGCTTTTTGGAAGGGTTGGATTGTAGAAGTATTCTGGAATCTGCTACTTGGTCCTCTATGCATACTTTTACAAAACACTGTAAACTTGATTCCTTCTCTAGGTCCAGATCAAGATTTGCTAAGACTGTTCTCTAGGGTTTCCTGGACTCTGCTCATTCCACCTCCCAAATGTAGTTAGCTAGGTTAATCTACTTATATAGCTAAGGTTAATGCAGCAGTGGTCAGTATGATGAACATAGCAGAGTTGTGCAAGTTAAACTTATCATAACAGTAGATGTTTGGATGATCATTGCTGCAGCCGTTGCTCCGTCCCCCATCCTTTTTTTTATGCAAGATTGTGGACTTTCGACTGGAATAAAATGTCTATCCAGCCTGGATTACTTCTGAATACCTACTAGAGTTAATAATTCTGTATAATATTAATAATATTTCAAAATAAGTTTTCATTTTTTGATTTAGGACTTTATAAGTTCGCTACTTCTACTACCATTTTCTGATTTTTAATATATAGTGATTAGACATACAGAATTGAAACACTAGCACACAGAGAAGTTTCTTACACTGTTTATTATTTTTGGTTGTTCCTAACATTGCCCTTTCACGGCTCTCTGATGGCAGGAAATCTCTGAAGGGCTTCATTGTCTAACGTGTCAGCTTAGCTTGCCTGACAGTTAACGCCCATGGAAGCTGTCCGAAGCTTTGGAAGCTGTCCGGCTGTTATATCCTTGGCAGGATATAACCCATATAGCTAAGGTTACTGCAGCAGTAATCAGTTAAACATCTACTGTTACAGTAAGTTTAACTTAGGATGTTAAGTTGTCAATCTCGCCTTCATTCTTGCTGGATGGGTTCGGAGCCGATCCTCAGCTCCGACTCTGCACTTGCTAAGCTCGAGAGTCACTTTTACCAGCTCGAGGCAGCCCCATATCCCATGATGCAAGGCGGTAATTACCCAGATCTCTTATGCCGCTTCGCTAATGAGGTCATCTTTTTTACCAGCTCCTGGTAAGTGATTTTTTCATTGATATTTGTCAGGTTTTAGATACCAAAACCCTAAAAAAAAATTTTTGTTATTTAGACTTAGTGAACCTTATTCACTTAGCTCCATACCCATTCCCACTTGGTTCACTTCCATACATTTCTGTGTTTCGGGCCTTAGGCCTTTTTCCCCACCCTCACAGTTCCTGTCAGATTTTCCCTTAGGTGTGTGTGTGTTGTGTCACTGTTAATAATAACTAATTATTTACTCTTAATAATAATTTAGTTATTAGTATCTTTTTTGGTCTGATTGTCGTGTGTCTGTGTGTTTAGGTCAGACATGTCTAAAGATACTAGGGTCTCAGGTTTCAAGAAGTGTGACTCGTGCTGTCAGAAGATGTCTCTGACAGACGGTCACACTTCTTGTATTTATTGCCTGGGACCCCTACACCTGCAGGACTCCTGTACTATTTGTCATTCCTTCAGCCAGAGAGTCCTGCAGGAACGTAGAAATAAGTTGATCCTCAGGGGTCTTCTTAAACCTGAGAGCTCCCTGGCCAAGGTTGGCTCCGGGAAGCCCTCCAAGCCTCCCAAGACCCAGGCTTCGGTGTCCAAGTCTCTGGTCTTGGTTCCGACTCCGCTGGAGTCGACATCGGCTCCGTCCGGAGACGATCCTTCCTTGTTGGAAGCTTCAGTACCGGCGCCGGTCGGTGCCGATACCCTGGCTTCGGCTCCTGTGTCGGCTCCGTCTGGAGCCGACACCCTAGCGTCGAAGCATGTCTCGGCTCCGGCTGGAGCCGAGATATCTTTGTCGCCTCTTGGAGCCGACAAGTTGTCGGCTCCGCCTGGATCCAAACGTTCTTCGGCTCCGATGGCTCCGTCCAAGAAGAGGTCTAGATCTCCGTCATTGGAATCTATACACTCGGCCCCAGCTCCCTTGCTTTCGAAGCGGAGCCATCGGAGCCGATCATCGAGGTCATCCTGGCTCTCAGACCACGACTTAGAGAGAGTGGTGAGTAGGCTTTTAAAATCACAGGCACTAGCCCAGATGCTCCAAAGCCCGTCTCATCAGACATCGGCTATTATACACCCTCCTGAGATTCCTCCTTCGATTCGCCGACAGAGTTCGGAGCCGGAGATTATTGGTACTGTGACTGTTCCTGTTTCGGAGCCGATACCACACCTTTCGGCTTCGTCGTCCTTGACTCCTATCTCCTCCTTGAGACCTTCCTTGGAGGGATCCGGGCGTCGGGCTTCCCAGGTCGGTTCCGAGGGGGCGAGTGGCATCAGACCCTTGTCCGACCCCGTTCTCCCTCTCGGAGCTTCGGCCTTGGTGAGCTCGGCCCCGACATCTGCTTCGGAGCCTTCCCTTTCGGTGAGACCGAAGATTCCTGTTTCTTCGGAGCGGGATCTCTCGGCCATCCCTGGAAGGGGAGCCTTCGAGATGATGAGGAGTGTGCTAGCCCCTGAGCTTAGTCAACAGTCGGTTCCTTTAGCTCCTCCCTCCATGGTGCCTGTAGATGCCTCTTCCCGCTTTCTTGCTCCTGGACCCAGAGATCCATCACCCCAGGTCTCCCCATTGGGAAGATCTTCCTCTTCCGAGGTTTCTCCTGATCCTTCAGGTGAACCCCCGAGTAAGAGGACCTGCAAGAGGAAGCACTTAGACTCCCCTGAGTCTACAACATCAGATACCGATTTGGATGAGTCGGAGGGGTCCCCAAGATCTCCCTCTGAGGATGTCTCTTTTTCAGACATCCTTGAACTCCTGAAACAGAGGGGGAACTGGCCCTCCATTAATCCCTCTAAGGATGAGTCGGTATACCTGGAGGCTTTTGGATCTTGACCCTCCACCTCCTGGGTGTCTCCGCCTTTCGACCCCCTTATGGAAGTCATAGCTCGAAAGGCGTGGGCATCTCCTGATTCGGTGGAACCAGTCCCTAGGAGACCTTCAAAGTTTATCACGGCCCCCGCTGAAAAGCAGTTTCTTACTAAGGGTGTCCCGGTTGATGCCATGGTGGTGGCGGCCGACACCAAGAAGGAACTTGCAGATCCTTCCGTGCCAGTCCATCCTCCTAACAAGGAGTCTAGGACCATGGACAGGTACGGCAAGCGGATGTTTTCCTCAGCGACCTTTGCTATGCGTTCGCTGAATTATTTGTGTCACATCACCAGACTTCAGAGACATCCTCAAGGAATTGGGTGAAGTAGTTCAGGATCTGTCAGCGGCAGGGGCTCAAGAAAAGATTGCCTCTCAGCTAGGAATCCTAAATTCCATAACCAACTCCTCCATGCGGCTCATTTCTTATGCAGCTGATGGGGCGAGTAGAGCTGCAGGCACAGGAGTGGCCCTCAGACGTCAGTCCTGGATGCGGCTCTGTAATTTTGCAGACCCCTTTAAGGCGTCCTTCACAAACTCTCCCTTTGATGGGACAACTTTGTTTGGCTCTCAAGTGAAGGACACTTTGACCAGGTGCAAGCAAGACGGCAAGACTCTTTCTGCCGTAGGAGTCCATTTCTCCACCCCTTCTAGACCTTACCCCAAGGGTCAGAAGGGAGGGAAAATGTGGTTCCGGAAATCACAGGGAGTCACGCCTGACGCACGTGGTCAGTTTACCCCCAAAGGCAGAGGGGGTAATAATAACAGACGCCGCCCTAGGGGCAGAGAGGGTCCGCAGAACCAGGGCTCCAGAGAGCCTCTCTCTGACAAGCCCTTCCAGCATCCCTGAGGTGTTGCCCGACTGCCCACCCTTGGAGGCAGTCGGGGGAAGATTGTCGCTGTACCCAGAAGCCTGGCTATCCCTCTCTCAAGACAAATGGGTACAGTCGATCATATCCGAGGGTTACAAGATTCCTTTCGAGGAAAGCCTCTTCCCTCAAAAAGGTTCCCTTCCAGACGTGCCACCCGGTCTAAGGGAAATTGCAAAATTAGACGTGTCAAAGCTTCTAAAGAAAAGAGCCATCCAGCCAGTACCAAAAGATCAGTTAGAGTCCGGAATCTACTCAAGGTTCTTTTTGGTCCCCAAAAAGACGGGAGACTGGAGACCAATATTAGACCTCAGCAGGCTCAACAAGTCTGTCAAAAAGACAAGGTTTCGGATGGTCACACTTCAATCGATTTTGCCCTTTCTGGGCAAAGACAACTGGATGTGCTCCATTGACCTTCAGGATGCGTACTATCATATAAAAATCCACAGACGCTCCAGAAGTTTTCTCCGCTTTCGGCTGGGGACAAGTCATTTTCAATTCAGAGCCCTGCCCTTTGGTCTCACTACAGCCCCCAGAGTGTTCACCAAATGCATGACAGTGGTCACGGCTCACCTGAGACGTCAAGGATTCCAGGTGTTTCCGTATCTCGACGACTGGCTCCTCTCAGCCACCACCAGGCATCAACTTATCCAAGCCAGAGATTACACTCTTCGTCTCTGTGGTCACTTAGGAATTTCAGTCAACTTCGAAAAGTCTTCCTTATCGCCTTGCCAATCTATTACCTTTATAGGCGCAAATCTAGACACTACTCGGATGTCAGCAAACCTAACAAGTCAGAGAATCCTAGATATCCAAAACCATGTTCGGATCATCCTATCCAACAAAAGGGTACAAGCCAGGTTGGTCCTGAAAGTGTTGGGCCTCATGGCAGCTGCCATCACACTTCTTCCTCTGGCCCGTTTTTACATGCTTCTCTTACAATGGATGTTGTTCACCCAATGGTCCTTCCAGCAGCTTCCCATGCGTCACAAGATCCTGGTGACACAAACCTGCAAGAACCATCTATCCTGGTGGACTTCCTCTCTTCTAGTCCATCAGGGCAGACCATTTGTTCCCCCGGCCCCGGTAGCCATGGTTACTTCGGATGCCTCCCTGATCGGGTGGGGGGGGCATTATCAGGGCAGGATGGTTCATGGCACGTGGCAACCGTTCGAATACCACCTGCACATAAATGTCCTAGAGATGAGAGCAGTGCTTTTAACGTTGCAAGCCCTCAACGACTTTCTTCCTTTAGGGACTATTGCAGTTCACACGGACAACATGTCCGTTGTGTGGTACATCAACAAGCAGGGTGGAACCAAGTCCTACCCCTTGTGTCGAGAAACTCTCAGACTTTGGCAATGGGCGATCTCCTCTCATCGGTTTCTGGTAGCAACGCATATCCCCGGGAAAACCAACATAGTAGCGGACAGATTGAGCAGAGCTATACTCATGCCTCACGAGTGGTCTCTCAACCAATCCATAGTGGAGGAGATTTTTCAGAAGTGGGGCCGCCCATGCTGCGATCTTTTTGCTACACCTCAAAACAGCAAATGCCCAGACTTCTTCTCTCTCTTCCCACTTCCGGGCCATCCCCCAGAGACGCTCTTACCCAAGATTGGCCCCGGGGACTTCTTTATCCCTTTCCTTTGATACCACAAGTACTCCAGAAAGCTACCGTCTTGAGAGCCAAAATGATTCTCATTGCCCCTTACTGGCCTCGACAAATTTGGTTCCCGTTCCTTCATCGCCATCTTTTGGTGCAGCCTTGGCATCTGGACCCAGTTCCAGATCTTCTCACCCACCAATCGGGTCAACTGCACCGGTCCGTTCCTTCCCTCAACCTCACAGCTTGGTTGCTCCACTTCCTTCCTTAGCCAGGCTTCCTATGATCTCTAACCCCGTTAGAGATATCCTAGTAGCTTCTCTTAAGTCCTCTACCAGGAGGATTTACTCTAGCAAGTGGAAACGCTTCTCCTTTTGGGCAAAATCTAAGAACATAGACCCCTTTACTGCCCCTATTCAGTCGGTCTTGGATTTCCTAGCGGAAATTTTTCACACAGGTTCTTCGTCTTCCACAGTCAAAGTTCAGTTGGCAGCAATCTCGAATTTCCATGTCGGGTTTGCAGACCACAACATTATGTCCCACAAACTTTGTAAAGCCTTTCTCAAAGGAGTGTTCCTTCTTAAACCCCCTGTTAGAGATCCTCCACCACAGTGGGACCTAAATTTAGTGCTGACATCCTTGATACTTCCCCCTTTCGAACCGGCTGCTCCATGTTCACTAAAGTTTCTTCCTTGGAAGACACTTTTTCTAGTCGCTATTACCTCGGCTAGAAGAGTGTCTGAACTTCATGCCCTCTGTGTTCGTCCCCCTTATTTGGTCTTCCACAAGGACAGAGTATCCTTGAGAACCAATCCATCCTTTTTGCCCAAGGTTGCTTCTAAGACAAATTTAAACCAATCCATTGATCTCCCTGTATTTTTTCCAAATTATTCTAACAGGACGGAACAAAAATTGCATTACCTAGATGTTCATCACCAACTCAGATATTACTTGGACAGAACAAAGCAATTTAGGAAGTCAGATCAGCTATTCCTTTCTTATGCTGAAAATAAAAAAGGTTTCCCTGTTTCTAAAGTGACCTTATCCAGATGGCTATCTTCCACCATTTCTGACATTTATCAGCTTAGGGGCAAACAGCTGAACTCAAAACCTAAAGCTCATTCCACAAGAGGTCTAGCCACTTCTACAGCTTTTCAGGCTAGACTACCCTTAGATACTATTTGCGCAGCAGCCACTTGGGCCACTCCTCATACCTTTGTTTCTCATTACAAATTGGATTTGGCCTCCAGGGACAGGGCAAGCTTTGGTTCCACTGTTCTCAAGAGTCTGTTCCATTGAGCCACCCAGGATAGAGGTGCTAGGGATGCGGTCCCATCCAGCAAGAATGAAGGCGAGATTGACAACTTAACATTTAGAAGTTATGTACCTACCATAACGTTCCATGTTAGTTGTCTTCTCTCGCCTTCTTTCTTGCATCCCTCCCTCCTGTCCCCCTAGCCTGGACAGACCTTGATCTCCCTTTTTCTCTGGAAGATTCTTCTTCCTTGGACACCAGTTAGTTCTTGTCCTTGATTACCTGGTTTCCCTTACAGCCTTTTTAGGTTAGTTGTTTCTCTTTCCTTAGTGGAAAGTTTTTATAGGCAGTTTTTCCTCTAGATACCAAACGAGATCTGGGTAATTACCGCCTTGCATCATGGGATATGGGGCTGCCTCGAGCTGGTAAAAGTGACTCTCGAGCTTAGCAAGTGCCGAGTCGGAGCCGAGGATCGGCTCCGAACCCATCCAGCAAGAAAGAAGGCGAGAGAAGACAACTAACATGGAATGTTATGGTAGGTACATAACTTCTAATTTATTACCATCTGCGGTTTGCACATTCTAGCAAACCAGTGTTTAAATTATTTTTTTTGTGGGGGTCATCCTTAATTTTTTTTTTTTCCCCCTTACATCATTCTTACCAATCTGTCCTTAATGCCCCATGTCCACTCAAGGTCTACCAGATAATCTCCTACCCCTCTTTGGACTTAGTTCCGAATTGCTTGGGCTAGTCACAGATATTAAGGGTGTCCCAGGGGCTTATCCATCTTTGCTACTGTGACGCATCACCAGTAGCCTAGTAGTAATCAACAAGCCTTGATCCTCACCACTAGCATCGGTGGGGGACGTACTTTGAAAGGATGACAAGCACACACAGTAAATTGCAGTTTCCCTGAAGAGCACAGAGACCACAATCAGTCTGGGTCTGGTTTCTTCCAATTCCCAATAACACTCCCCCACTGGCACAGCAATAGTGCTGAGATCTCAGCTGAGTGGCCAAGCAAAGACGTCCAGCACCCTCTCTGTCCAACTAGTGCTTTGTGCCCCTGCCCAAGTAGCTGACACACACACTGAGGTTTGATTTATATACAAACGCACACACACCTGGGAAAGGCTGACACAGGTTTACTAGCTATGTCCCCTTTTGCCCAGACTATAAGGTAGTTATTACTGCTACCAGCCACATCCTTGTCAGCTACTTTAAGGCCCTTAACAAAGGAGGTCCAATCTTACTTTGTAATGTTACTGTAAATACAAATGGCAGTTTGATCAAGAGCAAGGCTATTAGGAGTGGCCTGCAGTGTTACCAAGTAAATATGCAAGTACTCTTAGAACTTAAAATGTCTCACAAATATCAGCCACAATGAAAGGTTTAAATATATTTAATAATAAAAGAACAAGAAAATGCTCAGTATTTAATCACAGTTACATCAGGAAATATTTAAAACAACATTGCAGACAGTCTCAAATAAATAAAGCATCTAAACTCTACTCCACTATATTCCTGACTGTATCTAAGAGAAATTACTTTACCCTAGTTACAGGGTCAGTATTAGCATTTTGGGGGGCCTTTGGACTATTCCAGTCTAAAGTATCACCCTGTTACTGCTACCCTTCCTAAGCATCCTTTTAGTTCATGGTGTAGTGTTTTAGCGGTAGCATACACAGCCTGAACTGTAGTTACAGTGCTCTTACATTATGAGAGGCCTGGGTACCACACTGTGTTGGCCCATGTCACAGAAGGACATTCACAGTTACTGGCATTTAGTTGTAGCAATAATACATTAAAACAACTCTGTATACAGGGCTAGACTTAGGTGTAATGGTGCCCTGAGCACTGCCCCCCCTACACACACATCCTGTGGGCTCCAGTACTCCCTTCTGCTGCATCCCCCCCTCGGCCCTCCACATTATGCACACTACTTTTTTCTCCCTTTCCTCACATTTTGCCTTACTCTTCAACTTTTCCAAGAATACGTGATTTTCTGTTTTTCATTTTATTTACTTCCCTGGGCCCCTGTCTAGCAGGGCGACTGACGTGATCCCCGGGGTGAATTTCCTTTCTTCCATCCAATCGTCAAGGTTCCTTTTGAAGAGGGCCAAAGAGGCGCTCTGCTTCACATGTATGGGCAGTTTATTCCAGTGTCTGGGTCAAGAACCTATCCCCCCAGCATGTTTTATTTATTGTGATGACAAGGTTTAGATCCCTGGAGCGTCTGGCTCTGAGGGATTGGGATTTCTTTAAGTGTAGCCTGTCCAGCAGCTCTGGGTTTGACATTGCCTTGTATGTTAAGCAGAGATCGCCTCTGAGTAGACGATATGCAACAATGTATAGCTGGAGTTTTTTAAGGCGGTCAGCGTAGAGCATCTGCTTTAGGCCTGTGATTCTTTTAGTGAGGTATTTCTGCGGCCTTTCCAGTTGTTGCAGATGTCTTAAAAGGTACATACCAAATGGGGCGTTGTATTCTGTAATGGGTCTAATGAGGGATGAGTACAGTGGGACAATGACCTCCTTTTTCATGGATGAAAAGCCCTTAGTGATGAGGTGCGCCACATAGAAGGATTTCCTGACTGTTGTGGCGATGTGGTTATCGAAGGTGAGACCACTGTCCACCTGTGTTTCTAAGTCTCTTATCACACTTTCGGTGTTTAGTGTACTGCCACCTATTTGGTAATTCACGAGTACACGTTCCTTCCCAAAGGGGATAACTATACATTTATTGGCATTGAGCTTGAGCCCATGGCTCTGGCACCAAGCATCTGTTTCTGTAAGGCCCTTTTGTAGAGTATCCGCATCATTTGGAGATTCAATAATGGCTCTCAGTTTGCAGTCATCTGCAAACTTTGTTAGCCATAGTCCCTTAGTGTTGGCCTGTACTTCAGAGAAGTAGATGCCAAACAAGAGCGGTCCCAGGACTGAACCCTGAGGTACTCCACTTGTCGGCTACTTTTACAGTGTGGGTTCTGTCAGTAAGCCAGTTGGCAACCCATCGAGTGATGTAGGGATTAATGCCCAGCTTAGTAAGTCTGTCTATGATTTTAGAGTGGGGGATGGTGTCAAAGGCCTTGGCGAGGTCCAGATAGGCTGTGTGGACCGCCTTACCCTTGTCCACGGCTCTGGAGACTGATTCGAAGAAGTCAGTCTGGTTCATGAGACAAGATTGGCCCTTCACGAACCCAAACTGGGTGGAGTCCAGTGTTTGAAGGTTGCCACTGTCTTTGTTTATAAGTTCCATGATAACACGTTCCATGGCCTTGCAGATCAAGCTCATCAGACTGATGGGGCGGTAGTTCCCGGGATCCAAGGTGGATCCCCCCTTGTGGAGTGGGATAACTGTAGCTGTGCGCCACTCACTGGGCACGAAGCCTGAGGTGAGGCTGTGATTAAACATAGCACTTAGGTGAGGTGCCAGTTCATTTTGTAGTTCATGTAATACACAGCCTGGGATGTCATCTGGTCCCATGGATGCTGTGTTCTTAGCTTTGGAGAGTGCGTTTTTTACCTGTGTGGCCATTATTACTGGAATTTGGCAATCTTCCTGTATTGAGATGGGCCGTTTAGGGGGTGAGAAGGGGGTGAAGTTGGCACTGAATTGATCTGCCAAGATATTGGCAATATCCTTGGGATCAGTATATTTAATGCCATTCTGTTGTAGCTCAGAGCAGATCTGAGCATTGCCATTTAGATTCTTGACATAGTTATAGAATGCCTTGTGGTTGTCTTACGAATCTTTGGCACATTTATTTAAATAACTACCTTTGGAGGATTTTATGAGGGATCTTAGCTTCTTAGTGAGGCTGGTAAGGAAGTTTTTTGCATCCTGGGATTTTCCTCTTTTCTGAAACAGTTTCTTCCTTTTGTTGTAAAGTTTGTTTATGGCAGGCGACCACCAGATTGGCTTCTCTTTTTTGGAGGAGAGCATCTTGGTTCTATTTGGAATGGCACAATTCATGCATGAGTGGATGTGCTCGTACAGTGCCTTAGTGTAGGATTCAGCAGTCGAACTTTCAGTTCCCATCTGCATGGGTGTCATTAAGTTTGTCACTTCTGACTTGAGTAGCATGAAGTTGGCTTTGGAGAAGTTTTTTATGGAGGTTTCCTTACTGGGGGTTTGGGGTGGGATGTGGATGTTAAGGGTGATTAGCTTATGGTCAGATCTGACCAACGAGGGGGTGACCATAGGTGTGGAGCATCGATTTCCCATGTTGGTAATGACCAGGTCTAGGATATTGGAGCCCCTGGTGGGTCTATGGATTAGTTGATCCAGGGTGTTGGAATTTATGAATTCCAAGAACCGTTGGGCAAAAGTGTTGGTACACTAGTAGCTTTTCCAGTTAATGGCAGGGAAGTTGAAATCACCCAGTATTAGTGTATTTGATTGTATCTTAATATTTTCCAGTATTTTAGAAAGGTGTAGTGAGAATCTTGGGACATGGTGGGGGATCTGTAGCAAGCTACACTTTGTATTGCAGTCTTACCTAGTGTTAGTTGCACCTGGAGAATTTCAGATGCATTGTGTTGGGCAACTAGCCTGGTGGTGTGAATATCCTTGGTGAATATGGACACTCCTCCACCTTTAGTGTTTCGATCCTGGTTTGGTGGCCTTAAAGTGTGGTAAGAGTTGTAGCCTGGTATTGCAGTTATACACAGCTGTCAGCCTTCCATTTCCAGAATGTAGAACACTGCCGCTCATAATGTGGAGCAAATGGGCAAAATGTGGAACACTTACTAATAGCTGACCAACAACCTCTGCAAGAAAGCTCACAGAATAGTCAAAATGTTTTACTTTATATTTATAAAAGTTTTGTTGAATTAATATGATTCAGTATTATTTGTTATGGATATCTGTTAAACACATTCTTAACACTTAACGTATGACAAATCCTTTCAATGTAGAACAATGGGGAACATGGTCTTTTTTAGAGAATGCTCTTCCTAATTGAGGTACATTTGAGAGGTATACTGCAATAACCACCATTCACAGTTCAGTGTTGTGCTCTTTGGTGCATATGATCAAGGGAAGCAGTGATTGAACCACCTATTCTAAGACCTGCTTCAGGAAGCTGTTCTCTTATTGGTGTATTGCTGTGCTACAGATGCACCAGTGAGGGAGTGGAAAGTGAAAGTCATCTCTCAAAGCAGAGAAGTGCAGCAGCTACTGTAATGGATCGCAAAATCAGAGTACTTTTTCTAAAATGGCATCACTGGGAAATATCTATATACACTGGCAGAAATGTATTTGCCTACCACTCCCCCACATAAATTCTTTTAAGAAGAAGATAATCATGCCAATTGCATGACAATTCAAATGAAGTGCCTCTGCTTCAAGATCCATGCCCCAGATCAGTTATATATGTAGATTTGTTTTTCAGAAATACCACTTATTGGTTTATCTCAACTTCTTAACCTCTTCTCCTTTAGAATTACAAATGGTAAAATGTATTAAAAGGTACATTTCCTACTTGTGTAGCTGTAGTGAAATGAATGGTACTTAAAAGTAAATATGTTTATGAATGGGACTTTTTTTGGCAATGTTTATTTTGACTGAGTCTTACTTGGACTCTATAATTTGACATGAGTTATTTAACCAAATTAACAAACACTATATGAAGATTTTCTAACTAGATTTGTAAAGCGTTAATTGTGTAGTAACTAAGTGAATTATTCTATTAATTTTCTTCTAGCTTTATATGTTGGACTGCATCCATTGCACTTGTTTTAGCTTTACAATCTCTGGGACTAGGACATGGCTGAAGAGTCTTTAAATCTGTACAGTTGAGAGGTACGTCGACCCTACTCTGGAATTCAAATATGTTTAAAAAAAAGACAACCTACTTTCTGGGTGCTGTAGCCAATCAGAGCCCTTGCTTCACACAAGCAGACCTGATTAAGTGCTGCTTACTGAGAAATCAAAAAAAAAAAAAAAAAACGATAAATTTGCGATTGCATGATGACGTTACACAGCTGTGCAGATGTCCACTGTGAGGTACCGAGGAGCAAACACAGAAAACAAACTCACAGTTGCTTCGGGCCCTCATTAGCAGGGGAGAAAATCGGGGGTTCCTGTCAGCTGCGGGTTCCGCGGGTGACTAATGCCAGCTATGCCCAATTAACTTACTTACAGAGCAACAAAGCAGATGTGGTGAGTGGATGTTCTTGTCAGATCAAAGACAAAATACAGAATGCTCAGTCTCTTAGAGAGTTATTAAATTAATATCCCAAGTATTACTGCAGGGATACTTGCAGAATTGCATAATTTCTTGTCATCTGACTTCAGTTCCCAGGCTCAAAAACAACCATTGATGCAGCTGGTAGCATTTAGCATCTACCTGTGAAAATACATAGACCTCAGATCTTTTGGCATATGGTGGAAGTCATAAAATAATTTACATTTCTCCACATTTGAAGACAATACAAAAAACTTCTCTAGTACAGATATTATGTCTCCTGTTGACTGAAACTAAAAGATAGCATCCTTTTGTTATGTGGTCATAAAGTAATTTAAATTTCAGCTATTCTTTTGAAGTTAACTTCTTGTGTTTCAGTTTCCATTGTTAAAATATATACATCTAAACAGTCACAATAGTGCAGGTATACTCCTGCAGGGCATGCTGTGGTTACAGTTTAGCTCAGTACTTTTCAAAATATTTCTTCTGTACCAGCAGTTTGATATACACATAACATACAGTTCTAATACGGTTGTAAACCAAGCATATGCATCATGTTGATATTAACAAATGACTTATAATTACTTAAAAAATTCCAGCTAGCTGGGCTGGCAGTGTCTCCTTTTGTTACAGATACCAGCTGTTTTTTTTTTTTTTTTTTCCTTTTGCCCTTGCTCATCAACCATGTCTGAGGGCATGTCCTCTCTATGGACCACACCTTCCCTTAGGGAGTATCAAGTGCCCTCCCACCCACAATGGGCGCACCCATCCCTTTTTGCCGCTCCATATGTCACGTGAGCTGCTAATTGACCCCCGGTCGATTGGGCTGTAATCATGGCTTTATCCCTCTACGCCATTGTAGCAGCCTGGAAAACCATCTTCTTAGTAGCATTCTCATTCATGCAGTTTGTTTTCCTATTTTAAGCCATTTTAGTTACGGAATCACATCTGGTCTTTTGCAAGGATAGCCCTTGTTCATTTTGAAAGTGGTTTCAGAGGTGTCACTGTACCAGTCAGTCCCATCAACTTCCTGAATGTTTTAGTAGTGAAAACAGTAAAAAAAAAAAAATAGGGTCCCTCACACCCTGGTCTTGCACATGTAACTCATTTATAGCCTGAGGCATATCCACAAGTTTAGGAAACAGTCTGTATTCATCTCTTTTTTGCCCGAAAGAGAGAGGTTTGCATTTGACAGTTTCCGAGTATGTTTTTTTTTTTTTTTTACTGTCAATCTTGTTTTCTTAGGCCAAGATAGCAGCAGAAGGCTGCCTAGTGAACACATTTTGGACATTTACTCATTTTATCCTGTATCCTTCAGCGCGCCAAGTGTACAGTTATACCATTTAAAACAGTAGTTGTTTGCTGCTGTTAATGTGGTTATAGTGAGAAGTCTGTTTTGAGATATTTTATGCTTTGCCATTATGTTGCCAACATCTTGCTACATTGTTTGTATTGTGTTAGCTGGCATCTCCCTGGTCCAGATATTTTAGTTGTTACACTCAAGCTTTGGATCCTGTGTTATACACTTGTTTGAACTCTAATCTGTGGGCTAGTTGCTGGGGACAAGTTTTGAATGGAATGCGCTTGCTCTAGGGTGACTGTCTGTAATACTTGACAGGGCTGGGCTGCTACTTGGGCCTAATTCAGAGCTTGCCTGTTTGATCAGGAGTTCCAGTTATAATGGGAGTGCTGACATTTGCTGATTGTTTGAGTCTAGCATTTACCATATTCAGCATTTTGTACACCTGGATTGTCTTGGATTACCTGTTCATGGTATATTCATCTTCTGTGGGTGGAAGACTTTTTGTATTTTGTATTTGTGTCCTCATCAAAGGCAATTGAAGGGATTTAATTCTGTTGTTGTTGTTGGGGTTTCACTCTGTAACTGGTTTTGTTGTAAGATCTCTTCACTTTGTTTGTCACTGCAGATTTCCTTTTGTATGTACTTAATCATCAACAGTAGTTGAGTGTATATGAGTATATATATTTATAAAATAATTTTATCAGCTTTATTATTCATTCCAGTGCCATAGCGAGATAAAGCCCTGACTACTGCCCAGTCATTTGTGGCTCAGGGTGAGTGATAGACCAGCGGGGAGGACAGATATACCCATACTGGTGTGGAGTTGGGAGGAAGGCATATACACCAGCACACCAAGTAATTAGTGCAGAGTCTATGAAACCGTTTGCAGTGTGCTACAGCTGAAGTTGTAGGGAATTTGCCAGTGTTCGCTCCTTACAGAAGTGGGAGCAGTTCAGCATAGTCTGCCTATTGCAGATCGTCAGGGAGCACAGGGATGCAACTAGGGATAGGCTTAAAGATCGAAACAGTTGAGTCTCTCTCAGCAACTCATAAAGTTTTGCTTTGTATACAGTTGTGTTTTTATTTTACACCGCAACAGTCTCCATAATAGCAAATTAAATGAGTGCTAGACAGTGCAAGTCCTTTATTTAGTTGGGTTATTTCATATGGAAAGGGACTGCCACACTTTCCCTTTGGTTGTCTAAACTAGTACCAAGAATGTGTGCTAGCCCATGTCTTTGGGGTAGCTTTTTTGTTCTTCTATTTTAAAAATGTCTCAGGAGTAAATCTTAAAGCACTGCAGGGTAGATATGTAGTCCAAGGGCTGAGCTGGTTTTAATACTACTGTCTAATAGATGCTTCTGCTTTAGATGTGTTGCAAGGGCAGAAGATAACATCAGTACCCACAAGCAGCTGTGACTCACCTTCAGTCTCACTGCTACAGGGTGGTGCCCTCCCAGAAATAACCACCTCACCAGCCCTGTCTGCAAATGTGCGGTCTGTCTGGGTCTCCCCCAGGCTACCAGACCTACATGCTTGTCTCCAAGCCTGACTGCATGTAACTGCATGCACATATGGTACTGCATTATCAAAATCATTCCCTATCAGGACATCTGCAGAGTGGTAGTCTGGTACCCTTGTTGACTCGAGACAACTTACTGTTGGCATTTTGTCATTCCCACTTACTAGTTCTCCCACTTTCTGTTCCCCACCTTGCCTCCATTGACATCTATATGCTACATGGCCCCACTGGTTGCATTTAAAACATTTAACCCTTGGTCCTGGATGTGTACCTGGACCAGTGGCTTCCCCTGCTACTGGCGGACTCTGTTGGGGCAATCTGGGCTGCCCACCATGGGTTCCCTTAGACCCATGAGCAGCACTGGGTGTCCCTTTCCTGTGCAGTGGTGCCCTGCTTGCTAGGTATAGATCTCATTTCTTCCACAACTCATCTACAGTATTGCATTTGTCTGTCAGCTAACCAAATTCTCATGTCTTAAGGCAACGTGCTAAGGGCTTGTTCCCACACCAAAAGGTCTGCCAGCCCTTCAAAAGTGGTGACCTGACATCCACTCACACACCTATGAACATAAGTCCTTAGCTCAGCAACATATTCACACACACTTTCATCTGCCATGTATCTGTGCTCACAAAACTTTTTCCTATAAGCTTCAGGTGTTAACTTAAAATATTCTAGCCAACCGTTTTTTACAACATTATAATTTAAACAATCAGTATCAGACAGTTTAGATGTTACAGTTACAGCTTTGCCATGGAGTAAGGAGGTCAGGAACCATACCGAGAGCCCTTGGTCAACATTATACTGTTTACATACCCTCTCAAACGGGTCTACTATACATGATTGAAATTTCAGAAAGCCAAAACCAATATAGCCGAGACCATATGTTAGACACTTGAAATTTCGAACATGTAAAAAAAAAAAATGAAAACTTACCTACATATTGCTAGCAGGGGGGCAAGCCCCCTTCACCCCCCTGCAATTTAAATATACCAACTCCGAGATCACACTACAGTGCGGAAGATGGGAATCTTCCCATTCCACACTATACAGAGATGCCCGTTCTGCATGAATGAAATTTCAAAAGTTGATCATATGGTCTCAGCCATATGGGAATCGTCTTCTGAAATTTCGATCATGTGTAGGGGACCTTCTCAAATATATGAATGAAACTCTCAAAATTATCCCCCTCTGTAAATTGTGGAAGAAATTTACTGACCTTTGTTGCTTTTGTGGTTCGGTTACTCCCTTCCTCATTACCTCCATGACTCTGGCAAAGAGTCAGCGTCTCCTTTTCATGTTGCTGCTGCCTCTCTTTCTTCTTAGCCTCCAGGTGTCTCAGTCTCTCTGCTGCTTCTGTTTCCAAATGCTTGGCCTCCAACTCAAGTCTCTGTAGCTCAAGACGGATCTTTTAAGTCCTCTGTGGAAAGGTTGTGCTGTCCATTTTCTGAGAGTTGTACATCTCCATGGACAAGTCTGATTGTCCTCCTGATTGCTATTCTGTGATGCAGCTGTAACTAAAGCTGCAATCATGTCTGCTTTAGTCAGGTTGGCATGCACCAGTCCTTTAGCGTGGCACATCTCAGCCAAGTGGCTCCTTGTCAGCTTCCCATACTCCTCTCCTGATATGCTTGCCTGCTATCCCTGACTAACTAAGCCAGCAAAAAAAATAAAACAATTGTGATATAAACTCTGAATGTTCACTGCGTGGTTGATTGAGAGCACAAACACCTTCAGTGACCACTGTACACAGGCTACAGGAATTCAGTATCCACACAACCACAATCCAATTAATATGTGATGTGGCTCTCTCACCACTATCACCCAGTTGATATGTGATGTGGGTATCCCACCACTGCCAAACAATTAATATGTGATACCCCTGCACTGGCCCGGTAACCAAGGATCCTCAATCCTCACCACTAGCACTAGTGAGGGATGTACACATTTGGAAGCATGACAAGTACACACACAGTATACAGTTTCCCTTAAGAGCACACACAGATCGCAGTCAGTCTGGGGCTGGTTTCTCCCTCTCTCTCCAGATCCTAAATAGGACTCCCCACTGGCACAGCTATAGGGTTAAGATCTCAGCCGAGCGGTTAAGCCAAAACCTCCAGCACGCTCTCTGCCCAATCAGTGCTTTGTGTCCCTACCTAAATAGCTGACACACGCACTTTGAGATTTGATTTATATACAAAATCACACACACTCCTAAGAAAGGCTGGCACAGGTGGTTGTTTACTAGCTGTGCCCCCTTCTGTCCAGACTAAAAGGTAGTTATCACTGCTACCAACCAGCTTTTTATCAACTACTGTAAGGCCCTTCCCAAAGGGTGACCAATCCTACTATGTGATGCTACTGTTATCCAAATGGTAAGTGTGACCAATGCCAAGGCTATTGGAGTGGCCCATACTGTGTCAGCAAATACATATACAAGTACACTAAGAGCTTAAACATCTCTAAACAAACCAGCTGCAATTAAAAGATTTAAATATATTTTTGTTTGTCTTTTGGCTTTTCCCAGTTAGAGGTCGCCACAGTAGAACTCCGGTCCGCTAATGATTGGCAGTGGATTTTTACTGTGCTGAGTTGCCAGCCCAAAGCCCAACCTTCAAAGAAGGTACACCCATTCACACTCGCACCAACATGCATGTCTTAAATGTCACTTGACCACAGGGAGGGCATGCAGACTCTGCACAGAAGGTGCTCCAGCCAAGAATCTAATGGGAGAACCTCTTGCTGTGAGGTGACAACGCTAACCACTGCACCACCACAGCCTAAAAGATTTAAATATATTTAATAATAAATAATAAAAGAACAAAAATACTCAATGACTCGACACTGACTACAGAGTTCAGCATCACAGGAAACATTTTAAAACAGCATTGCAGGACAGTCTCAAGTAAATACAGAAAACATCTAAACTAATATTTACTATATTCCTATCTCCATCTAAAGAGATACTATGCCTGAATCTTACTTATAGAGCAACACTCAGGCGGAAGTGGTGAGTGAATGTTTCTTGGTCCAAGACAAGATACAAAATGCCAAGTCTGTCTCCGAGAGAGTTCTTAAATTACTATCAAACATTACTGCTGGGTCAGCTTTGGATGGTATCACTCTTTGTCATTTGCCTTCAGTTCCCAGGCTAACAGAAACTAACATAATTTTTAATATCTGTATGTGAGAAGTACATATCTCTCAGAAGTTTGCATAGAACTGGAAGTTGTAAAACAATTAACACTTTTACATTTGAAATCTAGTAATTATTTCTGTTTGCAGACAATAGGAAAACATCTAGCTCTAGACATTGTGTCTGCTTGCTGAGAAGATTCTGATTCCAACCTATTTTCTTGAAACCTTGCAAGTTAACTCTGTATGTTCCAGCTTCTACGTATTAAAACATAAATTTGCACAGGTATATAGTTTATATACATTTCTGTTCTTTTCCAGTAGGGTACACTGTGGTTACATTCCTGAAGCTCAGTACATAACATACAGTTCAACACACCCTTCTGCACCAGTAGTTTAATATCCACATAACATGTTATCTTACATTTATAAGACAAGCATATGAATTGTATTAATATTCACAGATGACACACGACTATTTACAAAATTCCAGATAGCTGGGCTGGCAGTGTCACATTTCTGTATAAATCATATTAATATTTTCAAGTGGCATATAATTATTTACAAATTTCCAGGTAGCTGGACTGGCAATATTTCCCTGGTGTCACAGTGCGTCACCCTGGTTTAATCAATCGATTGTAATACCTCAATTCTGCCCATTTGTTATACTATTGCAGGACCCCTTCCTGGATGAAGTCACTACATGAGTTTCTTTATTTAACAGGAGATCTTTAGTAGATGAACTGCTGCAGTCCAGATACCTACCCATCATCCCATTACTGGATTTGAATTCAGTAAAGATCTTCTCATAGCTACTTTGCTATAATTTTGTATAGCTATTGTGTGCCTACAGAATTACTTTTGCAGTAAAATGTTACTACAATTTATGTTTTTTTGTGCTAGAAAAATTATAAATGGCGTGTCATAATGTATTTTTTATGTGAAGCACATGCCAGTTTGTACCACAGGAGCAGCAATGCTGGCCGGATGTCATTGTCTTGTAAGGGTCCTACAGTTAGAAAACGTAGACCAAACATTACTGATATCATTAGAAGATGTTTGTAACTGGAAGTATTCTTAGAGATAAACAGGCCTTTGGGAGGGAATTGTGTATGTAGTAAAACTAACTCTGCATGTTCACTTTTTCTTGCAGAGTAAAGGAGGTGTACAGGCTGGAAGACATAGAGAAAATCTTTTTAAGGTACGTAAGCTTTACATCAGTACTGCTGGAGAGTGGTACATCGTTTGGCATAATTTCTGGTTGTTCCTAAACTTTTCATACTGTATGAAACAATAATCATTAGTTGTATATGTAGCAGTTATAGTGGACAACAAGGTTCATGACAGCAACCTTTCCTCCTCCTAGAGTTATGACTATTGTACTGTGCTATTTTTGACATTTGTTGTAAACCCAAACAATGGGCTGCATATGCAATACTGTTAACCAATTATTTTGCACCAATTCTCAACCCAAAACCTTCTCAATTGACCATTATCAGCCCCCATAGCCACAATTTTTTATTGATTTTATTTTTCACATTTTAAAACAAATCCATGATGTTAAGTTGTCAATCTCACCTCCATTCTTGCTGGATGGGTTCGGAGCCGATCCTCGGCTCCGACTCGGCACTTGCTAAGCTCGAGAGTCACTTTTACCAGCTCGAGGCAGCCCCATATCCCATGATGCAAGGCGGTAATTACCCAGATCTCGTTTGCCGCTTCGCTGATGAGGTCAGTCTTTTTACCAGCTCCTGGTAAGTGATATTTTTCTTGCTATTTGTCAGGTGTCTCAAACCCTAATGTATAGTCTTTATAACCTTCAGTGTACTTTATTCACTTAGCTCCATACCCATTTCCCCTTAGTTCACTTAGTTTTAGCGTATTCGGGCCTTAGGCCTTTCCCACTCTCACAGTTCCTGTCAGGATTTCCCTCAGGTATGTGTGTATTGTGTCACTCTTATAGTAATAACTAATTATTATTATTAGTTATTTATAATTTTTATTTGTTAGTGTCTTGTTTGGACTGATTGGTGTGTGTGAGTGTTTTAGGACTGAGATATGTCCAAAGATACTAGGGTCTCAGGTTTCAAGAAGTGTGACTCGTGCTGTCAGAAGATGTCTCTGACAGACGGTCACACTTCTTGTATTTATTGCCTGGGACCCCTACACCTGCAGGACTCATGTGCCATATGTCATTCTTTCAGCCAGAGAGTCCTGCAGGAATGTAGAAATAAGTTGATCCTCCGGGGTCTTCTTAAACCATAGAGCTCCCCGGCTAAGGTCGGCTCCGAGAGCCCTCCAAACCTTCCAAGACCCTGGCTTCGGTGTCCAAGTCTGTGGTCTTGGTTCCGACTCCGCCGGAGTTGACATCGGCTCCGTCCGGAGCCGATCCTTCCTTGTTGGAAGTTTCTGTACTGGCACCGGTTGGCTCCGATACCCTGGCTTCGGCACCTGTGTCGGCTCCGTCTGGAGCCGACACCCTTGCGTCGAAGCATGTCTCGGCTCCGGCTGGAGCCGAGATATCTTTGTCTCCTCTCGGAGCCGACAAGTTGTCGGCTCCGCCTGGAGCCGAACGTTCTTCGGCTCTGATGGCTAGATCTCCTTCTTTGGAGTCTATACACTCGGCTCCAGCCTCTCCCTTGCTTTTGGAGCGGAGCCATCGGAGCCGATCATCGAGGTCGTCCAGGCTCTCAGACCACGACTTAGAGAGAGTGGTGAGTAGGCTATTAAAATCACAGGCACTAGCCCAGATGCTCCATAGCCCGTCTCATCAGACGTCAGCTATTCTACACCCCCCTGAGATTCCTCCTTCGACTCTCTTACAGAGTTCGGAGCCGGAGATTATTGGTACCGTGACTGTTGCTGCTTCGGAGCCGATACCACACCTTTCGGCTCCGTCATCTTCGACTCCTATCTCCTCCTTGAGACCTTCCTTGGAGGGATCTGGGCATCGAGCTTCCCTGGTCGGTTCCGAGGGGGCGAGTGGCATCGGACCCTTGTCCGACCCCGTTCTCCCTCTCGGAGCTTCAGCCTTGGTGAGCTCGGCTCCGACATCTGCTAAGGAGCCTTCCCTTTCGGTGGGACCGGGGATCCCTGTTTCTTCGGAGCGGGATCTCTCGACCCTCCCTAGGATTGGAGCCTTCGAGGTGATGAGGAGTGTGCTAGCCCCAGAGCTTAGCCAGCAGTCGGTTCCTTTAGCTCCTCCCTCTATGGTGCCTGTAGATGCCTCTTCCCGCTCTCTTGCTCCCGGACCCAGAGATCCATCGCCCCAGGTTTCCCCATTGGGAAGGACTTCCTCTTCTGAGGTTTCTCCTGATCCTTCAGGTGAACCCCCGCGTAAGAGGACCTGCAAGAGGAAGCATTTAGACTCCCCTGAGTCTGCAACATCAGATACCAATTTAGATGAGTCGGAGGGGTCATCAAGATCTCCCTCTGAGGATGTCTCCTTTTCAGACATCCTTGAACTCCTCAAACAGAGGGGGAACTGGCCCTCCATTAATCCCTTCGAGGATGAATCAGTATACCTGGAGGCTTTTGGATCTCGACCCTCCACCTCCTGGGTGTCTCCGCCTTTCGACCCCCTTATGGAAGTCATAGCTCGAAAGGCGTGGGCATCTCCTGATTCGGTGGAACCAGTCCCCAGGAGACCTTCAAAGTTTATCACGGCCCCCGCTGAAAAGCAGTTTCTTTCTAAGGGTGTCCTGGTTGATGCCATGGTGGTGGCGGCCGCCACCAAGAAGGAACTTGCAGATCCTTCCGTGCCAGTCCATCCTCCTAACAAGGAGTCTAGGACCATGGACAGTTATGGCAAGCGGATGTTCTCCTCAGCGACCTTTGCTATGCGTTCGCTGAATTATTTGTGTCACTTCACCAGACTTCAGAGAGACATCCTCAAAGAGCTAGGTGAAGTAGTACAGGATCCGTCAGCAGCAGGGGCTCAAGAATAGATCGACTCTCAGCTGGGAATCCTAAATTCCATAACCAACTCCTCCATGCGGCTCATTTCTTATGCAGCCGATGGGGCGAGTAGAGCTGCAGGCACAGGAGTGGCCCTCAGACGTCAGTCCTGGATGCTTCTCTGTAATTTTGCAGACCCCTTTAAGGCATCCTTCACAAACTCTCCCTTTGATGGGACAACATTGTTTGGCCCTCAGGTGAAGGACACTTTAACCAGGTGCGAACAGGACGGCAAGACTCTTTCTGCCGTAGGAGTCCGTTTCTCCACTCCTTCTAGACCTTACCCCAAAGGTCAGAAGGGAGGGAAAATGTGGTTCCGGAAATCACAAGGAGTCACGCCTGATGCACGTGGTCAGTTTACCCCCAGAGGCAGAGGGGTTAATAATAATAACAGACGCCGCCCTAGGGGCAGAGGGGGTCCGCAGAACCAGGGCTCCAGAGAGCCTCTCTCTGACAAGCCCTTCCAGCATCCCTGAGGTGTTGCCCAACTGCCCACCCTTGGAGGCAGTCGGGGGAAGATTGTCGCTGTACCCAGAAGCCTGGCTTTCCCTCTCTCAAGACAAATGGGTACAGTCGATCATATCTGAGGGTTACAAGATTCCTTTCCAGGAAAGCCCCTTCCCTCAAAGAGGTTCCCTTCCAGACGTACAACCCGGTCTAAGGGCAATTGCACAATTAGAGGTGTCAAAGCTTCTAAAGAAAAGGGCCATCCAGCCAGTACCAAAAGATCATTTAGAATCCGGAATCTACTCAAGATTCTTTTTGGTCCCCAAAAAGACGGGAGACTGGAGACCAATATTAGACCTCAGCAGGCTCAACAAGTCTGACAAAAAGACAAGATTTCGGATGGTCACACTTCAATCGATTTTGCCCTTTCTGGGCAAAGACAACTGGATGTGCTCCATAGACCTTCAGGATGCGTACTATCATATAAAGATTCACAGATGCTCCAAAAGTTTTCTCCGCTTTCGGCTGGGGACCAGTCATTTTCACTTCAGAGCCCTGCCCTTTGGCCTCACTACAGCCCCCAGAGTGTTCACCAAATGCATGGCAGTGGTCACGGCTTACCTGAGACGTCAAGGATTCCAGGTGTTTCCGTATCTCGATGACTGGCTCCTCTCAGCCACCACCAGGCATCAACTTCTCCAAGCCAGGATTACACTCCATATCTCTGCGGCCACTTAGGAATTTCAGTCAACTTCGAAAAGTCTTCCTTGTCGCCCTGCCAATCTATTACCTTTATAGGCGCAAATCTAGACACTACTCGGATGTCAGCAAACCTAACAAGTCAGAGAATCCTAGATATCCAAAACCACGTTCGGATCATCCTATCCAGCAAAAGGGCACTAGCCAGGTTGGTCCTGAAAGTGTTGGGCCTCATGGCAGCTGCCATAACACTTCTTCCTCTGGCCTGCTTTTACATGCGTCTCCTACAATGGATGTTGTTCACCCAATGGTCCTTCCAGCAGCTTCCCATGCGTCACAAAATTCTGGTGACACAAACCTGCAAGAACCATCTATCCTGGTGAATCTCCTCTCCTCTAGTTCATCAGGGCAGACCATTTTTTCCCCCGGCCCCGGTAGCCATGGTCATCTCGGATGCCTCCCTGATCGGGTGGGGGGGGCATTATCAGGGCAGGATGGTTCATGGCACATGGAACCGTTCGAATACCACCTGCACATAAATGTCCTAGAGATGAGAGCAGTGCTTTTAACGTTGCAAGCCCTCAACGACTTTCTCCCTTTAGGGACTATTGCAGTTCACACGGACAACATGTCCGTCGTGTGGTACATCAACAAGCAGGGCGGGACCAAGTCCTATCCCTTGTGTCGAGAAGCTCTCAGACTTTGGCAATGGGAGATCTCCTCTCATCGGTTTCTGGTAGCAATGCATATCCCCGGGAAAACCAACATAATAGCGGACAGATTGAGCAGAGCTATTCTCATGCCTCACGAGTGGTCTCTCAAGCAATCCATTGTGGAAGAGATTTTTCAGAAGTGGGGCCGCCCATGCTGCGATCTTTTTGCTACACCCCAAAACAGCAAATGCCCAGACTTCTTCTCTCTCTTCCCACTTCCGGGCCATCCCCCCAGAGACGCTCTTACCCAAGATTGGCCCCGGGGACTTCTTTATGCCTTTCCTCCCTTTCCTTTGATACCACAAGTACTCCAGAAAGCTACCATCTTGAGAGCCAAAATGATTCTCATTGCCCCTTACTGGCCTCGACAAATTTGGTTCCCGTTCCTTCATCGCCATCTTTTGGTGCGGTATTGGCATCTGGACCCAGTTCCAGATCTTCTGACCCACCGGTCGGGTCAACTGCACCGGTCCGTTCCTTCCCTCAACCTCACAGCTTGGTTGCTCCACTTCCTTCCTTAGCCAGGCTTCCTAAGATCTCTAATCCCGTTAGAGATATCATAGTACCTTCTCTTAAGTCCTCTACCAGGAGGATTTATTCTAGCAAGTGGAAACGCTTCTCCTTTTGGGCAATATCTAAGAACATAGACCCCTTTACTGCCACTATTCAGTCAGTCTTGGATTTCCTTGCGGAAATTTTTCACTCAGGTTCTTCGTCTTCCACAGTCAAAGTTCAGTTGGCTGCAATCTCGAATTTCCATGTCGGCTTTGCAGACCACAACATTATGTCCCACAAACTTTGTAAAGCTTTTCTCAAAGTAGTGTTCCTTCTTAAACCCCCTGTTAGAGATCCTCCACCACAGTGGGACTTAAATTTAGTGCTGACATCCTTGATACTTCCCCCTTTCGAACCGGCTGCTTCATGTTCATTTAAGTTTCTTTCTTGGAAAACACTTTTTCTAGTCGCTGTTACCTCGGCTAGAAGAGTGTCTGAACTTCATGCCCTCTGTGTTCGTCCCCCTTATTTGGTCTTCCACAAAGACAGAGTATCCTTGAGAACCAACCCATTCTTTTTGCCCAAGGTTGCTTCTAAGACAAATTTAGACCAATCCATTGATCTCCCTGTATTTTTTCCAAATTATTCTAACAGGGCGGAACAAAAATTGCATTACTTAGATGTTCATCGCCAACTTAGATATTACTTGGACAGGACAAAGCAATTTAGGAAGTCCGATCAGCTCTTCCTGTCTTATGCTGAAAATAGAAAAGGTCTCCCTGTTTCTAAAGTGACCTTATCCAGATGGCTATCTTCCACCATTTATCAGCTTAGGGGCAAACAGCTGAACTCAAAACCTAAAGCTCATTCCACAAGAGGTCTAGCCACTTCTACAGCCTTTCAGGCTAGACTACCCTTAGATACTATTTGTGCAGCAGCCACTTGGGCCACTCCTCATACCTTCGTTTCTCATTACAAATTGGATTTGGCCTCCAGGGACAGGGCAAGCTTTGGTTCCACTGTCCTCAAGAGTCTGTTCCATTGAGCCACCCAGGATAGAGGTACTAGGGACGCGGTCCCATCCAGCAAGAATGAAGGCGAGATTGACAACTTCACATTTAGAAGTTATGTACCTACCATAACGTTCCATGTTAGTTGTCTTCTCTCGCCTTCTTTCTTGCGTCCCTCCCTCCTGTCCCCCTAGCCTGGACAGACCTTGATCTCCCCTTTTCTCTGGAAGATTCTTCTTCCTTGGACACCAGATGGTTCTTGTCCTTGATTACCTGGTTTCCATTACAGCCTTTTTAGGTTAGTGTTTCTCTTTCCTTAGTGGAAAGTTTTTTTATAGGCAGTTTTTCCTCTAGATACCAAACGAGATCTGGGTAATTACCGCCTTGCATCATCTGATATGGGGCTGCCTCGAGCTGGTAAAAGTGACTCTCGATCTTAGCAAGTGCCGAGTCGGAGCCGAGGATCGGCTCCGAACCCATCCAGCAAGAAAGAAGGCGAGAGAAGACAACTAACATGGAACGTTATGGTAGGTACATAACTTCTAATTTTCACTCATGTAATACTGCAAGACAGTTGAAATACTAATAAAGAATACATTAGTGTAGGATATTGTTATGCTTGCTCATTCTTGATTTGCAGATATGCCTTTGAACTTGTCTCTTTCTGTTGCCAGAGTCCCCTATGTCCAGTTGTCTTTCTTCACTTCTGATGGATTGAGCATTTATTGACCTCTCTCTAGTCATAGGCCACAGTATCACATCGTAGTAAAATGCTTCACACTGGCACTCATCAACATTATCTCATATTTTACTTTAAGTAATCCTTTGGTGTACGATCAGTGGCGGCTGATGACTTCAAATCAAAGGGGGGCTGCAGGAGACAGCTGAATGGATGGGGTCAATGGGAATGGGTATGGCCAACTAGAAAGGGGAGGAGCTATGCTCAAAACCACAAAAACTAACTTTAATTAAATACTCTGCCCTGGGTGCCAAACCATCATTATGAGAGTCCAATCAAGACAAAATGAAGTGTAGAAGAAATAACATATTTCAATCCATTGGCTGCCTGACAGCTTACTTCATATCTAGATGGAAACAAAAAGGTTGTGAGGCATGAAAAAAAAATACTTTTTAAATACGTTACTGGAATGCTAGTCAAAATCAAGTATAAGAAAAACAAGCAGCACTCAACTCAAACCACTTCTGTATATACTCAAGTTCTAATTATAATTTATATTCAGCTTTATTAAAGTACCAAGTAACATGCTGAAAGTAGCAATCTCTGTGATACCCCCACTTGTAAAAATGTTTCTTATCCAAAAAAGACCTGCTGCCTGACAACTATCTACTTGTTTCATGGGGAAAACATGATCAAAGTAAAAAATGAAAAGGAAACAGGAAACAAGCTCAACATACATTGCTTAAAGGATTACTGCACGGGATATGGACCACACATGATAGATTGGCATTCTGTTTACTTTGCAGGTAAAGCCTGTAATGAGCTCTTAAAATAATGTAATCCTGTACTTTATTACAAATACTTCTTATTTCGGCTTTTTCCCGCTTAGGGGTCGCGACAGCAGATCACCTTGTCTGCTCATGATTGGCAGTGGAGTTTTACGGTGTTGAGTTGCCAGCCCGGCGCCCAACCTTCCACAGAAGGCACAGACACACACACACACACACACACACACACTCACACTCACACCTAGGGGCAATTTAGAGTGTCCAATCCACCTATAGCATGTCTTTGGGATGTGGGAGGAAACCGGAGCACCCGGAGGAAACCCACGCAACCACAGGGAGGACATGCAGACTCCACACAAAGGCACCCCAGCCGAGGATCGAACCAGAGAACCTCTTGCTGTGAGGCGGCAATGCTAACCACTGCACCACCGTGGCTACCCTCCTTTATTACAAATACTGTCATATACATTTCAATACCCAAGGCTTATATGTTATGTAGTTATGTAAGTATTCTTTGCATGGCAACAAAAGAAAGGCTTTCAATGTTGGCAATTCTTTAACAGTGTGCTTATTAAAACTTACTTGCATCTTAGAATCTCAGACAAGCTTATCAAATGGTCATTAAAGCACTGCTACTTAAGCACAGAGCAACAGGCACTTTCTGAATAATAAGCATAAATCAACAGTATAAAAATATGACAGAAACCAGAACATTCTGCAAAATCAAGGACAGATGAAAAGCCATTGTAGTACTTGCGTCTACCTTGGATGGGGGGATAGTCTGCACATTTACACTGCGTAACTGCTCCTTGCCTTGCTTGGACAGATAGAGTCTCTACATGGGGGAGTGGGGTGCAACAAGTATGTCACAGTTTGAAATGTCTCTGGCTGACAGCGATGGCCCTGAAACATTTGTCATACGTCTCAACCTCAGAGCAAGAAATCTTGACAAAGCCATACATAGAAGTGGGACAAAGGCCCAAAAATAAGGACAAATTTTAAATATTGCTCTTATAAACTTAGAAAGATAATAGAATAGTAGGTCTTGCATTAGTATGAATTTTCTGAAGGGTATGAAATCTGAAACTGAAATGTCTGTCATTATTTTCTAACTTCAGTCTTTAATTTGCCACTAATTTGCCAAAAAAACACAATTTTATGAAAAATGGACCAAAAATGTGATTCAAAAATATAAAATAGCCACACAATACAGCTGGGAACCTGTCAAAGAAGGGACATTTTTTAATATTAGTATTGCTAACTTGAGCAGCTGACAAAATAAAAGAATCTACATGCATTTCTGAAATAAAAGTAATCTAGAACTGATTATTACAGTTATTTATTAATTGTAAACCCTCCATGTTTTCTTCCAAAATTGCCATTTTGCAGAGGGATTATTAGGGGAAGAGCAAAATGTTGAGCCAAAATCAGGGACAGTTGAGAGGTTTGGATATGCCTAATTCTATAAAGCAATTTATTTCCATGTACCTCTCAACCTGTTAATGCAGGAAATCTGGACAAGGCCAAATATATGATGGGAACATATAAACAGTACTAAAAATTGCTCTTGTATAAACTGAGACAGTTGATCGAAAAACAGGTCTTGCTTTAGCATGCATTTTTCTGAAGGTTATGAAGTCTGAAACTCAGTGTCTGTCATTATTTAGTGACTTCATTCCTAAATGATTTGACAGAAAACCACAAATTTTATGAGGAACAAACGAAAAATAAGAAGCAAAAATCTATTCATTCTGCAAAAATCTGGACAGTTGAGAGGTATAGTTCAGCCGGGGCTGTCTTTGAGTTTGCTGCCCTTCCCCCTCACAAAATCATGGTCGAATGGAGCTTCCCCCCCTACAACCATTCCAATGAACCACTACTTGGCTATTTCACCCCATTTACCATAAACACTAATGTGCATACTGCTTTACTTCTGCGATGATTTGGACTTCGTTTAAAAGTTTTATTTTGCATTTTACAGCGCAAACACTAATAGATATCATATCTGCTAAACAAAGCAATGCAGTTTCACAATAAGAACAGACTTAGCATTAAAACTTCTCTGCCCTTGAAAACTCACAATCACTGAAACAGCATTGAAACCCACATTCAAAGAAAATACATTTTGCCAGTGGCAGATTAACTTTGGGTTTGGGCTGTTTTCAAATCACTGGCCCCTTGCACACGTAACATACACATGCTCTTTCATACACCTTCCTGATTGTATTAAATTATATTCCTTGTACAATACAGTACAGTTTTAGAGGGTGTTTTAAATTTATTGTTGTGAAATTTTTCTAGTAAACAATTAAACAAAATCCATGCACTAGTAATGACAAAACTGCCCGATTCAGAACATTTCCATCATAAAAGTCTACTCAGACTTCTACAGTCCACCAGTATCAGTACATATGCACAATCTCTGAAGAAGTAAAAGTCATCTAAATAACTCCACATTAAAGAGATCTGTAACTAATGAAGAGGTTGCTGCTAGCAAACAACTTTGTATTTCATTGTTTCATCTACAAATAAAGTGCCTGTTACCCTTGAGGAATAAATTGCCTATCTTACACTAAAAAATGATAAGCTAGCAATATTGCAATAGGGAATGGATGGCAAACTGATAACAGGTTCATAGTTGCTAGGTATCTTCGCCAAAAAGGAGTGCAGCGTCTACCCCTTTTGCAACACAGTGCAGTATTAGCAATGCATCTATCTACTGTGGGAATAGAACCCACAGCCTTCTGCATCAAAAGCAAGTATACTACCTGTTGTGCTATTAACAATGCAAGCAGACTTAGCATAACCAGCACTAAACTTTTGCTCCCCTGCAGCTCTCAGCTCCTTGTAAAATCTACTCACTCAATTGTATCTCTGAACATTGCAGCACAAAGAAATCTGGAAAAAGCCAAAGTTTATTGTGGGGGGGACAAAAGCCCATAAACGAGGGACACATTTTAAACATTGCTTGTATAATGTTGGAAAGTTGCTAGAATAAGATGTTGTGTTACCACCATACATTTCACTGCCAAGCCTTAAACCCAGGACCCTGTGCAAAACAGTCAGAGCAACATACCACTATGTCAAATCAACTGTTTTGTGAAAGAGGAAGACAGAAACTTAAATGGCTACCATTTAGTGAATTCAGTTCTCAACATAGCACAGCTGTCAACCTCTTAGCACAAAACACCTGAACAAAGCCAATAATGGGTGAATACAGCCTCCAAACATTCAGTGAATTCAGTTCTCACCATAGCTCTCAACCTCTTAGCAAAAAACACCCGGTCAAAGCAAGTAATTGGGGAATATAGACCCAAACATATTCAGTGAATTCAGTTCTTACCATAGCTCTCAACCTTAGCACAAAACCTGGATGAAGCCAATAATGTGGGAATACAGTCCCAAAAATAGGGACAAATTTCAAATATCCATCTTATACAATTAGAAAATTGCTAGAATAAAAGCTTTTGTGTTACCATGCACTTTCTGAAGAATATGAAGTCTGATATTCAGATGTGTGTCATTTTTAACATTTGTTAACCAGGAAAGTCTGACTTGGAACAAAAGCTAATTTTTAGCAGAAGCCAAGGGAGAAACACTCCAGAGAGACACATGTCTTTGTAAGATGGGAGGACACTAGAAGAAACAAAAACAGGGAGGGCATACAGACTCCACACAGAAGGTAAGGCACCCCAGCCAAGAATCAAACCAGAGAATATGTAGCTGTCAGGCAACAATGCTACCACTGCACTGGTCCATTCATTGCTAGCTTCGTTCGTTGCAGCACTAAATCCTTCCATTGCTAGCTTTGCTCATTGGAGCACTGCGTCCTGTCCTTCCTTGCACTAGAAAGCCCCACGAGATGTCCTTCCCCGACGAGACTCCCAGCCTGCCGATGTTGCAGTCCGAGTCCGATCCCTTTCCAGTGATCGTCTATACAGTTACAACTGCATAGACTTCTGGGATCTCTGCACTTGAATGCTTCTTAATCCAGACTGGTGCTGAGACAGTCTGCGCATGCTCCAGACTGGTTCAGCAGCAGTCTGGATATCGGAAATGCTGCTAGTGCACATGTGCAAAGGTCCGCTACTTGTGATCATTTTTTTAATTTTCTTTCTTTGTATTTTATTTTACTTTCTATTACTTTCTTTCTTTTTTTTGCAGCTGGGGGGGGTGGCTGCAGTCCTGCAGTCCAATAGCATGGGCCGCCCCTGTGTACGATTGATATTGTGCACCTGTGCCATAGTGTTATTTAGCTTAGTCATGTGAAAAGGTTTTTGTTTGTTAGAATGTTAACTATAGGGATCATTAGAATTCAGAGTCACAGCTGGCTCATTTGACAATTTAAAAAATGAAGAGAACCACTGCAGTAAGGTGTGCTCAAATCCACGATCAGCAACAAATAAAAAAAGAACACAGATACATTCAAGCAGTTTAATATAAAACAAAATTAGAATGCAGCTAAGCTTTCGAGTTCCCCCTTCCTCAGTGCTATGATAGTTCTGTGTTCTTTTTTTGTCATTTGACAATTTCTCAGTCTGGCACCACAAAACCTTATGTTGAAGACAAAAAAATGTTCTTGTAACTGTAAGAAGCACCTTGCACTTGCTGCAGTTGCTAGCACACACTTGCCTTCGACCACAACCGTGAATAGAGTATAAATGAATGCTGGTACTGCAGTTAAATCTCATTAGTATTTGCCAGACATGCTACATCTCAGCCTGTGCCCAATGTAGCTGCACCCTACACCGCCACCATAGTTACGGTACTGGTATAACTGATAATAGTGAAAAATGGAACATTGAGGACCCTCTCTGATGTATTTTTGATTATGTATTTCTTCCCTACCAGTCAGAATTCTGCAGATTTCTCTGTGAATGCCTACATTTTGGAATGTACTGCTGCCATATTCTTCATGACTTTTCAGCAATATACGTCTCATAAATTCTTTTGTGTATGCTTAAAGTTAATGTTGCATTTTAAGAAATAGGACTGTCGCTAATTTGTGAACCTAATGCATTTTGCTTGTATGTGGACTATATTTGCCTTCTGTACTTTAATGTTTAATAGTTATATTGTCAATCATATTTTTTGTATTTTGTGGCTGAAAAGGTCTCTGTACCCATTCACTTACCGGTTAACATATATACATAAATACATACATAAGTAAGTGCAACCTAACAATGTACTTCACAGTGTAATGTAACAAAGTAACTATGTAGCTCACAGATCCCCTGAACCTGCCTGCTTTTTGCTTCTTGCACAGATTGGATCTTGACCCTTTGTGTTTTTGGAAGAGAAACAGACCTGAGTCTGCATGCATTAACAGGAAACAAACTTGTAAACCAGCCAGAAGCTTTTGAAACTGAGTAAACAAAGCAGTGCCTTTTGTAAGGTTAAGTATATAACTAAATACTTACACAGGGAAAATGAAAGGTTTAAACAGACAGATGAAATTAAGAAAATAAAGAAAATGATATATATAGTGCTTTTGGACATGCTACTATAAACCATTAGCTAAAATATTTATAAACCATTAGCTAAAATATTTACTGTATTCTGACTGTAAGTTGTAAATGCATTTAACAGTTGCATAAAAACACAAAGACACTGGAAAGCAGATGTGATGTAATAATACCTTTTATTGGACCTATAGTCTTTACAATTACTCAAGCTTTCGAAGTGGCATGACCCCTTCTTCAGGAGTTAAGTCACTGATGTTAAATAACAGTGCTTAAATGTCCACTTGTACCTAGAAAGGAAAGTGCAGCATGTATTTCCAATTGGCTAAAAAATAAATATTTAAAAATGCTAGTGTGAAAAAATGCAGCTCATACTACAGTTCAGAGACAAGCAGTGTGTGTGTGTGTTTGTGTGTGCGTGTGTACTCGTGTGAGTGAGAGAGAGAGACTAAAACTGTAGAACAGGGTTACAACATGCTATAAAAATCAAAGTTTGGCATGTTACATTAGAGTGTTACCTTCTCTGCTAAATGAACACTGTCAGACTGGTCTGACATTTAATGAGACTGCAAATATCAAAACAGAAGACGTGTATGGAGATCAGTTAGTTAAATCCAGATAAGGAAAACAAGAAGCTATCCTTTTTAAGTTGCTAATATGTCTAAACAAGAAATCTTTGCGAGACAGATGTTTTAGTTAAAATAAAATATGAATTAGTAATAATGTCCAATTCACACAGATGAGAAAGACAGAGACTACTAGTAAAATAAGATACAGGGTTATAATGTGTGGATATTGTATGCAGTTAATACACTACACAGGCTACTTGACTGGCAATGACTGGCTATATATTATAAGTGGTGTATAATGTTTGCAGGTGCGGTTGTGTAAACATGGTTTGTAATGTATAATGTTTGCAACTGAGATTGTGTTGGTATGGTTTATTTTCATTTATGTAAATGTAAGACAGTATACATCATATATGATAATTTAATAAAGATGTTTCTTTATTAAAAAAATACACTACACAGGCTATGGTTTAGCTGAGAGAAAGATAAAAAAGTAAAAAGAGAGAAGAAAATGGTGTTGTCATGTCAACCTAAGGTTCTGAAGAACAACAGAATTGGATACGTTTTGTTATATTTTTAAAACTGTCTGTACATTAAGGCCGTACTGACTGTAACTATTCTCTTGCCATGAATAAAATGCAGGTGTTAAAACACAGACCCTGTATTCTTAACTGTTACTGTAAATACTCTGAAATAGTCAACAGTTTGACTTCAGAGTAAATCCATCCTAATTTATGCATTACCAGAAAAAAAAAATAGTTGCTCTTCAGTATACCTTATTTATGTCCACTGTTAGTTGATCAAAAGGAAAAATTGGGTATTGTAATTTCCCATAAAACCAGTATCCAGGTTCAAACCACTGACTGTCAGATTGAACAGATGAATTAAGTTAATCTCCATTGTTCTTATTTGCAAAGGTATGTGGAAATGTCCTTTAAAAACGTAACGCTCATATCTGAGACAGAATGATCAAATTGGGAAAAGTGTGCTGAATACTGGCTTGTCAGTCATTTTATTTGTAACTATTTGTGGGCATTCATCCTAGTTCTGAGTACCTACCTGGCCTGTCTCTCCTGTGTAACCTGTTTCTGGACTTTTCCTGCATTTGATTAGATAAACCACATTTTTGGAAGTGCACATAAATGAACCCTGTACTTTGAAACTTCTTTTCTGTGAAATTATGTTGGAAGCTGTACAAATCATGCGACAAATTTTACATCTTAGGTGGTTGCAGGGTTTTGTGCCTTTGTGGACTATGCTCTGCCCTGGTCTGTGTGCGCTTCTGACAGGTCGATTCCTTAGATTTTGTGGTTCTTTAAATGACAACAGTGGGAGTGCTTGAAAATGTTTGTCAGATGCAAGAACTAAACATGAATTACTGCAGACTATTACAAATTCATTCATTCATTACACTCTTCACGAGTCTGTATCAAGACAGCAAGTGCACAGTTCAGGTGAATAATGAGTACAGTGACTGGTTTGTGTGGTCACTGGTGTACAAGAGGAATGTGTATTGTCTCCCTTATCGTTCATAATAGTTATTGATTGGGTCTTGTGGAAAGCATTACATGTAAACTCAGTGGGACTGGAATGGGTCATTGACAACAAGCTATGTAACTTGGACTTTGCTGATGACATAGCTTTTATTGATGTAACATGGAGTGGAATGCAGACACTGAACAAATCAGTGGAGAAACAGGGTGGGGAAAGTAGGCTTCAAATTGAATCCTGATAAATGCAAAGTGTTGGTCAGCGAAGCATGGAATGACAACAAAGACATAACGGCTGCAGGATCAATATTAGATATGACAGAGAACTTCTGCTACCTGGGCATTCATCTCTCATACAGGTAACAAGAAGAAAGTTCTGGTTAGACTTGGAAAAGCAAGTACCACATTCACCAGACTATCCAAAATCTGGAAATTAAAAAATATTGCACTGTCCACAAAGGTGAAGCTATACCAAGCACTGGTGCTGTCTACACTCTTACGTGGCACTGAGCTATGGCCAATCACAGTATCAGCCATGAGAAAACTTGAGGCTGCTCTTCATAAATGATTAAGATGCATTTTGAGAGCATCATGGAAGGACAGAGTAAAAAATGAGTGCGTTAGAGAAAGAACGCAACAACAGAAACTTGAAAATATTATTACGGAAAGAAGACTACATTGGTTTAGTCATATTAACTGCATGGACACTAACAGGATTCCTATACAATCCCTCAACTAGATACTTGCTGGATACAAGAGAAAACCAGGTAGACATCGACAAAACTGGAAAGGATTTGTAAAAAGAGACCTCTGTCGCCTGAATATCCTTTAGGAGAGAGCTAAAGAAGCAGCAGCTGATAGGACACTGTTGAGTCAACTTGTGACCTAATGCATCATTGATGTGGGGTGAACCGAAGATTGCGAATTGCTTTGTTAAGAAAGAGGAAAAAGCTACACAACTTTCAGCATGCCATTTTATTATGACATGGCTAACTGCACTGTAGAACAATAACCCTTAACATCTGGACATCTCTCTCTTATTAAACTTTCATACTACACACTGACTCTCAGTGAGAATTATCAGTTCTTTCAAGAGGTCTTAACATTTTGTCACATTAAACCACTTGACAGACTGCAGTTTTGTGGAGAACTTGAGGAATATTTTCACAGGTTGAGACTTGGAGAATTATTTCATGATAAAGAAATGCAGAAAGGAGATAATGTGTATGCAGAAACCGGTACAAAAATATTTTGCCTTCACTCCTCCAAGTGGATGCATTGCTATGCTGGATATATATTTATATAAATATATATATATATATATATATATATATATATATATATATATATATATATATGGGTGTAGGACATTTCACTGAAACTCAAATGACTGAACACAAATCACTGAAACACATTTCACTGAAAGTTATATATGATCTTTTCCCCACTGTAGTGCGACCCAGGAGTTAATATATATATAGTAAGGGGGGTGTGGGTGGCACCGCCCCCCACATTGGGGGCGTGAGGGGACGTAGCCCCCCCACATATTTTAAGTATATATGTTATGTTCAGAAAAGAGTAATATATTGGAAATGCAAGTATCCATGTATATAGTTCAAAATATTTAAAATATGTGGGGGGGTGGTGCCCCCACACCCCCTTACTATATATACTAACTCCAGGATCGCACTACAGTGGGTAAAAGGCCATATACAACTTTCAATGAAATGTGTTTCAGTGAATGAGTTTTCAGTGAATTGAGCTTTCAGTGAAAAGTGCACACTAATTTGACTTTCAGTGAAATGTCCTAGACTCATATAGATATATATATATATATAGATATAGATATAGATATATATATATATATATATATATATATATATATATATATTTAGTGTGTGTATGTGTGTGTGTATATATATATATATATATATATATATATATATATATATATATATATATATATATAGATATATAAAACTAAAACTTCGTGGATCGGTGGGAAATAAACACGGTGGAGATTAGGGTTTCATTTAAGCGCTTTTGTTTGCTAGTTTATTAGATAACTCCTTCGAACTTCTTCATAAATGTGATACAGCAGACGTACTAACTATATTTCTATTCAGAATACATTTTAAGTGCTTGCGAAACTTGTGGTGATGACTTGTGTGTGGGATTACAGTTAGCTAATCCATTTCAACATACATTTAATGTTAAAACTGCTATTGAGTTCTGGGGTCTGGTCTGCTTTTAGCTCAATTTGCCATTTTAGCTCCCTGGCCTCCAGGGGGGTACTGGATTCACCGCTGAAGGTGGTAACTTATTCCAGTACCAGGAACCTGAAATCAGGTGGGGTTTTGCATGTAGCTGCTTGTCTAGCCTGGTAGTTTTCTCTGACTCTGAGAGTTTCCTGGTGGTCATCCCTACATAGAATACTTCACAGTGGGAGCATTTTGCTAAGTAGACCACATTGGTGGTGTTGGACTGGTAGCTATCATAGGCTATTATGGGTAGGGTTCTGGTTGCCACCGTAGTGTGGCTGCCTGTTAGGATGTGTTGGCAGAAGGTGCATTGGCCACAAGGTGCTGTTCCTGGCTGACTGGCTGGGGGTTTGGACTGGGACTGGTCTGCTGTGGGTTTCCAGACATTTTTTCAGGGACATAGTTCTTTTGTAGCAGAAGTTAGGCTGATCTCCTAAGGCTTTCTGTAGCTCTGGGTTACTAAGCAGAATGTCACGGTGGTTGTGTATGGCTTCTCTAATGGCTTCCGCATCTGTGGAGATGGGAATGGGAAACTGTAAGGTTAGGTCTTCTTTCTCTTTGGGCTTGTCCGTTAAACCATATATGAGAATGGGGAGGTGTCTCGTGTGTCTATTATTGCTGACCTCTTGGTATAGTCTTTCTACTAGGTCCTGTGGGTAGCTTCTTTCTATGAATAGTGTGCAAAGTTTAAGGCTTTCTCTTTCAATTTGAATTTCTTAAGGACCCTCTCTTTATGGTTAGAGGCGTAGCTGTCATCTTGGAACAGTACTTCATACATTTTATCTTTGTAGGCTGTCTCTGTCATAATCACAATGCATACTCCTTTGTCGGCTTTGAGTACTTTCAGTTTGTCATTCATAAGCCTCTGGAGCGCTTCCTTTTCTGCTTTGCTAAGGTTATGGCCTTTGGGCATGTGTTTCTTGCTTAGTATGCTTCTGATGCTATTCTTGCATACTTTGGAGAAGACGTTGATGTGCTGGATGTTATGGCCTTTGGGCATGTGTTTCTTGCTTAGTATGCTTCTGATGCTATTCTTGCATACTTTGGAGAAGACGTTGATGTGCTGGATAAGGGTGGGGTTGAAGATGCTGCTCCTTTTCAGTAATTTAGGTCCAGTATAGCTCTCATCGCTACTGGTACTTTCATCCAGCTGGGAGTCTGTGGGAAGGGGAAGTCTGGCTCCTGAGTGTACCCCTTGGTAGAGGGGTGTGTGGGAGGGCTCTCTCGTCCTTGGTCTGTGTCCCTTGGGGTACTCGTGGGTGCCCTATGGGCCCTGTATCTATTGTTGGGAGCTCTGGGAGACACTAGGGGGTCCCAGTGGTGCTAGCCCTGCTTATATGCCCCTGCTCTTGCACTCGTGTTGTGCTGTCTGGCTCCTGTACTGTAGGAGCTCATTTTGGCTTGTCTAGCTGGGGCTACTTGCCTGTCTAGTGTGTTGGCTGGGTCGCCTACTTCTAGGTTGGATCCCCTTAGCAGATTTTCATTTAGCAGAATTTCATGTTGGAGTTCAATATCTCTGTTGGAGCCATTCAGTACATGTTCTTGTTCAAGTTCTCTCTTAGAAATATTCAGTACATTTTCTTGTTCTAGTTCAATATTTCTATTCAAAACATTTAGCATATTTTCTTGTTCAACATTCATATTAGTCTTTGTAACCAAATTCCTGCTATCTAACCATCTAGATGACATCAGCACATAATTCTGTTCTGTATTGGAAGACCTCCCCATATTGCTTCTATCAACCAAATTTTTATCTAACCTTAGTGCATTGCTACTTACTAAGTTATTGTGTTGCATTCTGTAGTTCAGATCTGTGGTCCTGAGACCTTCACATGCATTGTTAATTGATCTTGGTGTCGTGGTTGCAGGCATGGGGGTCAGATTATCTATCTTTGTTTAACTTGAAACAGCTATCGATGTGCTATGTTTTGCTATCAAATTACTCTTGTTATCGTTCAGCAGAATAGTTATGCTACAATACGTTTTTCTGTTTACAAGAATATGACTATCAGCATTTTCACTGTTTTCAAGAACATGACTATCAGCATTTTTAACATTTTCTGGGTTAAATAAGACCGTATTCAGATTTTCGGTGTCAACATTGTAAGCATTAGCTTCACTTTCCGCATTTACAACAGTAACAACATTATTAATGTCAGGATTGATGTAAGCATTCGCACCCTGGTTTTCTTCAGTTTCAGTGTTAAGTCAGTCACATTAAAATAACCGTTCGCAGCATAGTTTGGCCAGTCAATAGTAGCATTCTTGTGTGCCCCATGAGTGGACGTGTTATTTCCAGGTGTTGGACTCATGAGAATATCACAGTTGCTTAGACAGGGTCTACTTCTTTGTAGGTCATTGGTTGTGTTGTTTAACACAAGCGTATGCGGTGCTATGTTGTTTTGGGCTTCCCTGGGGTTGCCCTTGTTGCCATGGTTATGGTTAGGGACTGCTGTGCTTTGGTAGGTGGGGCTGTTGAACCTGCTGATCTCATTACGGTTGTTCCCTGTGCCCGAGTGGATGTTAGAACCATTGGGTCGGTTGTGCACATCCTGGAGGAAAACCACATTGCTGGGATTCTTTCCCGGATTAGTTGTTAGGTTAATACACGCCATTTCTGTTGTGTTGAGGTTATGCACTGCGGTTATTGATACCGTATTGGGCACATCTGAAGCAAAGGTGGTATTGCCAGCACCAGTAACATTAATAAAGGCATTCTCATTACTGAAAGTATTTACTGAATTAGTCGTATCTATCCCACTAGCTGTATAAGGCACATTAGCAGTATGAAGCACATTAGCAGTAATATCTGCATTCCCCGCATTACCAGCATTGAGTGTGCTAGCAACAGTGTTACCTGTGTCTCCTGGAACTCCTGGGACTTCTTGGCTTGCTGTGGGCAGGAAATCTGAATCTTGTTTGCTTTGCAACACGTGTTTGAGGTTGATTTTCCTGCAAAATAACTTCAGGTCCAGTATCACATCAGTGCTTTTTGCCCTTTGTGAGGGGATGAAAGTTAATCCTTTGCTCAGGAGGTTTGCTGTGGCCGTGTCTATTGATTTTCTGTAAGGTTGAAGATGGGAGTGTGTTGCGGCCCTGTGGTCTGGGTTGTTTCATCCTCTTGGGAGCTGGTTACTACCTTATGTATTTCTTAATATCTTTATTGAATTATCACTTAATATTGCCAGGCACCAGCAGCAGTTGGTGGGTCCTCGGAGCATTCTCACCACAAAAATACAGGGTATAACCAACATATCATATGTGAATGGATTAAAAGCCCTATCACTGTATTCAGTTTCCTACCAATTACTGAGGGGTGATCTGTGACTGACCTACAAGGCAGTGATTGACCCAGCCATGCTGGAAATGTTGTATATTCACAAAACTAGTTGCACAAGTGTTCCCCACTCCAAGGATCTAAACCTGATCTTTGACATGAATAGATCATGCTGGAAAAACAGATGTGTGTCCCAGAGATTGTCCCTCCTCTGGAATAGGCTTCCTATTTATGTGAAGCAGAGCCGTTCCCTGACCGTGTTCAAGGGCAATCTGGACCATTGGAAAGAAAATCGCAAATTCACTCCTGGAGTGGCACCCCTGTCCCTTATGGACAGAAGTAGTCTGTAAAAATTGTCAAACCCCTGCCTGCTAATCCTTGTTATTTTTCCCCTAGGAGTAGAAAATTATGTGAAATCTGTGTAAAACTGGCTAGGCTTGTAAGGTCTCTTGAGCTGTTAATCTAGTAATCTTCTATGAACCACTCAACCTTAACACATAGGCAAACATGCATTTATGTAAAAGAAAGAAAAATAAATTAACACATTCCCAGTTGCAGACATCCTATCACAAATATTATTTTGTATAATTATCATAAATCCAACATTACATACATGTATCAATTCCTACTTGCCTTTAAACCTCATTCCTCCTCCAAAATATTATTCTGCATGTATTGTTCTTCTATGTAATCAGCCTCTACCTTTTTCTTTTTTTTTTCAATAATAAATCTTTATTCTTTTCCAATTGTAATACAATACTACAACATATGTACATTATATACATGAATGCTTCCAACAGTTACATAAGATCATTATACATTAAGATAAAATTCTAAAAAGGTATTAAAAAAAGAAAAAAAAAAAAAAAAAAAAAGATCTAGTGTCAATATAAGGTTTATCTATACTAATCTCCATATTAAGTATGTACTTCCTGGGGAAAAGTGGATTAGAACATTAAGCTAACACAATGTCAAAGATTTGCTCCCATATTTTTGTATTATTTATATTTTTCTTATGATCTTTAATTAGTAATTTATGTGCTAAAATATGTTTTATCGCTGCACTTTTAAAGTTTTCCCATGAAGTCAAAGATGGATTCAGCCAATTTGTAGCTATATAAAGCTTCATTAACAAGAAAATATTTATGACTATGATCATTTGGGATCTGTTCAAGTTATTTGGAGGAATATGAAGAATCATAAATTCCCAAGAAAGTGTGGACTGTTGATAACCCATTTTTTGTAATTGAATTTTTAGAGAATTCCAAAGTTTGAATATACATTTACAGCTCCAGAACATGTGTAAAAGGTCAGCGGTTTGATCGATACAATATGGACATTTAGGTGAATTTTTCGAGTTGAATTTATGTAAGCTGAGGCGAGTGTAGTAAGCGTTATTAAATATCATCAGCTGAGTAAATAACTTTTGAAGAGATACTGATTTTAAAGTTAAATTAATTGCTTTCAATATTTTATTATCATCAATCAGTAATAGTTTATCCTTCCAGTATTTGGATAAAAGTATTTGGTTATTATATTTCACATCTTTTATCAAATTATATGAAGCCGTTATATATTTGGAGTCCTGCATAAGAGTTTGCCATAAATTTGAACAAATGGTTAAGTCTTCTTCTTTAATTTTAAAATTACTAAAATAAGTTATTGAAAGATCCTTTAATTGTTTCATTATAATTAAATAAGAGTTAGGAAGACTCATCTCTCTTAACATGTCGTGTATTGAGATACCAAGAAAGGGATATAAATCAAGTATGGTTAGATCAATTATAAGTGGGAATTTTTTAAGATCTATCAATTGATTACCGATTTTCAAATTCGGGTTCTTGTGAAATGGTTGGAAAGTCATCATATACTGTAAGAGATTTACTGATTTAAACAGGTTTTGTATTGATATTCTATATAATCTAATATGTTCCATCAAAGCGTATATTTTAAAGGTATCTTTATTTAAAAAAAGGTAATGCCTTAAAATTAATACCCAATTTAACAGCATGTTTGTAATTCAGAATCAACCACTTGGGTGACCATTTAATACTGGACTTGTCAAAGTTAACCACTCTTAGAATTCTAAATATATATGATCCCAAATTAGCTTAACATTGTTCGTATAAAAGTCTCTATTATCTGTTGAGAAAACAATACCCAAATATTTTATTTTTTCTTCGGATTTAACCTGACCTATCAATGGTAAAAGCGAGAAGGGTGTAGGCGTCTTTAAGGGAAATAAGTTGTTTTTTTTAAAGTTTATTTTGTAATTAGATATTTCTGCAAAATCTTCCACTGCCTTTAATATTTTCTTAGTATCTGAAACAGGCGTCGTACAATAAATAATAAGATCATCAGCCAAAGCAGCCATAGATATTTTCGTACCATGTACTGTTGGAGCATTATGATAAATATTTTGCTTAATATATAAAAATAGTCGTTCTAAATATAAATTGAATAATATAGGAGATAGTGGACATCCTTGACGGGTACCATTCTTAATTTGTATTCTTTTTGAGAAATTTTTATTAATATATAAAGTTGTATAGGGATTATTATATAACTTTTTTAATGTTAAAATGAAATCTTGGGGTATATTAAAATATGATAAAATATCAAACAAAAATTTTAAATTAACTCTATCGAAAGCTTTTTGAGCATCAATTATGAGTGCGTAAACATTAAGATTTTTATGAGTGGCATAAGAAATGAGTGTATGAAGTGATAATGTATTGTCAGTAGTTTGTCTGCCATTTATAAAGCCAGCTTGTTCATCAGATATTATTAGGTTTATTACCTTCTTCAATCTATTGGCTAAAATAGATGTCATAATTTTCATGTCTATATTTAAAAGTGAAATGGGTCTATAGTTATCCGGATTTTGAAGACCTGCATTCTCTTTAGGTATAAGAATTGTTTTCGAAGCATTAAAATGCAGATAATTAATGTTATTATTAATTATATAATTAAGTACATGTGGAGGTATTTTACCCAATATATCACAAAAAGTTTTGTAAAATTCAGAAGTCAAACCATCCGGTCCTGGAGCTTTATGTGGCTTCAAATTATTAATTGTATCTGTTATCTCCTCAGAGGAAATTGGTTTGATTAAACTCTCATGAGACTCATCACCAATTTTCGGAAAAATAATCTTCTGCAAAAAATCGTTATTACTCTTATTTATAAGTAATTCCTGATGTTCGCCATAAATTTGAGAGAATATTAATTCAAAGGTATTCATAATGTCTTCAGTATTGGTATATCTTTTATCATTAAACTGTATTTCAGAAATTTGAGAAGGTATTTTCGATTGATTAATGATACGAGCTAGTGCTTTTGATGGGGTCTGAATATGATTAGCATATTTTACCAGTATTTTCTGTTCATAAAATGACAATTTACTATTTTGTAGTAAAAAAGGATCTTTTTGACATTTTAATAACTCCGTTTCAGTTTGTTTAGTATAGTTCCCAATTAAATCTTGATCTAGTAACTTAATTTTCGTTTCCAATTCTTGTATATCTCTGGTTTGTATTTTCTTATAAGTAGCCTTTTGGAGAAAAATTCCTCTTATTTGTGCTTTGGTCGTTGCCATTTCTCTATCAGATGGATGCCGGTGTTTAGAAAGATTAACTAGTAGATGATTGCAGGTCTCTTGAATTTCTTTAATTATATCTTCTTTATTTAATAAATACGGATTTAGAGACCAATTATAACCTCTAATACGCCTACTATTTCTAGTGTCTTTGTTAAAAATTAATGTGATTCTAGAATGATCCGATAAGTGTCGAGCTTGTATAGATACACAGGGATCTAAAGTAATTAGCACGTCTGAAATTAGGAAAAAATCTATCCTAGACCACATTTTATGACATCTTGAATAAAATGTAAAGTTATTTGAATTTATTTGATTGTTTGTGTATTTAAATGGGTCATATAATTTAAAATCTGTTTTAAGTTCCTTTAATGCTATCACTGCTTGATTATTAAAGGACCTGTATGAACTTGATTTATCTAATTTGGGATCTTGATATGTATTCCAATCACCTCCTATTATTATATAACAATTATTACATTTATTCAGGATAAAATAAAGTGATGCTATAAAAAGTTGTTGATTGGTACATGGGGCAAATATATTAATAAGTGCCACAGGTTTATCATAAAGTGTAGATGAGAGAATCACATAACACCATCTTCCCTCTTTGTCTATTTTAAAATCTAGAATTTTCTCTTGATACTGATTTTTAATGATAATAGCCACTCCTGCACTATTAGTTGTCCCTTCTGAAGCTACCACCTCTCTAATCCATTTCTTACCTTTAAGGACAGCCCATTGGTCATTGGTCAAGTGGGTTTCTTGTAATAAGATAAAATATGCCTTTGATTGGAAAAATAAATGAAAAAATAATTTCTTTTTTTTCATGTTCTGGAGCCCTTTAGTATTCCATGAGTCTATTATCCACATACTAAGATCTTTAATTCGTTTAAGGATATTTTAAAATTGAGAAACAGTACTAAATTCGAGTATAATAGCACAATATATATTGTCTGGAAGCAATCTTGACATCCCATCCCTAACCAGTGCCTATCCACTATTCCCCTGGACCAGGACGTACATAGGTTTTTTTACACTGTTAAAACTTTTATAGTTAAATAACTTTACTAAGCATCTATTCTTTAACTTACAAAATATAACATCAAAAACATGCAAAAAACCTATAAAACCTACATCTAACGCTACAAAGACTAACCAAAACATTCCCTAATAAACACTGATGAATATCCACAGCACTTGAACACACTATATAGTTAAGCCTATCAAGTAAATGGTCTTCATTACACTTATATTTACTATCATACCTCACTAATAGTTCTCATATAATATTGCTTATACTAATTAGTTGTATCTCATTAAGTTACCTAACAACCATATTTAAATCTAAAATAGTCAAGTATGTGGCACTACACCTATTAAACAATAACATTATTAAATTAAAGATAATTCACCATATGTATTGTTAATTAAAAGAGAAAAAAAGAACTACAGAGAAAGCAAATGTTTAACATTTAAATATAATATTAAATCTGACTTTCTTTATATAGCCTAAATTATCTAAAATTATCATGTCAGCAAATAAGGTGAACAAAAATAGGACTCTAACTTCACTTTACTGGATAATATAGTTAAATTTGTGAAATGATGACCGAATAACACAGTTCTCTAAACAGTCAGAACCACATGCCAGTACATAAACAAGATAACCTTCACATTCCTGGAGAGCCCACAATATAATATCTCATGGTGTCTTGAACTAGTATTTATCCCAACACTAAATCCCCTTATTATCTAAACATTTGCAGTATTAAAACACATCAGTAATACAGGAAAAAGAAATAATAAAAATATGCTACCAGGTTATTCACACAACAATATTCAGTATAACATACCCAAGGAAAAAGAATAACTATGGTAAAGCTATAATACTTCTAAGCAATCAGTTAAATGACACATTTTAAGCCAGTACATTATTAATTCAATTATAATCATACCTGAATGACTTCACAGTTCCCTTTAAACCAGTAAAACATATAACATACTTTAAATGTCCACGAATGCTCGTTTTACAGTCCAAATAGCTTCCACTTCCTCAACAGAGATCTTCCTATTTCCTGAGCTTGTAATCCTATCTTCGAGGTCGCGACGGGGGAACCATTAAATGGACGGACTTCTGGATGCGCCACCTCGAAAGCGGACCCTCTGCAGCACCCAAAGGACTTCCTGTTACTTCGCGAAGGGGCTCAGTTCGTAAGAGCCATAAAAGTTCGTAAAATCTTCATGGACGAGCTGGAGCTGTAAAAAGAAACTAAGTAAACATTTACCAAGGGGCCTGGTGAAGAAACGAGAACAAACAAAGGATTTTGAAGCCTCGACTCTTAGTAAGCATGGAATCCCAGTATCCACGTTGCTGCAAACAGACTGGATGGCCAGATCAAGCTTCCGAAGCTGGAAGGGACTTGAAAATCTTCAAAAAGGTGACTTTTGCTTCTTTTTTTGTAGATATGGAGTATTTGGAGCCATCGACAGTAAAAATCAATATGTTAGGGTATTTCATTTGAAATTTGATGTTCTTTTCAATGAGGAACTTACAGTATGGAGATAATGCTTGTCTAGCTTGCCTTATTTGCAGTGGTAAATCCTGGGTCATAGAAACTTTATTATTCTGCCACATAATATAACCTCCATTTTTTTAACAGTTAAAATTATTTTGTTTACGTCCTGATAGTTAAGTATTTTGACATATACTGGTCTAGGTATGTTTGAGGCTTGTGCTTCTCTGAGAGCTCTATGGGCTCTTTCTATAACTATTTGTTTAGCTTTGTCAGAGTCATTAAACAACATTTCAAGTATTTGTGTAATGGTAAAAATTAAATCATTGTATTGGATAGATTCTGGAATTCCTCTGATAATTATATTGTTCCTTCTGGATCGTGCCTCCAAATCCAGAATTTTATTTTGCATAGACTGAATATCCAGGTCATGAATGTCTGTTTTTTTTTGCAAGCAATGTTATTCTGTCCTCATTTTCAGATATTCTGGCTTCTGATTTATCTATTCTTTCGAGAATTTGAGTGCATGTGGCACCAAAAGAATGCACCTGGTTTGATATTTCTTTTAAAGCTTCTTGGATAGGTAACAAAGCAGTTTTAATATCTTCCATATTAGCCATTTGATCCGGTTTATTTTTCATTCCAGCTTTTGAAAGTTCCTGCTGTTTTGTAATCTTCTGCCTTTTTGTTGTTAAATCTTTTTCTGGTGACTGAAGTTCTGATAATTTGTTTTTTGTTGTTGTTGTTTCCATACTTTTATCTTCTTTTGACATTGTGGAGCAAAGCAGATCTTTAGTATAGCTGAATGATAAATATCCAAGGTTACTACTCAGACAGTTCCTTTGTTTACTACTCTGTTCAGAGTCAGTCAGTCAGATCCAATCCTGTTAATTTGTTTATTTTCCTCCAGTTCCTTCTCCTCTCAGACGATATTTAGTTTAGTAGATTAATTTTAACCAACAATTAGTGTAGAAAAACTTGCAGTATATCCTCAGGGTTAATTTTTATTCCGAGTATCTGAAGAGCTGTAGATATGCAGTGTCTACAGAATGGCGGCCATCTTTGAATAGTTGCCTCTACCTTTTTCTAAAGATACTACTTCCAGTTATTTTTCTGTGCTGCAGTATTCAATACTTCAAATACAGTTGGTTTAGACTTTGATCCCCTTTTTCTAGTAATTACTTTTGTGACATCCCCCAGAATTAAACTTAAAAAGACTTTACTATGTCTAGGCAATTCAGATCCTGTATCCCAGCTCAAAAAAATAATTTCCTTAGTTGTACCCATTTGTTCACCCAGTATTTCTGATTCTGTTGTGGTCTGTTTGTGCTGCTGACAAGAAAATTCTTTAGACTCGGTGGTTGTTTAAATCACAGCAGTGGAAGTGCTTGAAATATGTATCTCAGCTTGTCATTCTCACGGAACATTGGTGGGAGGTCCCTTACAGTTTTGTACAATTTTTTTTAAGTTCTGGATTATATGATCTGATGATGTCAATCTTCATTCTATCCTCACAAATGGGTTTGGATCCGATCTGTCGAATCCAACTCGGCCAGTGCTACAGCTCGCAGCCAGCAGATCTGTTGAGCTTCTCCCTTACCCACAATGCATCCTACCAACTACCTCAGATCTCGTTTGCCACTTATAACTAATGGACGTAGTCTACCAGTGTCTCTCAAGCTGTATTAGATAAGTGAAGTTTTTTCTCTGAAAATCTTTCTTTTTGAACATTTTTTTCCTTAGCTTACCTTGTAACCTTTTAGGCTTTGCTATTTGTGGTTTACATTCTTCTTCCTTTCTGTATTCTCCCTTGCCCTTACAACTTTGTTATATTTTCGACATACCATTGTTGGTATTTCCTCTGCTGTACTTGAGGGTTGTAATCTATTCATCTGTTTTTCTTCAGTCTCCTTTTGTACTTGGTACTGTTAGATACTATTATATATAATTATTATATATATTATATATATATATAATATAATATAATATAATTATTATATCCCTTCCTTCTTATGACTTGGTCATAGTTCTTACCATTGGGGTTATTTTTTTCCTTCTCCCTTCAGCCTTTTAAAAAAAAAAAGTTACTATTTTTTTCACGTTCTTATGTATTGAAATTTGATATGTAGTTATTGTGGAAATATATTTTACACAATAAGTGGTAAACCTGCAGGTTTTAAGAAATGTTCCAAATGTGGACATAAATTGCCTAAATCAGATGCACACTCCCTGTGTCTGTACTGCCTGGGTCCATTACACTTACAGGAAGATTGCTCGATTTGTCACGGATTTAATCCACGAGCCTTAACTGAACATAAAAATAAATTGATATTAAAAGGTCTCCTTTCTTTTTTGGAGAAGCCATATCCCAGTCTCCAAATTCCGAAGCCTTCCATCTCATCAAAATCTCACTCGGACTCGTCACAGAAACGGAGTGTTAAACATCTGGTCTCAACCCCGGATCAAAAAAAGATAAATCTTTTGGATCTGACTGCACCTTTGGATCCTATGACTTCTAAAACAAATAGTATGGTTCCGACTCAATCCAGGTCGGATCAGACACAGCCTTCGGAGACTGTGCTGTCCTCGTACTAGATATTCTCTTTCAGTTGACCCAGTACCAGACAAGTTTCCATCTCTTTTTTGCACAGACCAGCATTCCCCTCCATTAATTCTGCTCGTTCTTCCAGAAGTCTTATAGAAGAAGATCTGGAGAGAGTGGTGAGGAAGATTCTGTCAGCTCAGGGGGAGATTGTTCTTTCCTCAGTGCCTACCCATCTGGGTCAGGTGGTCTGACCTTCCATCACACACCTTCAAGTTCCTCCTCTGACACCATCTGCTGTCTTAGAGTTTAAGGATCCCAGTGGTCCAGATCCATCAATCTCAGATCCGAGGATCTTCGTATCTTCAGATCCAACATCTCCTGTGAGACCTGCTATCTTTTCAGATCAGATGATAAACAAAAGAATAGTTGCTGAAGCCATGAACAGTTTGGTAGAGCACAATCTTTAATAATGTATATTTCACATAGAAAGCAGTAAAACGCAAGTGCTAAGAACATTTTTGCCCATAGGCTTCCTCATGTGAATAGTAATTGCAATATAATATGTCTTTTAAATAGGTAAAACTTAATCTTTTTGGATCAGGAGAGCTCTCAGAGCCAAAGCCTGCCTGCTGGGTCCTGGCTGCAGCATTCAACTCTGAAGTTTTCAGCGCCGTCTCTGTTCCTGTGTTCCTTGGCACTGGACAGTTCGGCTCCAGCTTCCTCCTTGGGAGCGGTGCCATTGAATCAGAGAGCGTGGACGATTCTGAAACCCATTTTTTCTGATCAGAACCTGTCTCTGGCTCCTTTCAGTTCTGCCTTTGAGGCTATGAAGAGAGTGTTTGCTGCCTCAGCAGTCCTGATGGAGCCTTCCTCCTTAGATCCTACCTGTTCCACTATAATGACCAGCATCTGGAGCCTCAACTACTCTCTCCATGAGGACATCCTGTACCAAAACCTCAGGTTTCCTCTTAGGGAGTTTTGATTTCCTCTTCTGAGACTTCCCCAGAACATCCCACTGAGGAAGTACCCAGGAAAACGACATGCAAGAGGAAGCACCTAAACTCTCCACAGGAGTCCATCATCAAAGACATGGATTTCAGTGAAGGCGAAGTGTCCCCCACGATCACCTCCTGAAGATGTTCCCCTCGGAGACATACTGGAGATACTGAAACAGTGTGGTGGCTGGACATCCTCCAACTTTATGCCAGAGGAATCCATTCTCCTAGAGGCTTTCATTACAGGACCCCCAACTTCCTTGGTGACTCTGCCAACTGGAAGGAGCTTGATTCCATAGAGACGATACCTTGGAGACCAGACAGGATAGTGGCACCATCTGCAGACAGTTTTGGGGAAAAGGAGTTCTAGTTGATGCCATGATCGTTGTGGTGACCACACAGGGGGAACTAGCTGATGAGAGTTCCACTGTCCATCTCCCCAACAGGGAGTTGCAGGCGATGGACAGACTGGGGAAGTGTTTCTTTGCTTTAACGACTTTTGCATTATTATCACTGAACTGTTGCGCATTTTGTTAGCCTTCAGATAGATTTAACCAAAAATTTATCAAATACTCTCTCAAGAACCGTATCTGCAGAGGATAAGGATTCAGTAACTTCTCAGTTGGCAACCCTACAGGCTATTTCCAAAAGTTCCATGAGCTTAATTTCCAGTATAATGGAAGGAACCTCAAGAGTTGCAGTTTCAGACATTTCCATGAGGAGGCATACCTGGATGTGCTTGTGTGACTTTGCAGAGCCATTCAAGTCCAATTTTGTCAGTGCTCCCTTTGATGGAACAACCCTTTTTGTTCCTAAAGGGAAAGAAACACTCTCCAGGTGTGAGAAGTTGGTAAGACCTTGTCTGCCGTGGGCATATGTTTTTCGGCCCTTCCAGAGATCCTTCTCCAGGAATCAGTGGAGTGGCCAGAAAATGTGGTTCAAAAATTCCAAGGTCCATTCTAAGACACACACGGAGGAAGTGCCCCAAGAGGCAGGGGGGGGGGGGCACTCCAATGGATGTAGTCACCCTCTTGGCAGAGGTGGCCCTCAAAACCGGGGTTCAAGAAAATCTTTCTATGATAAAGCCTATCAGAGCTCCTGACTTAAGGCCCGACTGTCCCTCTAGAAACAGGTGGGGGAAGATTGTTCCTTCACCAGAGAACCTGGCTAAAATTAGCAGAGGATACTTGGGTTCAGAGAATGACTATATCCAGAGGATATATAATGCCATTTTCCCATCCACCTCCAATCCCCAAGAAAGTTGCCCATGTTTCACCCAGTCAGAAGGATTGAGCAGCAATTCAGATTCGAAAGCTACTACAAAAAGAGAGTCATCCAGGAGGTCCCACCAGACCAAATAGGATCCGGAACTTACTCAGTGCCAAAAAAAACAGGGGACTGAAGATTTGTTTAATGAACCAAGTTCTGTAAGGTCACAATTAAGTCCATTCTCCCCTTTCTGGACAGGACGATTGGATGTGCTTGATAGATCTCCATGATGTCTGCCATCACATAAAGATGAACAAGCGGTCCAGGAAGTATCTATGCTTCAGGCTGGGAGCCAGACACTACGAATTCAGAGTACTGCCCTTTTGACTCACCACAACCCCCAGGGTGTTTACAAAATGCATGGCAGTAGTAGCAGCAGCACACCTCAGACTGAAGGGATTCCAGGTTTTTCCATACCTGCACAGCTGACTCATTACCACTCCAACCAGGTATCAACTCATTCATTAAGAGATCAGGTTCTCCACACCTTTATTCTCCTAGGAATAACCATAAACTACAGCAAATCACAACTCCAACCAACTCAGACACTAGAATTTATTGGAGCACTGCTCAACACAAACACGGGTACTAACTATAAGGTCACAGATCAAAAAGGTTGTAAACAATACATCAATTACAGCCTGTACAGTCCACCAGACTCTAGGCCTCGTGGCTGCAGTGATAACCCTAGTTCCATTGGCCAGATTCTACATTCAAATCCTACAGTGGATGCTGGCTTACCCAATGGTCAGTCTTCCATCAGTCATTGTCATAGCAGATTAAAATTACCAACACGTACAGAAGACGTCTTTATTGGTGGATCCAGTCCAATCAACTGCTCCATGGAGGTCCATTCATTCCTCAACATGCTAATACCATAGTGACCACAGACACTTCCCAGATAGGGTGGGGAGGACATTATCTGGGGAAGACGATCCAGGGTTCTTGGTTCCCTGAAGAGGCTAATTTGCATATAAATGTTCCAGAGATGAGGGCAGTGCTGTTGGCCTTGCAGGCATTTCAAGATGTTTTTCCCTCTGGAACGATTGGGATTCAAATGGACAACATGTCATTCGTCTGGTACATCAACAAACAGGGGGGAACCAGATCCTACCCATTGTGTCAAGAAGCACTCAGGGTCTGGCAGTGTGCAGTCTTTGCAGACTGCTTTCTTTTAGCTATGCACATCTTGGGGCGATCCACTGTGATTGTGGACAGACTGAGCAGGTGCATACTACTTCCACAAGAGTTGTCTCTCAACAAGAAGGTGGCAGACTAGATTTTTCACCGGTGAGGCTAGCCATACTGCGATCTTTTTGCCTCTCCCCTAAACAACAAGCGCAGCAAGTACTTTTCCCCAATTCCTCCACGGGGACAGTCAGAAAGCTGCCAAATCAAAGAGCACAGTGATCCTCTTTGCCCCTGTTGGCCTCAACAGATTTGGTTTCCCTTCCTGTGGCATCACCTGGTTCAACCACTGTGGAACTTAGATATGACTCTGGACCTCCTGTCTCACCCGATGGGCTTGTCACACCTGGCCTATACCAAGTTGCAAGCTGACTGCTTGGTTTCTCTAGTTCCGTTAGTAGCCAGACAGTCTATGCTCTCATCACCTGTCTGACATATAATTCTGTCTTCCCATAAACCCTTGACAAGGAAAACATATTCTAGTAAATGGAAAAGGTTTGCCATTTGGGTTCAGCATCATAACTTTGACCCCTTTTCAGTCTCTATCACATCTTATATTTCCTTGCTCACCATTTTCAAAACAGTGCTAGTACCTCAAGCATTAGGATACAGTTAGCAACAATTTCAAATTACCATACAAGATTGAATGGTGCACCCATAGCTTCTCAGAAGTTGAGTAAGGACTTCTTAAAATAGACACTCCTTCTAAAGCCTCCTTTTAAAGACCATACACCTCCATGGGACCTAAAGTTAATGCTGCAGTCTCTCTCAGTCTCATGGAAGACCATTTTCTTGGTTGCCATCACTTCCACCAGAAGAAATTCTGAGATCCAAGCAATATCTTCTAAAACTCCTTACTTGTTTTTTCACAAAGATAGAATGACATTATGTACCAATCTATCCTTTTTTCCAAAGGTTGTGTCAGAATCCAACATAAATAGTTTTGTCAGTCTGGCAGAGTTTTTTTCCTAAATTTATCAAGAAAGGCGAATATATGTTACATATTTTGGATGTTCATAGATGGTTGCCTTTCTGGCTGCACAGAACAGAAAAAAAAAATCAGGAAAGTCACAAGTGGAGTCCCACTGGGTTCGGTCCTGGGTCCTCTCCTGTTTGGTATCTACTTCTCTGAAGTCCAGGCCAACACGAAGGGACTCTGGCTGACAAAGTTCACAGATGATTGCAAGTTTGGAGCTATTATTAACTCCCCAAGTGATGCTGACATCCTACAGAAAGGCCTCAATGAGACCAACGACTGGTGTCAGAACCATGGCCTTAAGCTCAATGCCAAAAAATGTGTCTTTATCCCCTTTGGGAAAAACCTGGTTCCCTTGAATTACCACATTGATGGTCATCCACTGAACACAGAAGGCGTTATAAGAGGTCTGGAAATACAGGCTGACTCTCTTGACCACCACGTTGCCACTGTGGTCAGAAAGCCCTTCTATGTGGCACATCTCATTACTAAGGGTTTTGCATCCAGGAAGAAAGAGGTCATTGTCTCCCTCTACTCTTCCCTCATTAGGCCAGTCATCAAGTGCAACGCCCCATTTAGCATGTACCTCACTAGACACCTGCAACAACTGGAGCGGCCGCAAAAGTACATCACAAAGAGGATCCTAGGCCTTAAACACTTGTCCTATATGGACAGACTCAAAAAACTCCAACTGTTTTCCTTGTCTCATATCATCTAATAAGAGGCGATCTCTGCTTGACTTACAAAGCCATGTCTGACCCAGCTCTGTTAGAAATGCTACATCTAAAGAAATCACAATCCCTCCACACCACATGTTCCAGAGACTTCAACCTCACTACCACAATCAACAGAACATGCTGGAGGGACAGGTTCATAACCCAGAGACTGCCCATGCTATGGAATAGACTTCCTATGCATGTCAAGCAGAGCATCTCACTGGCCCTCTTCAAGAGAAATCTTGATGAATGGACGGGAAATAGAAAATTCACCCCGGGGATCACTCCAGTGCTCTACTCAACAGAGGCACTAGGAACTAAGGTTGGGTGACACGATGCCAGGGTAATCCTATGGGCTAGGCTTGTAAAGGCTCCAGGGTCATTAGCCTTGTACACACCTATGAACATATGAACTATTTTTTTTCCTTCTCTGGACCAAAATTGGGAAAATCGGTTTCTAAAATTTCTCTATCAAAGTGGTTGACAAATTGAATCTCCTTTGTCAATGCTAAGTTGGGCATTTCTCTTACACATCCATTGAAAGCACACTCCACTAGATCTCTGTCTACTTCCACAGTTTTTCAATCTAGGATGTCTATGGATGACATTTGTGCAGAAGCAACTTGGGCTACTCGTCATACCTTTATCACTCATTAGAAATTGGATCTGGTCACCAGAGGTAGGGCATCATTTGGTTCTGTGGTGCTAAGGAATACCCTTCCTTGAGTCTGCCCTGGATACAAGCAGCTAGGGGTGCTGTCCCATTTGTGAGGATAGAATGAAGATTGACAACATCAGATAAAGAAGTTATGTACTCACCATAACATTCCGTCTGTGTTGTCGATCTTCATTCTTTCCTCACATCCCCTTCCACCTACCCTCGTCCATGATTTCTGGAGGAATGAACAGTTACATGGTCTCTGAATAGGTACATTTACATGTTTATATGACTTTGGATATGGCTTCCCATATTTCTCCCTATCCTTTTACACTATATAGCACCAAACAAGATCTGAGGCAGTTGGCAGGATGCATTGTGGGTAAGGGAGAAGCTTGAAGATTGACAACACAGATGGAACGTTATGGTGAGTACACAACTTCTTTTTTTTTTTGACTAGTGGACTCTGTCACACGGGTTCCTGTCTTTATACTGAAGCATCTGTTCTCGTGGTAGCTGTATTGCTCTGTCTATAGCTCTGTCAAACTCCCTGGGAGAGTGACCTTGAGCAAGCATGGCATCTTTCATCTGTGCCAACTGTGCATCTCTTTCTGCCTCACTGGAACAAACGCAGTGATATCAGAGTGCTTGGCTGTAAATATACACGTGTCAGTTGGTTTCTTCTAGACAGATGTCTGTAATGTTCCATTTTGTATAGCATCATTAGTATCAAGCAAGGTTACAGATGAAGTTGAGTATTCCAAGCAGAGTTTAATAGATGGGTGGATTATGTTGAGGCCTTGGTGGAATTCCTTAAGGGAGTCTATGCTTTGTGTCCAGATTAAAAAATAAGTCATGAGTAAAATTAAAGTAAGTGAGTGGCCTGTGTCAGCAGCGTTGCAGAAATTCCACCTCTAGCTTTGCCATGCAGTTTTTGTATATTGTGGAGCCATTCTGATGCCCATTGCAGTGCCCATATTCTGAACATAATATTTCCCATTAAAGGTGTAATTATGTGCCAGAATAAATTCTCTACGTTATTCCACTATGTATGTAACAGTGCAGTAATGATCTATTCTCGCTTGTAAGCACTTGAGGCAGGCAGCAGTTCCATCTTCTTGTGGGATGTTTGTATAGAGTGATGTAATATCCATTGTGGTTAAAACAGTGTTAGGTGATATGTCATGATAACTTGGCAGAATACAAAGAAAATGAGTGATATCTTGAATATAGCTGTCCCTCTCACTGACTAATGGTTTCAGGATTTTCTCCACAAACTCAGTAATCTCTTCTGTCAAGGTTCCTTTGCATGATATTATTGTTTTTTCTGGATTTCCTGACTTTTGGATTTTTGATTGCATGTAGAAAACTCATGGCCTAGGCTGATTTGGAATGAGGTCAGTTTGCCCTGCGTGGAATATGGAATGGCATTTTAATAAGGTTCATTACATGTTTTTGTGTAGTGTTAGCTGGTTTCTCTATCAGCTGTCTGTAGTAAGTGTCATCAGAAAGCTGTCTGTTAGCTTCATCAGCTTTCTGATCACACTTACTACAGACACGGTTTTGGAAAACCACTGCGTACCCTTTGCTTTATGATGATGATGATGTAGCTGGATTTCAAGGATTTTATTGCCATTCTTTCTGAGGGAAGAAGGTTGTAACAGGTCTGTCTTTGTACGTTCATGATTCGATGATTCACACTTTGTCTAAAACAGTTAATATAACAATTGTTTAAAAGATCAACTTGCCAATCATTAATGGGTGCTTGTAACACAAAACCTGGAAAAATACATTTAAAAAAGCTGACATATATAATAGATGAGTATAATTTATCATAACAGCCACACTACACTGTCCATATTATTTTGGAACTCGAATAGCCTCACAGGTGTAGACAAAAAGGTAAAGGTATTGAATTATATTAAGAAATGCAGAGTGCAAGTAGCAGTTCTACAGGAGACACATTTGGAAAGAAGTGAGCATTTGAATTTGATAAAGATAGGATTTCAGGATGGATATTCAGCACAATATCAGGGGAGTACTTATACTAATTGTTAGAGGAGCTCCAATAGTGATAGAAACGGGAAAAAAAGATGCTAATGTGGATTTGTGGTACGAAGGGGCATCTGCCAAGGGAAAAGGAGTACGCTGTCATGGATTTTTATTCCACCTAAAATTGTTTTTCTGGAGGTTGATAAAATTTTAGGAAAATTATAGGTGAGGACTGTAACTTGGTCTGCAACACTGAGGATGTATTTGTGGGACCTAGAAGGGAAAATATAACAAAATAGGGTAGGTTTCTGAAGACATTTATGAAAATATTTAGTGCAGAAGATGTGAATTCAGGAGTAGGAATTTAGAGAGAATTTACAATTATTCCGCAAGGTACAATAACTAGACTAGACTAAACAGAAATTGTACTTCATAGGAACATGTGCATTTAATTGAAAGCTTTAACGCACATCAAATAACTATTTCAGATAATGCACCAATAGGAACTGTAATAAAAATGCAGGGTAATAAAGTAAAGATGAGATATTGGTGCAGCTAGTGAGTGGGATAAAATGAAAGTGGAGTTTTAATATAGGGTAGAAATAAAAAGAGATCTGGTTACGAAGTAACAGAAATTATGTAGAGGGGCTGACAAATGTTAAAGTATTGCAGAATATGGGGAATCTTACAGAACAAGAACAGGAACAACTGCAGAGTACTAAAGAGAAAAAAATGGATTGTCTGGATAATATGCATGAGTTAAATAACTCCAGAGCACAAACACTTTTAACACAATGACTTAGGCAACAAAAAGTAGAAAGGGGCATTACCATATTTATGGAGCCTATAACATGAAAAATAACAGATCTTATTAGAGGTATTGGAGATATTTTGTAAGTTTTATGAAAATTTGCATAAAGCATTGGAATGTGGAAATCAAGAAAGAGCACAAATGGAAATATTTATGGAAGACTTATGTATGCCAGTGTTAGAGGTATATGAAGCTGAACAATTAACAGTTAAGGTATGAAGAGATGAGATGAAAATGGTGACATAAAATCAATCAAGAAGAAAGTCTCGAGGAGTAGATGGTGTTTTTGTAGAAGTTTGGAAGCTAGGAGGGAAGAAAGTGATAATGATCTGGAAAGCTTTGTTTAACAGTATTTTAAAAGGAGAGGAAACACCAAACCCTGTATTAGAAAGTTGTGGTAGCTGTAATATCTCAAGACGTAAAATCCCATCAGACCCTACTTCATAGAGACCCGTTTTAATTTTAAACCATGATTAAAAAGTGCTTATATCCATAGAAGCTAAAGAATGGGAAAGGTGCTGCCAAAATTGACAGATATGGATCATTAATAGAACATTGATTATCCAGAGGGAAGCAACATGTAAGAAAATACTACTGTTTTTAGTGGGTATTGATGCAGTATAAGCCTTCAACAGTGTAAGGTGGGATTTTATGAGTATGGCAAGGGTAGCATTTGCATTCTCTGATACAATAATAAGGTTAATTGGGAAGGATATATGAGGGATCAGCAGCAGAAATTTAAATGGGAGGGTTTCTGTTTGATACTTTGTCTGAACAGAGGGACAAGACAGTGATGTCTTTTTCCCCTTTGTTGTTTGCATTATTTTTAGAGCCATTGCAAAGAAAATAAGGGACTCAGAATTTTAAGGATATAATTAGTATGATGATAAAAAAAAGTTGATTTTATTTGCAGACATTATTTTGTACTTGATAAAATCAGAGGAGGACATTTTAGTGTTGTGGAATATTTTGAGACAGTTTCAAGTCTTTTCATGATGTAAACCTAATGAAGCTAAAGCAAAGGCCATAGCTGTAAATCATGTACCCACACACAAATTGGCTCAGCAACACTCGTATTTATTGGGACTCCGTAAAAATATGGATTAAAAAGGATTCTGTTATGACTGCAAAAAATGTCTGGGAAGAGACTAAATAAAATATAATAGAAAAACTGAGAAACTGGAAGCTCTTTTTTTTGGATATGGATAGCAAGACGCAAGCAGTGAAAATGTTTTTAGTCTCTTTAATTTTATATGCAAGTCAGACATATTTTTTATCAACCAGAGGAGAAGTTGCGGGCAGTATTTAATAAAGAGTTGAAGGATTTTATATGGGAGGGGAAAAGGGTAAGGGTCAAGTGGGATAAGTTAATCTTTCCAACAGAACAAGGTGTTTCAGTTTCCATGATTTGAAGGGATATTTTAGAGATACACAGTTTATGCTCAAATACATAACACAAGCAGGAAGTTATAACTCAAAGTGGAAAGGGATGATGATAAAGCAGGGGGAAATTTTCAAGAAATAATGGTAGAGTGGATTTTGAATGCAGATACTTAAAAAGAGAATAATAACAGTCATACAGAATATTATATTCATAAAGTAGCAGAAGGTATTCTGAAACTAAGCCACAGGAGAATGGAGAAAGGAGATTTTACTGATAGAGATGACCACAATTAGGGGTACAGGGAATAGGCAAGAGGGCGATGGAATTTCCTGTAGAAAACTAGCAAAAGAACCAAAGTATTGTAAGCAAGTAACTAGAGAGGGAAAGGTAATAGAATGGGAGGAGGACAGCAGCTTAGAGACTACCTTCTCTATCGGGGATTGATATCAAATTATAGGCAAAGAGTAAAGAATAATGGGAATCCTAAGTGAAAGACCTGCTCTGGTAGAGTTTTAGTTATATCTAGAACAGAAGCTGCTGATAAAAAATGGATAATTAGTAGGGCATATAAAATATTGCAGAAGGAACAATGGGAGGACATATGTGTGGCTCTCAAGTATTCAACAAAGTCCAGAAGGTGTAGGATTTTTGCTTGGAAGTATTTGCATCGGTATTTTTGTACCTTCGCAGACTCCAAAGAAATTTAACGAGCTGTCCCTCACTGGGAGCGGAAAATTCAAACGAAAAAATTGCGCCTCTTCTTTCGATGTACTGGAAGCCCCAGTCGAGCCTGTTACTGTAGCCAGTGGTGTAGTGCAGTCGGCTGCTCTATGTACCTCTGCACTAACAGTAAAAGTCTTCTTCTTGGCTCCATCGAAATAAGAGGCACAATTTTTTCGTTTGAATTTTCCACTCCCAGTGAGGGACAGATCGTTAAATCGAGCGGGCGGGCAGCGACAGAGGAATCAACGGATAGACAGAGGAAGGAGTACCACCAGGTACAAAAGGAAAACACGAGGAAGAGGTGAACAATGTATATACCATCAAGAAAGCTTTTCAGCAAGTAAGACATTAGTGACTAATTTGTCACAACATATATTGACAGATATTGAGCTTAATGTGTTGAGTAAAGGCTTGTCTTTCATACCTTCAGCCAACATGTCTTTAACAGACATAGTTTTTGATCTTAAAATGTTTACCAGGAATTTGACATTGAAATGCATGTTTAAACAAAGTGACACAATTATTGTTTTTTCTTTGAGAAAACCTAGTACTTTTATTCCCAGGCCGATGGCTTTAGTTAATGCCTTTGAACAGATGTGTGTCTCTGATATTTATAAAGTTTATAATGATAAACAACAAATTAATAGAAAATATAATTTGAGTAAGGTTGAGTCACAAGCACTATATAGCTTGGAAAATTATGACAATTTAGTCATCAGACCAGCAGATAAAGGGGGTGGGATTGTCTTGTTAAATAGTGATGATTATGAACGCCTAATGCATGAAATGTTGAGCAATGTTGATTTTTATCAAAAAATAACTGTATTGCATATGAAAAAGATGACAATTGTTAATGAGCAGATAGAATATTTGGCACATCTAGGTTTATTGTCAGATGACATTGTAAAATTTTTTAAAACACCGCATTACACTGTACCAATTATTCAAGGGTTACCAAAGTTCCATAAGAACATGGCCAGACCTCAAATGTATCCTATAGTGGCAGGGAGGGGTTGGTGCACTGAAAGTATATCCATATATTTGGAGAAGAAATTAAAGCCTATGGTAGAGAAATCAGTATATGTTCTGAAAGATACAGAACATTTTCTGGGTGATTTATATGTAGGTACTAATTGTGGTTTCTTGGAAGCTGATTATTTCTTTGTTACTCTTGATGTAGTCTCACTATTCACGGTTATTCCAAATGATACAGGACTAGACTTTCTGAGGGAACAACTTATTAAGTGCAGTTTATATAACATTAGTGAGATTGAAACTTTTTTGAAGTTAATGTCCATTGTATTGATGAATAATGTATTTCTCTTTAGAGATCAAGTTTATTGGCAGAGAAATGGGGTAGCTATGGGGAGTGCTTGCTCCAATAGCTATGCTAATGCAGTTATGATGCAATGGGAAGCAATTCACTTATTGGAAGGTCCATATAGTAAATTTATTTTGTTCTACAGGAGGTTTGTAGACTACCTTTTTATGTTATGGGGTGGTATGTTACTAGAATTAATGGATTTTGTTAAGCATATTAATGGCTCCACAGAATTTTTGAGATTTACTATGAATTATTCAAGAACAGATATTAACTTTCTAGATGTACTTGTAGAAAGGGATGTTAATGGCACTATCTCTACTAAATTGTTTAGAAAGGAATGTCATGTTAATAGTCTTCTCTCTAGAAGTAGCATGCACCCTAACCATATTTTTAGGAATGTGGTGCAGAATCAGTTTTATAGAGCCTCCAGGTTGAATGTAAGGAATGAAGATTTTCAAGAACAGAAATCTAGAACCACCAGAGAACTTGTTGAGAGAGGTTATGATTGAGCATTTGTTGAACATAATGCAGCTCATGTCACTCATTTGAGAGACACTAGAGCCAAACCCTATTTCTCAGAGAGGCAGTCTAGAGAGTTTTATAGTAAAGGAGATAAAATTAAAGTATGTATACCATACTCAAGGGATGTTTTTAAATACACAGATATTATTAATCAACATTGGAGCATATTGTTGACAGATCCACAGATAAGTAGTATAATAGGATTCAAGCCTCAATATGTTTTTAAAAATAGAAAGAATTTAAAAAGGAGGTTAAAGAGAGGAAAATTAGATGTGCTCCCTTTGGTACTAAATCTTGTGGTAAGTGTACACAATGTAGACATATTGGTGAAGAGACATCTTTTACACATCCAGATACGGGTAGAGTCTTTGATATTAGAGTACAAGCTAACTGCAAAACCATGCATATTGTCTATTTAGCAGTATGTGTTTTGTGCAAATGTTTCTACATAGGCAAGATAGACCGCACTCTCAAAGATAGAATTAGAGAGCACATATACCACATAGGTAAAGGCAGTGATACTAATGCTCTAGCCAAGCATGTGAAATTAGTAGGTGGACAACATAAATTTTTATTTACAGTTGTGTCCAGGACCTACGAGAGTGCTAGAATGGGTGATATTAGGTCCAGGACTTAAGAAATGGAAGCGAAATGGATAGTGATGTTAAGGGCTAATTATGGCCATGGACTCAATGACCACATTCCCTTGAAACCAGTGTTAGGTAAAAGAGCCCTTTTTAGATTGTGTTTTTAGGTATACACATATATATTAGTATTTTTATGCAATTGCTGTATTTTTGATACATCCTTGACATATTTATATATACTTTCAATATGCTTTTTCATTATGTATTTATATTTTATCATATTTCTTTAAATGTTAATTGTTTTTGATCATTTAACTATTTTAGAAGTGGATATAAGATGTGTGTTTTTTGTGTTAGAGTTGCACCTGACGAAGCATTTGTGAAAGCGCTAGTGTGAGCAATAAAGTGGCACTACTTGTTTAATTCCTGGTACTTTTTATTTTCTACAAAGAGACACTGGAATCTTGCCTCAGCAGCCTTTTTGGTAGTATTTTGTTTCTTATTATTAGCTGCTATTGGGGTATCTGGTATTTGGTCGTTTACCTCGTTTTATTTTTTATTTAAATAAATAAATAGCTTAGTACATCTTTTCGACTGTTTGCATTTTCATAGCATCTTTAGTAAAAGTCATCTGCAAGTTTTACACAGCCACATCTCACACAGCTGTGCTTACCAGGCTTTGCTCTGGCTGGGCAGCAGTTTCAGTCCAACATGGTTCCATTTTTGGTTTTTCATTCTCTCCTAAGATCTTTTTCTTTGTATTGGCCATGTTTATTCAGTCTGTTCAGAAAGATGTATTGGTGTTTCCTTAATTAACTGGTTGTTGGTGTTCTCCCATGAATGGCAGCTTATGAGATTGAACTTGGCTGTTGTCATTGTTAGCATTGTCATTATAATTATGAATTGATGCATAAATTGTTCACAGTATATTTAGGTGTGTTTAACATTAATTTGATGGTTTAAGTAAGCTTCTTTTAGTACTGACATTTGCTTTTTGTTAGTATTTCTTTAAGACTGTTTTTTGGCGCCAGTTTTGGTTATTTAAATGCTGCTATTCTGAGCGATAACTGTTTGTCTGATGAAGGGTTGATTGTAACTCGAAAGCGCTTACAAGAAGCTTCTGATGTCCTTCATGGATGCATCTGCAGTCATAACAACTGGGTTGTCCTGTCGTCAGGCAGCCCTTCAGTCGGCCGGATTCCAAAGTCCGGGTCCGGCTTCGGCTGATGTCGCACTTCACCCGACGTCATCTCTGTTGGTCTTCGGGTATAAAAGCATCAGCCAACGCCATTTTCTCCAGTCTTTCTTGCCGCGTGGCGCCCGAAGCAGAAGCTGTTCGCAAGTGCCGGTCGGTCGGATCCAGAGATTACTTCTACCGAATACTACTTCGAAGACTTCTAAAGCTAAGTACCCCGTTGGGGACTCTTTCTTGCCTCAGCCGATGTCAGAAAAAGTTAATAATTGTTTAACCTGTGGGAAACAAATACCTCATAAAGATTTCCACTCTTACTGCCTGCCTTGCTTAGGCCCAGCCCACGACGTAGCAGCCTGTTCGTCCTGTGCTTCTTTCAACCGACGAGCGCTTAGACGTCGGTCGGAGTTTGCAGAACAGTTTTTCGGTTCTGATTTTGCGTACATTATACCGTTGGATCCTCCGACTACGCATTCTGCCAAAAAACGCAAAGAAAAAGACCGACACTCGCGGTCCACGGTTTTGGCCGAAACCATGGTTAAGCAAACCGCGAGTGTCTCGGTTTCGGCCGAAACCGAGAAAACTGATCAAAATACAGCTGAATCTATCTCTACAACTGAGGTCCCTGCTAACACTCTTGAATCGGCCTCAGAAATTTTACCCACTACGGTGCTTACCACTGACTTATCAGACACCATTCCCTTGGATGTCTCTACCCCAGCACGTGGTGCTGCTAGGCCTCCAGCAGCCATGTCCATTAAGGCCTTCGCCAGGGCTAAAGCAGCCAAGACTACTAAAACAGTGCCTGTTAAACCCCCCTCAACCAGGCCCTCTTCCAGTTCTCAAATGCTTACTTTGGCAGAAGATTTAATTTCATTAATTAGAGGATCTCAATCTCACCCAGACAGGGCCTCTCAGCCCCCAGAGAAGAGACCTAGGGCAGAGCCCCATGAGCCAGTGTCCTCTGATGATTCTGCTGATGAATCAGACATAACTGACCAGCCAGAGGCTCCTTTCTCCAATTTTGAAGATTCTGATGCTGAAGAATCCATTCCAGCTGCTTCCCCACCAGAAGAATTCTCCTTTGGGGAAACCTTGCATGCCATGCGAGAACAGTTCCAATGGCAGCAACAGGATTTTTCAGACTCCAGGAAAAGACTTAGGACCTTTTGCACCTTCCACAGCACAGGCCCTTAGCTATACCTCCTGTTCTCTCTGTGGTGGATGATGCTTTCAATGATGTCTGCTCCGCTCCAGATTCTTTACCCCAGCCCCTGCCAAACCAGACAGATTTTACAGGGTGCCAGATACTCATCACCACCTTTACAAGGCCCCTCTTGCAGACCCGAAACTATTTCCCAGGGTCCCAAGGCAGTAGCAGCGACCATAGCTAAAAACCCTGTTCCTTCTGAAAGGGAAGCAAGGTCATTAGACAGATGGGGTAAAAGGTTTACACTTCAGCCACTCTCTCAGCTAGAGCTTTAAACTGTCAGTTTCACATGATACAATACCAAGAGTTTATGCTTGATCAGTTAACTAAAAAGCTAACCACTGATGAATCTCTTGATAAGAAATATGTATTAGAAATGGTAAATAACATACAGCAAGTTAGTAACCACTCTTTAAAATGTGGCTATGATGCACTGGAGGCTTCATTTAGATCAGCCATGACTGGCACTGTAATTAGAAGGCATGCATGGCTAAAGGAGCAAGCTTTACCGGATCATGTTAAATCTAAATTGCTAGATGCTCCTATGGATAAAACAAGTTTGTTTGGTACACCTGCCCAGCAGGTTATGAAGAAAATGGAAGAAAAGGCAAAATCAGTCCAGACAGTTAAAGATTTCTTGCAGGTTCAACCCCAAGGTTTAGCAGGAACTGGCCTGCCAAAATTGGTCCTTTCCTGACTCCACAAGACCTCAAAGGGGCAGGAATAGGCGTTCCAGAGGCAGAAACCAATCCAGAGGAGGTGCCTACAGAGGCGACAGTGGCAAGGTAACAACAGAGGCACAGACTCAACACCTGCCACTACATCAACACAGCCACAGTGACTTAATCCTAAACCCGCCTACCAGGGAACAAATAGCAGCTCCTCTAGGCGGAAAGCTAACCTTATTTTCAAAAACTGGCACCACATAACAAAGGACAAGTGGATTTTACGAACCATAGATCAAGGTTACGGTTCCACTTCCACACTTTACCAGACAAAGAGGAATGCCAAATCTACCTCCAAATCAAAAGACAGAGGCTCTACAACAGATAATGGAGTTAGCAAACATGAGAGCTGTGGAGAAAGTGCCAACAGCAGAGCAAGGAAAGGGGTTCTACTCCAGACTATTCCTAATTCCAAAAAAGGAAAAAAGTTGGAGACCAATTCTAGACCTGTCCACCCTGAATACTTACATCATTGTCCCAAAATTCAAAATGCTGACCCTACAGCAACTTCTTCCCATGCTGGGCAAGGAGTGTTGGCTGGTAACTCTAGATCTCAAGGAGGCATACCTGCACGTCCCCATTCGACCAATCTGCAGAAGATACCTCAGATTTCTTGCAGGATCAGAGCACTATCAATTCTCAGCATTGCCCTTTGGCTTATCTACTGCGCCCAGAGTATTCACAAAATGCCTGGCATCAGTAATCGCCCATTGCAGACTACAGGGAATTCAAATTTATCCATACCTGGACGACTGCCTGATACAAGGAGACAACAAAAGCAAGCTGACAACAGATTTACAAAGGGTCATTTACTTGCTTCAAGCACTGGGATACACAGTCAATTTACAAAAGTCAAGACTGATACCATCCCAGACATGGACTTTCCTGGGAGCGGAATTGGACACAGTAAGACAAATGGCATTCCTAACTACAGAAAAACAAAAAGAACTCCCTCTTTACTTATTGGCACTAACAAAACTGAACAAGTTAACAGCAAGAAAGGTACTGCAGGCCTTGGGTTTCATGGCATCATGCATAATCTTGGTTCCATTTGCCAGACTACATATGAGAAAACTACAGTGGTACCTAAAGAATTTATGGTCCCAACACAGACACAGCCTAGAAACGGAAATCCCACTAATACCATGCTTAAAACAGGAGTTCCTATGGTGGGCTCAGGCATGCCAGTCAAACCCAGGCCTGCCCTTTCGCAAGGTCAAGCAAGCCAGACCATCACAACAGATGCTTCAGACCTAGGATGGGGGCATATGCTGGACAAATGCGTGCAAGGATTGTGGACACAGGACCAACTTCACCTGCACATCAACCTAAAAGAAATGCTGGCAGTAAAACTGGCAATCCAAAAGTTCAGACCATTTCTCAAGGAGGACCACTTGATGATAAGGACAGACAACACCACAGTCATGTGGTACATCAACAAACAGGGAGGCACTCATTCTTACCCCCTATGCAGAATGACTTTGGAGCTGTGGACCCTGGCACTCAGCTACAACATCCAGTTACAGGCAATATTTGTGCCAGGAAAAGAAAACTCTCTAGCAGATATGTTAAGCAGGACCACATCGGATGCCCACGAATGGCAGCTGCACCTGTATACCTTCAAGACCAACACGAAGAAATGGCGAATGCCTCAGATAGATCTATTCTCATCACCTCTCAATCACCAGCTCAAAAATTCTGCACAAGGACATTCCACCCACTAGCATGGAAAGTGGACTCGCTCTCCTTCAGCTGGAAAGGCCTAACAGCATATGCATTCCCACCTCTTCCCTTGATACACAAAGTACTACTAAAAATCAAGGAGGAGCGTCCAAGGATAATCCTGATAGCTCCAAACTGGCCAAGACAGCATTGGTACCCACTGCTGAGGAGCATGTCTCGGAACAATATGTGGCCAATACCCTGATGCCTTTGATGCTAACTCAGAACAACTTCAGCACCATGCATCCAAACCTAAAAACGCTGCAACTGACTGCATGGAACATCACATAGCAGCTGCTAATACAGAACTTTCACAAAGAGTTAAAGACATTATTCTTGAAGCACGCAGGCCTTCAACTAGAAGGAATTATGCTGGGAAATGGAAAAGGTTTGTCATGTGGAGTTCTGAAAGAGGAAAAGATGTATCAAACATAGATATGCCTAACATTCTGGAGTATCTGGCCGAACTACTTCATTCAGGCCTGTCCTACTCCTCCATCAAGATTCATGCATCAGCTATTTCAGCAGAATACAGCTTTGATCCACCTGTTTTTCACACCCTTTGCTCAGGCAGTTCCTCAGAGGAATCAAGAATGTAAAACCTCCAAGGAAACCACCATTGCCAGCTTGGGACTTGAACTTTGTGCTAGAAAAATTGACACTATCACCTTTTGAACCAGCAGCAACAGCAGACCTACAACACCTGTCATGGAAAACTGCTTTCCTACTGGCAATTACTTCAGCAAGGAGGGTTTCAGAACTACAGGCCTTAATGGCAGTGCAACCCTTTCTAATCTTCCACCAAGATAGAGTGTCCATGAGGACTAATCCTACATTTATGCCTAAGGTGGTATCCAGAGTGTCTTTAAACCAGGCAATCCACCTACCTACCTTCTTTCCCAACCCACAAAACAGAGGGAAAGAATACTGCATACCTTGGATGTACATAGACAGCTACGCTACTACTTGGACAGAACAAAAATAGCAGAAAGACTGACCAACTTTTCGTAGCCTATGCAACAGGAAGGGAAGGAAAAGCTATTTCCAAACAGACAATCTCCAAATGGATAGGAAATTGCATACGATTCTGTTACTCCTTCCATGGAAAACCAATTCCACAGAACATAAGACCTCATTCTACAAGGGCAACAGCCACTACCACAGCCTTCTTACGAGGAGTGGCTACCAAAGACATTATTGAGGCGGCTACTTGGACCTCCGTGCATACATTTGCCAAGCATTATAATTTACCTCTATATTCCAGATCCCGAGCAGGGTTTGCCACTGCTGTTCTGCAAGGGATCCTAAACACACCATAATCTACTTTTATCCTCCTCCCTAGTTGGCTATGGTATTCTACCCAGTTGTTATGACTGCAGATGCATCCATGAAGGACATAGTACAGTTTTGTACCTACCATAAATGTAGATGTCCGAATTGGATAGCATCTGCAGTCAGGATTACCCTCCCTCCTTCCCTCTGTGGTGCTCCTAGGGTGTTTACGCTTCTAATAGCTAGCTAGTGCGGGTATTTCTTTCATGGTGTATTTGTTTGTATTTATGTACATACATGCTTATTTTTGTGTTTACCTCTATCTTTTGGAAACATTGGCATCTATCCAAAATTTTTAGCCTTCTATAGGGCTTCTGGCATCTGGGGCAAGAAACACTGAAGAAAATGGCGTCGGCTGATGCTTTTATACCCGAAGACCAACAGAGATGACGTTGGGTGAAGTGCGACATCAGCCGAAGCCGGACCCGGACTTTGGAATCCGGCCGACTGAAGGGCTGCCTGACGACAGGACAACCCAGTTGTTATGACTGCAGATGCTATCCAATTCGGACATCTACATTTATGGTAGGTACAAAACTGTACTTTTTATTCCTTTTTGTGAAATAAAGCTTTTTAAAAGGTATCATACTGTCGTGGAGATACTTGGATACTTTGTCGTCAAGCTTGTCATTGAAGCGGATACCAAATATCGTACTATTCGTGCTGGTGTTTAGCTACACTGCTTTTGAGTTTGTTATTGAAGCTGATACACAATATCGCATTAGCTGTGCTGCTGTTTGACTATACAGTTGGTAAGCATTGTGTTTGCTGTGGTTGTGTCTGGAAGCTTTGTTACGGTACCAATACACTTGCCCAATGTTTCCTGAAATTCATTAATTCCAATGCTCTGGATCAGCTTGTTCTTACCCCATTAGAGGTAGCAGCATCCTTGACCTGGTCATTACTAACATGGACGACCGTTGCGCTACACCAATAGTCAACTCCTCCCTGGTTAGATCCGACCACAAACTAATCACCTTGGAAATCCAAATCTCTCCCACCCTGCAAAGGTAACGCCATGAAAAACTTCTCCAAAGCTAACTTTGGGCTCCTAAAAACAGACGTGGCTAACTTCACGGCACCCATGCAAATGGAGCATAGTTGCATGACTGCCAAATCATACACAAATACACTGTACGAACAAGTACACAAATGCATGGATCTCGCCATACCCAGTAGAACCAAGATACTCTCCTCCAAAAAAGGAAGCCAATCTGGTGGTCCCCTGCCATAAACAAACTCTACAACATAAGGAGGAAACTGATGCAGAATAAGGTGAAGTCCCAAGACTAGAATAACTCCCTTATCAGCCTCACCAAAAAGTTGAGATCCCTCATCAAATCCTCTAAAGCTAGCTATGAAAACAGAATTGCAGCAGATAGTAAAGACAACCACAAGGCCTTCTGTAGTTATGAAGAATCTTCACAGTAATACCCAGATTTGCTCTGAGCTACTGCACAATGATACCGAGCCAACAGATATTGCCAATATAGTGGCCGACAGATTCAGTGCCAACTTTACCCCTCCCTCCCCTGCCAAAGGACCAATCACAATACCAGTAGATTGCCAGCCACCCAGTATTACTGCTGCGCAGGTTAAAACAGCACTGTCTAAGGCCAAGAATACAGCTTCTATGGGACCTGACAATATCCCTGGCTATGTTCTACATGAACTACAGAGTGAACTGGCACCTCACCTGTGTGCCCTGTTCAATCACAGCCTCACCTCAGGCTTTGTCCCTATCGAATGGCGCAGTGCTGCAGTCATTCCTCTCCACAAAGGAGGAGTGACTACAGATCCTGGGAACTATCGCCCCATTAGCTTGACGAATCTGACATGCAAAGATATGGAGCGCATCATTATGGACCTAATAAACAAGGGTATAGGGAATCTCCAACTTTGGATCCCACACAGTTTGATTTTAAGGGTAAATCATGCCTGCTCAACTTGGTCGACTTCTTTGAGTCAGTCACCAGAGCTGTGGATGAAGGTAAGGTGGTTCATACAGCCTACCTTGATCTGACCAAGGCCTTTGATACCATTCCCCACTCAGGAATCATAGAAGAACTCACTAAGCAAGGCATCAACCCCTATATCACTAGGTGGGTTGCAAACCGGCTCACAGATAGAACCCACAGTGTGAAAGTAGCTGACTCCAAGTTAGACTGCCGACCAGTCACGAGTGGAGTCCCACAGGGTTCGGTCCTGGGTCCTCTCCTGTTTGGCATCTACTTCTCTGAAGTCCAGGCCAACACGAAGGGACTCTGGCTGACAAAGTTCACAGACAATTGCAAGTTGAGAGCTGTTATTAACTACCCAAGTGATGTTGATATCCTGCAGAAGGGCCTCATTGAGACCAACGACTGATGTCAGAACCATGGCCTTAAGCTCAGTGCTAAAAAGTGTGTTATCATCCCCTTTAGGAAAAACCCGGTTCCCATGAATTACCACATCGATGGTAGTCCACTGAACACAGAAGGCATTATAAGAGATCTGGGAACACAGGTTGACAGCAACCTCTCTTTTGACCACCACATTACCACTGTGGTCAGAAAGTCCTTCTGTGTGGCACATCTCATTACTAAGGGTTTTGCATCCAGGAAGAAAGAGGTAATTGTCTCCCTCTACTCTTCCCTCATTAGGCCAGTCATTGAGTACAATGCCCCATTTGGCATGTACCTCACTAGACACCTGCAACAACTGGAGAGGCCGCAAAAGTACCTCACAAAGAGGATCCTAGGCCTTAACACTTATCCTGTATGGACAGACTCAAAAAACTCCCAACTATTCTCTGTCTCATATCGCCTACTTAGAGGCGATCTCTCTGCTTGACTTACAAAGCCATGTCTGACCCAGCTATTTTAGAAATGCTACATCTAAAGAAATCACAATCCCTCCACACCACACGGTCCAGAGACCTCAACCTCAATACCACAATCAACAGAACATGCTGGAGGGACAGGTTCATAACCCAGAGAGACTGCACATGGTATGTAATAGACTTCCCATACATGTCAAGCAGAGCAACTCCCTGTCCGTTTTCAAAAGAAATCTTGATGAGTGGATGGGAAATAGAAAATTCACCCCGGGGATCACTCCAGTGGCTTTACTCGACAGAGGCACTGGGAATTAAGGTCGGGTGGCGCGATGTCTGGATAATCCTATGGGCTGGGCTTGTAAAGGCTCCAGGGCCATTAGCTTCGTACACACCTGTGAACTATGAACAGTTTTGTCAGATTTAAGCTAATAAATCTCGAGTTACAATGCCATGTATACAGTTTGTTAGGAAAACACATATCAATAATAGAATAAAAACTGCCTAGGAGTTTGGGTAAACAAAGAAAAGGGAATATACTTGAGTAAATCTAGCTACTGGCTGTACAGTGTGAATGTTGATACAGGAAGAAGCACTGAAGCGGTAATAAAATATCAATTGTGAGTGCATTTGTATGAGGGTACAGTGGAGAGTTAGCTGTTAAGGAGATACAGGAGATGATATAGGTGTTGGAAAGGAAGAAGAGAGCAGAGGTGGGTGTAGAGCAGGGAGAGAGAAAGGTCAGGTAGTGGGTTGAGAGGGTTAGCACAAGGACATAGCCAGTGGGAGGAGAGGTCAAGTTTGAGACTTTTTAAAGATATGGGTATTGCTAGTAGATCTAAGTGAGGGTGAGAGAGAGTTCTGTAGCTTAGCAGTGGAAAAGGAGTTGACCCAGTGACCAGCGGTAAGGTTGGGTTTCTCTACTTGTAAAAGCATTTGATTTTCAGAGCAGAGGGGTCTATTGGGATGGTATAGTTTAAATAGATTAGAAAGGGCTGGGGACTTGGATGGGTTGTGAATTAGTTTATGGAAAGTAGTTAGTTGAACATAAGTAAGGTGATGAGGTAGTTCTAGCTAGTTCAGTAGTCTAAGGGAGGTGCAGTGGTGGGATAGGTGTTGTCCATTTATGACAAACCTTGCAATTTTATTATGGCATGTTTGTAGTTTGGATTTTAGACTGGTCTGAATGTTGATAAAGAGAGGAGTGTAATATAGAAGGGAGGGGAGCAGGAATTAGGAGGCAAGGGCCTGTTTGGAAGAGTAGTTGAGGTAAGTTTTGTGATGATATAGCATGCCCAGTTTCTGGTGTGCTTTTTTAATGTTGTTAATGTGCTTGTCGAACATTGGGTGTTCATCAGTGGTGACACCTAGAAGTTTGGTATGCGTGACTACCTCAATAGAAGTGTTGTCTTGGGAGTGAATGGAAAAAGTGTCCTTGTGGATGGAATCGGATTTCTTAGGGGTAAATAATAGCTTAGTTTTTTGGGGGGTGTAATACTAAATGGTTGTTAGACATCCATAATTCAGTGGAGCTGAGGGCTGCTTGGCTAAGTTTCTGAAGTTCTTGTGGGGAGCTGGCAGTACAGATGATAGTAGAGTCATCTGCATATTGGATGACTGTGGCTTGAGTGAGACTAAAGTGGAAGTCGTTGATAAAAATGCTGAAAAGTGCTGGGTCCAATATGGAACCTTGGGGGGAACACCTGTAGTGGTGTTAAGGAATGGAGAGAAGGAGGTTAGCCATTTTGTGGCTTGTTGCCTGTCTGAGAGGTAGTTGGAAAACCAGTTTAGGGTGGAGGGAGAGATACCTGTGTTGGCTAGTTTTGTAAGAAGAAGAGTGTGGGAGATGTTATCAAAGGCTTTGGACAGATTGAGAAATAGGGAGGACGCAAGTTTCCTGGCATCATGGGCCTGATTGATAAATTCACAGAAGGAGATAAGAGCAGTAGTAGTGCTGTGGCCTGTCTGAAACCATGCTGGGTTGGAGATAGTATGCTGTTATCAACTAGGTAGTTAAGAAAGTTGACTGTGGATACATTTTTCAAGGATTTTAGAGATGGGGGGGAAAGGATGGCAATGGGCCAGAAGTTGGAGACATATATGTTATTGTCGCATTTGTGGAGTGGGAGGATAAAAGCTTTTTTCCAAATAGAAGGGATATAAGACTCACAGATGGGTCTTTTAAGAAGTATGCTAATAGGATAAGCAATGGATACTGCAGCTCCTTGTAGGAATTCTGGAGGCAAGTTGTTGTGGGGACATTGGTACATGTTTTTTATTTCAGAAACAGTTTCTTTACCACAGTTGGTTGGTATAGGAGCTAGTGAGAAGTTGGGAGAATGTGAATGTGTGGTAGCAGAGGCAGGTGGTTTGGGTTAGTAGGGTAGAGTTTGAGGGAAGTTGGTATTGAGATTAGTTATAACATCAATAAAATAAGTGTTGAAAAGTGTGGCAATTTCTACAGGTTTTTTTTCTGGGTCAGGGCAGGGATTAGTTTCTGATCCAGGGCATTGAAGGTTGTTGACTGAGCTCCAGAACTGTTTAGGGCTACATTTATGTTGGTTTTGTAAAGTACGGTAGTAATTTTTCTGATCTTTAATGACTTGGTGTTTTTCTTGGTTGCAGAGGTGTATATAGGCTATGAGGTCAGAGGGTTTTTTGTGCTCTTGTGAAAGCATCCAGGCTTTGTCCCTGCTGACCATGTTCTGTTTAATGGCTCTAGTGAGCCATGGGGCGTACAAGGATTTTGTGTGTTTTAGTCAGGAGGGGGTAAGTTATTCAAAATATTAAGGAAAGAGGAATTGAAGTATTGTACAGTGCTATCTAGAGGGAGAGATTTTAAGGGTTCCCAGTTGATGCTTTGTAGGGAATTGTTAAATGCTGTAGGGGAGAAATGGGATACGTTTCCAGTATATTTGTATTGATGTTTGTGTATAGCAGCTATAGTTTTGCATATTATAAATGCTGGCAAATGGCCACTGATGCTGTTTGGGAGGGTTCCTGCAGTGGCAATCTTACTGAGGTTAGAGACCATGATCCAATCTAGGATTGTTCCATGGGTATTGTCTTTCTTGGTTCTGGTGATGTCAGTGATAAGCTGGCTGTAGTTAAATATATTGATGTTGGAGGGGGGTGTTGCTGTGATAAATCTAGCCAATTTATATTAACCTCACCTAGGATTATTGTTTCTGCAGTTATGTTATTGGAGCTCCAGGCTAGGATGTCCTCTAGAATGGGTTATTACCAGGGGGAATATACAGCGCAATGATACATAAGCTTTTATTCTCATTAATCTTTAGGAAGGCTGTTGAGATTTCAGCTGTAGTGAAGTTGGGTATGTATGAGTTGTAGGGGATCATGTTGAAGGTGCTGGGATAAACTAGAGCTACCACGCCACCTTTTTTTGGGGGGGGGGGGGTTCATTTCGAAGGCAGGCAAAGCCAGGGGGAAGAAATTCTGAGCTTTTGATATATGTTTTTTAGCCATGTTTCTTTAGCGACAGGAATGTCAGGTTTGTTGTGCGTTAACCAGGCATGGAAGTCAGGGATTTTGTTTCCAATGCTTTGCAGGTTAATAGTTGTTAGGTTTAGAGACTTGTAGCTTTCTCCGTTTTGTTGCCTAAGTCGTGGTGCTAAATATTTTTGTACTCTGGAATTAACAAAAAAAAAATTCTTTAACAGCAGTCTTTCCAAACTTGTGAGTGTTATCCAAAGTTGTATTCTGTTTAGCACTCTGTAGTTGTTCCACTTCTTGTTCTGTGAGATTCCCCTTATTCTGCAGTATTTTAACATTTGTCAGTCCCTTTAAATAATTCCTGTTACTTCTTAACCATTATTTCTTCCTCTCTCTTTCCTATATTGATTTTATACTCAATTTTCATTTTATCTGACTTGCTGTCTGTCACTTCTGAAGAATTGTCGTCTTCCCTAATAACTTTTGAATAATTTCAACTACCCATTTCCTAAATTTCTGTCTTTTTAGCAGCCAGGTGAGATGGTGCCTTTGCCTCAATGTTACTTCATTACTCTGCAATTTTTATCTGAGTTTTTATGGATGCATGATCTCATATAGTTATTGGATGTGTGTTGAAGCCTTCAATTAAATGCACACATTCCTGTGAAATATAAATTAAATGCAGTCTAGCCCGGGTATTGTACATTAGGGAATAATATGAAATGTCTGATGTTCATGTTTCACTGTTGCAGTCATCACACTTGGGTTATCTGCCTGCAGGTAGCCCTCAGTCAGCCCAAATACCAGTGTCTTGCGATTTCTGCATTGGATGCTGTCGCTTCTTTCATGACGTCAGGTCGTCAGGGGTATAAAACAGTCAGCCGACGCCATTACACCAGTCTTTCTTGCCGAGAAGGAGCGCAAAGCAGAAGCAGTTCGCAAGTGCCGGTCGGCTGCTACCTGAAATTTTCGTTTTTCGAGTTTCAAACCTGAAGTTTTCTAAAGCTAAGTACCCTGTTGGGGATTCTTTTTTCTTGCTATAACCAATGTCAGAAAAAGTTAACAATTGTCTTGCCTGTGGAAAGCAAATACCTCACAGATATTTTCATTCTTACTGCGTCACCTGTTTAGGCCCAGACCACGACGTCCCTCGCTGTCGGTTTTGTGCATTAAAGCCCGAACCATTCGTCGTTGGGCTATTTTTGTCACTAAATTCTTTCACTCTTGTTCTCCGTATTCAAAACTGGCTTCTGTAAGCCATCCGACTACTGATCTTCCCAAAAAGTGCAAAGATAATGACAGACCACATAGATCAAAAACTGCTGACGATGCTTCCGTTAAGCTAGTCACCAGTCCACTGATACTCAGTGAGGCGCCTTTGCAGCCCCTGATGCTCACTTCTACAGATTCGTAGGCCTCTGCTGAGACCCATTCGGAGTCCGGTATGCCGTGAGCTGCTTCTTCGACTATGGAACCTGCGGATGTCTCTACCTTGGTTGGGTCCAGAACTCCTGTGCAGGTACCGGCTTCTGAGGGTGTATTCCGACCTACCAGTATTCGCATTAAACCGACAACTTCTTTTTTTTAGCTAAAACTACCGAGTTTCTTAGGCCCAGGGTACGCATGCCTCAAAAGCAAATACTTAGAATGGCTGAAGACCTTATCACCCTAATTAGAGGAAGCCAGCCTTCCCCTGCTAAGAGACCAAGAATTGAGTTTCTTTCTGTTTCTACATACCAGGAGTCCGATGACTCTGGCCCTTCTGATTACCAGGACATACCCTTATCTACCTTTGAGGATTCAGATGCAGAGGAATCCATTCCCACTGCCTCCCCTCCAGAGGATTTTTCTTTTGGTAGAACCTTGCATACTTTAATGGAGCATTTCCGCTCGGAATGCCAGGATTATCCTCAGTCCAGAAAGAGGCTCAGATAATTTTTAGAGTTGCTTCAGCACAGGCCCCTAGCTATACCCCCTGTCCTGGATGTTGTAGATGATGTCTTTATGGAATCCAGTCTTACTCCAGACACTTTGCCACCGGCCCCTAGAAAACCTGACAGGTACTACAGTGTACCTGATTCTCACAAATTTCTCTTTAATAATCCTACTGCGGATCCAGAGACCATTTCCCAGGGGCCTAAAGGTATTAAGGCTACTACAGCCAAAAACCCTACTCCTTCAGACAAGGATTACAGAGCTTTAGACAGATGGGGTAAGAAGGTATATACCTCTGCAACTCTTGCCATCAGGGCATTGAATTGCCAGTTTCATATGTTGAAGTACCAGCTACATACTATGGAACTAATTAAACAAAAAATGATGTTACTTCCAGATTGTGCAGAAAATAAAGATTTACAAAAGTTAATGTATTCTGCAAACCAAGTTAGTAAGCATACTTTGCAGTGTAGCTTTGATGCCCTAGACACATCTTGCAGGGCTGCAGTCACTGGATCTGTACTGAGAAGGCATGCTTGGCTGAAGGAACAAACCTTGCCAGACTATGTCAAATCAAAATTACTAGTCGCTCCTTTAAATCAGAACCATTTGTTTGTCACCAAAGCAGAAGTTGTTCTTAAAAAGATGGAAGAAAAAGCTAAATCTATACAAACTGTTAAATAATTCTTACAAGTGCAGCCACCTAGATTCAGTAGGCATTGGCCTACAAAAAACTGGTCCTTTCCAGTCCCTTCCAGGCCTTCACAGCCCAAATCCAGGGGAACCAGACCACCAAGACTACAGTTTCAGGGTATGCAGAGATCTAAACAATGGAGTGCTCCCACCTCAAAAACAGGGAGTGGCAAGCCACCCCATTATGGTAAAAGTTCACAGTGACTCATCAATTATCTTTCCCAGTCCTGCTCATCTACTTGCGCCCCTAGGAGGGAAACTTGCCCTTCATGCCAAAAACTTGATGTCCATTACTCAGGACCTATGGGTTGTAAACATTGTATCCCAGGGGTACAGATTCTACTTCCATTCTCTGCCAACCCCAAGCGGGTTTCCAGACCTTCCTCCAAACCATTGGGCAGAGGCTCAAAAGCAAGTACATTCCCTGCTCAATATCAGGGCCAGCCAACCTGTTCCAGTAGAACAAAGGGGACAGGGTTTCTACTCCAGACTGTTCCTGGTGCCCAGAAAAGAGGGCTGTTGGCGCCCATTTCTGGATCTATCAATTCTCAACACCTTTCTGGTGGTTCCAAAATTCAAAATGCTAACCCTGCAACAGCTTCTCCTTATGCTAGCCAAGGATGCCTGGCTAGTCACCCTAGACTTAAAAGAAGCCTATCTGCACATCCCCATAAGGGAGTCTTGCAGGAGATATCTTCACTTCAGGGCAGGCTCTATGCACTATCTGTTCTCTGCACTTCCCTTTGGCTTATCTACTGCTCCCAGAGTATTCAGAAAGTGCCTGGCTCCAGCCATTGCATACTGCAGGCAGAGAAATATCCAACTTTTCCCATACTTGGACGATTGCCTGATTCAGGCGGACAGAAATCACAACTGATGCCCAGTCAAAAAAATTGTATTCCTAGGAGCAAGTTTGAACACAACTTCCCAGATGGCGTTTTTCACTCCAGAAAAACAGCTCTATTTGAACAACTACTTCAAACACATGGACACCAAAACCCAGCTGTCTGCAAGGAAAATACTGCAAGCCCTAGGGTGCATGGCCTCTGCTAATTCCATATGCAAGACTATATGAGGAAAATTCAGTGGTACTTAAAAAGTCTTTGTTTCCAACATTCTCAGGACTTGGAAACAGTCATTCCGATCATTCTTTGTCTAAGGGCAGAGTTCCTTTGGTGGGCAGAAGCATGCAACCACAAGGGACTGCCGTGCCTTTCACTCAACCCCTTGCCACCCAAACCCTAGCTACAGACGCTCACATGGCAGGCAAATGCATTCAGGGAAAGTGGACCCTAGGACAAATTCTCCTGCACATCAGTCAAAAAGAGATGTTAGCTGTACGGTATGCTGTGACAGCCTTCAAATAACTAATCCTTCCAGGACAGCTGCTGATAAAAACGGACAACACTACAGTTATGTGGTACATAAACAAACAGGGGGGAACCCATTCTTACCCACTCTGCAGGTTAGCCATGGCCCTGTGGAACACAGCCTTGAGCAACCAAGTGCATCTGCAAGCTCAGTTCCTGCCAGGCAAACAGAATTCACTGGCAGACGACTTAAGCAGAAATCTCCTGGACCCACACGAGTGGAAATTGGAGCCCAGCACCTTCAACTTTCTAAACCAGAGGTGGGGGACACCGGAGGTGGACCTCTTTGCCTCCCCTGAGAACCACCAGTTGAGCAAATTGTACACCAGGAACCCTCACAGCGGGGCCTGGAAGGTGGATGCCTTATCCATCTAATGGGAAAGCCTCTCAATTTATGCCTTTCCCCCTCTGCCCTTCCACTCGAAGGTACTACTCAATATCAGACAGGACAGCCCAAGGGCAATTCTTATTGCCCCAGATTGGCCACGCTAGCACTGGTACCCACTCTTACGGAGTTTGACAACAGTCCCACCCTGGCAACTTCCTCAGACTCCTCCACTGCTGCCTCAGCAGGAGGAACAGATTTTGCATCCACAGCTGCAAGCCCTAAACTTTGCAGCCTGGCTTATCCCCTGAATACTCCACCAGCAACCCTCAGCAAGCAGGTGCTGGATGTCATTCCTGAGGCCAGAAGGCCTAGTACGAGAAAATCCTATGCTAAAAAGTGGAAAAGATATTGCTCTTGGAGTCAGTCTCAATGAAAGGACACAGGTCTACCCTCCTTACCTCAAACCCTTGATTACCTAGCAGAGCTACTCCACAGAGGCCTGTCCTTCTCCTTCATTAAGATTCATGCCTCTGCCATCTCCGCTCATTATAATACTGAGCCACCTCTGTTCTCACACCCTTTCATCAAACAGTTTCTGAGAGGGGCTAACAACTTAAGGCCCCCCTAGGAGAGCACCCGTCCCTGCCTGGGACCTTAACTTTGTACTGGAAAAGCTCACCCTCCCCCCTTTTGAACCTGTAGCTTCAACAGAGTTAAAATTCCTTTCTTGGAAAACAGCCTTGCTTTTAGCCATAACCTCAGCTAGAAGTGTGTCTGAGTTACAGGCACTAGTGGCTGTGGAACCCTTCATTATGTTTCATGCTGACAGGATTTCCCTCAGGGCTAACCTGTCCTTTATGCCTAAGGTGGTCTCCAGTGTGACTCTAAACCAAGCCATCCATTTGCCAACCTTCCCCTCAAAGTAAAGGGGAGAGGATCCTGCATGTGCACAGACAGCTCAGGTTCTACCTTGACAGGACTAAACCTTTCAGAAAATCAGACCAACTGCTAGTCAGCTTTGCTACATGGGCAGAGGACGAGGACAAGGCCATTTCAAAGCAAACCATTTCCAAATGGATAGCACACTGCATCCATTTCTGCTACAAGCACCATGGAAAACCTACCACACAGGGGATCATAACACATTCCACTAGGGCTACTTCCACCTCTACAGCATTTCTCAGGGGAGTCCCTACCAGGAACATTCTGGAAGCTACAACCTGGAGTTTTGTACACACCTTCACCAAGCTTTACCACTTACCTATGTTTTCTGCATCCAGAGCTGGATTTGCTACAGCAGTCTTACAAGGCCTGCTAGCTAGCCCTAACACGTCTTGAATGCCTCCACCCTTCCTCAGCTTTGGGAATCAAGCCAAGTGTGATGACTGCAACAGTGAAACACGAAGAACATAGTACAGTTGTGTACACTTACCATAAATGTAGATGTTCAAGTGTATTTACTGTTGCAGTCCTGGTTTCCCTCCCTCAAGCCCATTGTTTTTCTCTATCCTTTCTGCCTATCCTCTTATATGGCCATTTTTTATGTCAAGGGTATTTACTTTTTATTGGTGGTGTTCCACACCATATACTAGCTTCCTATTTGGGGGGCTCCTGACTTCTGGGACAAGAAAAATTGATGTAATGGCATCAGCTGCCTGTTTTTATACCCCTGACTACCTGATATCATGGAAGACGCGACAGCATCCGACGCAGAAATCCCAAGACTCTGGTATTCGGGCCGACTGAGGGCTACCTGCAGGCAGATAACCCAAGTGTGATGACTGCAACAGTGAATACACTCGAACATCTACGTTTATGGTAAGTGTACACAACTGTACTTTCAAGTTCCTGCCACTGAGGTCATGTCGTCCGTGCCTTGTATTTTCATAAATTTCTTCAGAAATCTACCCTCTTTTGCTATATTTTCTCTTCTTAGTCCCCTGATACATCCTAACTGTTGCAAATCAAGTTCCAGTCCCCCACCTAAAAGTAAAATTCCCTACTGAAAGCCAACTATTTTTTCCATAATATTCTTAAGCAGTTTTTGGTTGGAATATAAATACATGCCAGCTTAAGCCTCTCCTCCCTTCCCAGTAGCCCTAACTACCACATATCTATTATTATTTTCTTTCTTTCTCTTCTGTCACCATTGGAGCCCCTCTAGCAATAATTTTTATTACTCCCCTTTTCATTTTTCCTGTATATTCTGCTGAATATCCATCATAAAATCCTTTATTTATTAAATTCACATGCTTATTTCTTTCCAGGTGTGTTTCTTGCAGCTTTGCCATTTGTATTCTGCATTTTAATGTAATTCGATACTCTTTCCTTTTTGTCTATATCTGTAAAGCCATTTGAATTCTCAGATAATATGTATAGACCAGCTATTATGGTAAAAAGCAAGCATCCCCACCTATTGTACATTACTGTTTTTTATGTGTATTTTCAGTTTTTATCTTATGTGGACATACTAATGTTTGGCAGGCTGACCTTTTAGACAATTGTTTCTTGTCATATGCATTTGAATCTATATCACATTTTTTTTCATTTCCATGTTAAACTTTTTTTCCTTTAATGAAAACCCTCAAACAAAAAACTAAATACATTTTCAGAATATTCCATCCCAGTATTAACTTAGAAGAAATACACAGAGTTATGTACATTTTCAGTAAATGAAGTGTAACCCTTCAGAAAGGAACACTTGCCCCAAATCAGCAGCTGCACCCACAGGCATTATCTAATCTAAAATTAAGGTTACCTATGCTGAAGCATGTTTCAGCCTCTGTTCACACTTATACTGATTGCTATATGTTCTTTTCTTATCTTTATTCCCCTCTCATTTGTGAAAAACAGTTTGAGTGCCTTCAGAAAGCATTAACTTTTAGTCCTAAGGAAAAGTTTAACTTTAAATACAACTAAATTTTATACTGTTCTAGTAAAAGCGTTAAAGTATCAAGGCTGCTGGGTAGGCTACTATCTTTTATTCACTTCCCATAATTGCAGACTTTAAGTTTCACTGAGCTGCTTGCCATTGTACCTTTAAATGTTGCATATCCTTCAACAAAGAATGCTCACAACTCTCGAGATTAATTGTTTGCACCTGCAGATAGCTCATTTCCATGTTAAAGTAGTGAGCAATAAAAAAAACAGCTAACAACTTGCATAAAGGAATCTTTGTAAATTTCACTCAGTTTAAAATATATAGAATTCCCCTGGCTAACTGACATCAGCTGCAGACTTCTTGTCTCCCACTGAGAGCAGTTGCTAATGAAAACAAAACAAGCTGATGTATTGTAGATGTAAGAAACTTAGCATTGTCTGTAGCTTTTTTCATTCTGTCTTACTTTTCAAGTCTGTTTGCTTACAAAAAAACACTTGTTTGTAGCTTAAGTTATTGACATTAATCTGGACATCCACCTTTGTAAAAACAATGGAAATAATCTTAATTCTACTTATAATATAATCAGTTCACCTTTACAATGTACCCCATCCCAGCAGCACAAAATGACAGCATATTAACTTAAACTGTCTTTTGCCCAGCCTTTCTTCTCTTATTATACTGTAAAGTCTAAATTTTTACAGCTAAAAAAGTACTTTTTACTTTAATATTTTAACTTGTACAGCAGTCACTGAAAAACACTCCATATTTAAAATACCCGTGACTGCATACTTTACAAAACTGTCTTACAGTTCAACATGCAGTGTATATAATGTGATTTATGCCAACACTAGTAAGAACAAACATCGTTTTACTTACAGTTGCTTCTCTTTTACCTTTAGTATCCTTCTGACCCCAATGACAATAAAGTAAGGTGTATGCTTTACATTTCACCCATAAGTTCAGCAAAGTCAACAAAAGTTCAGTCTCTCTCGGCTGTATTTCACAAATGATGTTTTATAATCTCCCATGTATTCAGTCATTTTAGTGTTGCTGGTCTTCTTCCTTATCTTCTTTATCTTCCACTAGACTCTGTTGCAAGTCCAAGGTACTTCTGATTCTTCTAGTCAAATCATATACTTTTTTCCCCTCTGTCAAGCATTTTCCTTTAGAACACTGGAAAATGTTACAGTGACAAAGCTTCTGTATGAACTTTACTGTCTGAAGAATGAGAAACAAAGACTTTCAAAATGGCTGTGCATTAAGTAACAGCGTAAGTATAGCTCTCCCAATGTGGAAACACAAACATAGCAGAGAAAGCCAGTGGACCTAGATTCCTGGGTAAATTTCAGTAACTGGCTAGTAAGTGCACTGCCTGGATGCCAGGAAAAAAGAAAAGCAGAGGACCTGAAGGAAAATCTGCTACAAAAGGCGATGAAAAAACACTGACCAGGAAAAGTACTGTAGCTGTTCAGCAAAAAGCAGTGCAAGCTCCAGACATGATTTCCAGTAACCTAGAAGAAAGTGTAAGGCAACTGCACTCACATCTGACTAAAGTAAATGAAACACTGATGGAGTATATTAACTCAAACAATAAAAGGTTTGAAAATGGAAGAAGCTTTAAACAGATAGATAAGATGGTAAAACCGTTTGAAATGAAGAAATGGCTGGATGAATATGAGCTTGCACAAGGATAGAAAAATAATAGAATTTGAGGACAGAGCATGTAGGGAAAACCTGAGATTTTCTTTTGTACCTGAGAAGCTGGAACAGAGTGTATTCATTTTAAGAAAGGACAAATAAGTATCTGGACTTGTATTCCACAACAGGAATTGTTACTTGAAATGGCACAATGTGTGTATCCTCCAAACCTGACTATGAGAAAAGAACCTAGACCTTTAATAGTAAAGATGCAATCTTACTAGCAGAAGGAGTTGATTATGACAAAACTGTGGCAGAAGGACAAAGTACTAAAAGTGGAAGACAGCAGAGTTTTTCTGGAGAATGACTCCTCATTTGTACACCAAGCAGAAGAGGAGTAAATGTATTCCATTATTCAGGGAATGTTGAGAAGCAGGCATGAGATTCAAACTGCTGTACTCGGCTATCTTCAAAATATTTTCCCTGGAGGAACAGAATCATTTTTTATGAAGTACATACTAAGGAAGCAATACAGAAGTTTGTCCAGCAAAAGGTGAGCTGTGAAACAGAATGAGACTCTGCTTCTTGTTCTTCTGGTAATAAAGACCACAGGGAGACTGTGTCAGTCAAGCCTTTTCCACTGTTTCAACATAAAATGCTTGAGAGAGGGAAAAAACACAAGAGTTGACTAGAAGAATTGAGAGTACATTGGAAATGAAGTAGAGGCAGGGTTTGGGAGAAGGAGATGAACAGGAATAGAACAAGCCAAAAATCCAAATAAATACACGGTAATCACCAGGACTCAAAAGGACTTAACATTATACAATTTTGCTGAAATCAAGATCCGTATACCACCAGAAAGCATCCAACAGCACTAAGGAAAAAAGCAAAACAGGGAAAACAAGATCCGTATACCACCAGAAAGCATCCAACGCCACTAAGGAAAAAAGCAAGATGGATCTTTCTGTCTTGCTTTTTTCTTTAGTGGTGTTGGATGCTTTCTGGTGGTATACGGATCTAAATTTATAGCAAAATTGTATAATGTTAAGTCCTTTCGAGTCCTGGTAATTACAGTGTATTTCTTTGGATTTTTGGCTCAGTTCTCTTTGACACTGAGGTTGCTTTGTGACTGCATCGAGGAATAGAACAAGAGAATCTGGAAATATTGGACTTTCTTGGACTTTCTTAAACTTGTAGGAGACTCTAAAGCATATGCCCTACTTCATGTCATTAAAGTTTGGAGAATAAAATCAGTAACTTGGAAACTGACAAATGTGGGATTACAAAGCAATAATTATATTTGTTAAACATGACAGAACAAGAACATCTGGAAATATTGGACTTTTTGGACTTTATTAAACTTGCAGGGGACTCTAAAGCATATGCCATATTTCATGTCACTAATGTTCAGAAAAATACTCGGGTGGGGAAGAAGAGGGAGAAAGTTAACTATATAAGTAAAACAAACGTTGTTCTTAATAGTACTATTTAAATAGCGCACGAGTTTCTGTGTATGTTATAAAGTAAACTTTTTAGTTATTTTTTAAGCGTAAATGGGATACTAATGTAAATAGGTGCTCTTGATTTTTTTTCATTTTTTTCTCCCTTCTAGAACAATCACAGTGGCTAAAATAAAAAACATTTTAATATAAACTAAACATATACAAATCTGCAAAGGGTAAGTGCTTTCAGTCCTCAGACTGCTTCTTCAGACCTAATAAACAGCGCTTAACCTACCACAATTTAAAAACCTATACCTAAACACGCAGTCCGATAACTTCAAACATAATTGCCCTATGTACACTAACAACAGAGCAAGTACATACATGCTAATCATAAAACATGAAAAATACCTATAAACAAACAAACCATTATTTCACAAAAAAAAGTAAGTAATTGTGTGGGAGTGGCCGAGTGCAATTTTGCATATGTTTGGTTAATATTAAAATATATTGTTTTTTTATTTTAGCCATGGTGATCGATCGTTCTTCCTTACTTTGCTACATATTGTTGTTGGAACGATCTTTACCAATCTTATTGACTTTCTTATCAGTTTTAAGAAATATAGGCACTGCTATGTAAAAAAAATAAAGATCTAGTTAAAAGAGTATGACAGAGGAAAGATTGTTGTGCTTTTTCTCATTCTTGCATAGGGGAACGACTGTTTTAAGACCATTAGCTTAATATAGTAGCAAAGTTTAAGAAAAAGAATAAGAATATTGACTGTTATAAGGCTTTTTTCTAGTAAACAGTTTTGTGTCTGATTCTCATGTTTCTAGCAGACAATCTGATAAAGAGAAATGCCTTGAAGAAAGTTTTTTTCTGAAAACTTTCATGTTTTTTTCCCAGCTGAGAGAGCTTTAAAGACAAGACAAATCCAGAAGGCACTTAGTAGAATCACAGGTTATACCATGTGTCTTAGCATGGATAGCTTTTCTTTTAGGTTAGCTGTACTCAGTGTGTGTGGCTGTCAGTTTGGAACATTTGATCCTATTAGGAGGGTAAAACTTCAGTATTTGAAGATGTACATAGTTTTGTGTATTAATATTAAGTTAATAGGTATTAGGGGGATTTGGGAGTGTGTGTGTGTATATTTTTGTTTGAGGGTTTTCAATAAAACAAAAAGTTCTTAAGATGTGATTTAGGTTTGAATGGAGATGGCAAGAAACTGTATAAAAGAGTAACCTACCAGACAGTACATGCATGTAACAAAAAAACTGTTACACATAAAATGTGGGAATAATAATTTCTCAAGAATATGATGCTTTCAGTAATCTCTTAAAACTTTAATGGTCTCACAGGTAAATACAAAAAATAAAGTGCAGTAGTGAACTATATTAAAAATGTAGAGTGCAAATAGCTATGCTACGGGAGACATACTTGGAAAAGAGCATGTGAATATGATGAAAGGTTTTCAGGATGAAATATCTGGGGCAAAGGAAGAGAGAAGTACTTAATTTAATTGCAGGAGGGCCTCCAATAGTAATAGAAGAAGATAAAGAAGACAATAGTGGTGGAATTGTACTACTAAGGGGCAACTGGTAAAGGAAGATTATACTGGCATGTATTTATATTCCACCGAAAACTGCTATAATAGAACGTAAGAAAATTCTGAGAGAAATAATCACCTTTCAGCAAAGGAAGAGAGGAGTACTTAATTTAATTGCAGGATGACCTCCAATAGCAATAGAAGAAGATAAAAAAGACAATAATGGTGGATTTGTACTACTAAGGGGCAACTGGTAAAGGAGGAGGATTGCACTGGCATATATTTATATTCCACCGAAAACTGCTATAATAGAACGTAAGAAAATTCTGAGAGAAATAATCAGCTTTCAGCAAGGAATATTACTTGTAGGTGGGGACTAGAATTTGATTAGCAACAGTGAAGATGTGTCAGGGGGCCCAGAAGGGAAAATCTGACAAACAAGGATAGATCTTTAAAGAAAATTATGAAAATATGTGGCATGTAAGATGTAAATTCAGTCCTAGTAGTTCAAAGGGAATTTACATATTATTCCCCAAGATACAAAAACTGGGCTAGAGAGAATTTACATTTCACAGGAACATGTTCACTTAATTGAAAGTCTTGATATGCACCCAATATGTATTTCAGACCATGCACAAATAATAACTAAAATAAAAACATAGGGTAATGAAATAAAAATGAGACACAGGCACTTTGCAACCTGTCTGTTGAAAAGAAAGGAATTTAAGGATTGGGTAGTGGAAATTATTCAGTAGCTGTTAGAGAAGATAGAAATTTCTTCTGAAAATATAGCTAGTGAGTGGGATAAAATTAAATTGAAGTTTAAAAATAGGGTGGAAATAAAAGAAAGGAAGATATAGTTAAAAGTAACAAAAATTATTTAGAGGGACTAACAAATGTTAAAGTATATCAAATAGGGGGAATCTCACAGAACAAGTAAAGGAGCAACTGCAGAACACTAAACAGAAAATAAGTGATTACTTCGATAGTATGCTTGAGTTTAGAAAGACTGCTGTTAAGCGACTGTTTTTTGATGATAACTCTAGAGCACAAAAACTTTTAGCACAACTCCTCAGGCAAAATAAAGTAGAAAGGGCGATCACCAAGCTTAGGGAGCCTATAAAATGGAGAAAAACAAAGGATCCTGTTTAAATATTAGAAATATTTTGGAAATTCGATGAAAGTCTGTATAAAGCAGATAAATATGGAAATATTTATGGAAGAATTAAATATGCCAAAGTTAAAGGTAGAGGAGGCTCAATTACTAAGTTAGGATAGGAGGAGATTAGATAAAAATTGTTATGTATAACCAATCTACAGGAAAGTCCCCAGGAATAGATTGTATTCCTGTAGAAGTTTGAAAGGTTGGAGAGAGGATCTGGAAGGTTTTGTTTAACAGTATTTTAAAAGGAGGAGAAGTAACAACAGTCTGGAAGAAAGTGGTGGTAGCTGTAATACCTGTAGAGGGTAACGGTCCATTAGATCCAGCTTCATACAGGTCCATTTCAATACTAAACCACAATTATGAAGTGTTTCTTTGTAATGGCTAAAAGAATGGCAAAAGTGATGCTAAAATTGAAAGATATGGATCAGTGTGGTTTTGTGGAGAGGAGGCAAACATTTGACAACATTAACAAAACACTGATGATCCAGAGGGTAGCAGAATGTAAAAAAAATACCACTGTTGGTGGTGGCTCTTGATGCAGAGAAAGCATTTGACAGAGTAAGCTGGGACTTTGAGCAGAGCAATGGAAGCATTTGCATTCCCTGATAAAATTATAAGGTTGATTAGGAGGATATATGAGGTATCAGAGGCAAAAGTTGAAGTAGGTGGGGTCCTTTCTGATGATCTCTGCTTGAGCAGAGGAACCAGGCAGGGGTGTCCTCTCTCTCCTTTATTTGCATTATATTTAGAACCACTGGTAAAGAAAATAAGGGACTCAGAAATTCAATCACATAATTAATATGATAATCAAGAAAAGCTGGCTCTATTTGCAGATTTCCCCTTTAGCCTGTTCTGCATCCAAAAATGTCTTTGATCCCCCAGAAATAAAAGTATTCTGAATGCAGCTTGATGCAGCAGCTTGAATCTTACAACTGCTTCTCGACATTCCTTGACTGCTGGGATAAGTTTGATTCTCACATGTCTGGTGTACAGTGAATAATCATTTTCTGCAAACACACTGCTGTTTCCAACTTATAATACTTTCCCTTCTGCAACACTTTTGTCGTGATCAACTCTTTCTGCTGGTATGATTGCTTCTTTACTAATTTGTTGCTTTCTCATAACCAAACATGCACTCATTGTAACTTTTCAATTAACAAATGCTGCTGTGGAACACCAGTCAGACCTCCCAACCGTACTGAATTACTCGAGTTTTGTGGTCCAAATAATGGGGTGCCATGATTCCAGAGTGGAACCCCTTCATTTCCGATTTTTCCCCAAGCTTTTTAAAAAATGTTTTCCTTTTCGTGCTTTTTGAGCTGACATCATCACGTCCGTGATGACATCAGCCTGTCGAAATTGAGTTCTAGGGCTCACGTGCGCACATTTCTGGCTGGCTGTTTAAAATGCATCTGATCTAACAACTAGTTTCTTTTCGACTCTGGAGTTATCTGCATATGGAGTTATTTCTGCTTGAGTTTAGCTGCAGAGCTTTTAAGGTATGTTTCTTGTTATTAGCTGCAGAGCTGGCCTGGTACTGCTTTTATTTCTGCTTATCCTGCTTGTGAAATGTGAACGTTAGCTGCAGAGCTTTTGCTTATCTTGCTTTTGAAATGTGAACATTAGATGCACAGCTTTTAAGGTGAATATTTATCTCTGTATAAGCTGAAGAGCTGGTACTGCTTTTCCTGCCTATGAACGTTGGCTTTTAAAAGTGAACGTTTATTAGCTGATTTCCTTAATGTTAGCTGCAGAGCCGGTACTGCTTTTCCTGCTTATGAACGCTAGCTCAAAGGTGAAGGTTTCTTGCTTATGAGCGCTAGCTTTCAAACGTATTAGCTGCTGCAGAGGTTATGTTTCAATTCTGGGTAGAGAGAGTGTGTGGAGTTGGTACTGCTTTCCTGCTTATGAACGCTAGCTTTTAAACTGCAGAGCTTTGGTTTCCTGCTTATGAGTAGCTTTTAAACTTATTAGCTGCTGCAGAGGTTGATTCTGGGTAGAGAAAGTGAATGCTAGCTTTTATGCTTATGATTCGGGTAGAGAGAGTGAACGCTAGCTTTTAAACTGCAGAACTTTGGCTTCCTGCTTGTGAAGGTTTCTTGCTTATGAACGCTGGCTTGCTTGTGAAGGTGAATGTTTTTTGCTTAAGAACGCTAGCTGCAGAGGTTGATTCTGGATAGAGAGAGAATGCTAGCTTTTAATTTGGTTTTCCACTTTTAAACAGCTAGCTTTTAATTTGGTTTCCTGCTTTTAAACAGTGTGTGACACTAGCTGCTGAAGCTGAGTCCGGGTAGAGAGAGAGAGAGTGAACGCTCACTAGCTTTTAATTTGGTTTCCTGCTTTTAAACTGTGTGCGTGTGTGTGTGTGTGTGTGTGTGTGAGAAAATGCCTCTAAGTTAATACACCTGGTGGCTAGAGGTACTCAGACTCAAACCCTGTACCTTGGCTCCAGGGTCTAAAAGCCTAAAGTCCCTAGCCACCACCCCCTGTGAATTTATGCCTCATATTTTTGTTCTGTTCCTCATTGCATTTGTGGTTTTCAGGATTTTTGTGGCGAATCACTAATGGATTACATTCACTAAATAATGACAGGCATTTGAATTTCAGACTTCATATTCTTCAGAAAATAAATGGTAACACAAAACCTTTTATTCTAGCAATTTTCTAAGTTTATAAGATCAGTGTATATATATATATATATATATATATGTGTGTGTGTGTGTGTATGTGTATGTATATATATATATATATATATATATATATATATGTGTGTGTGTGTGTGTGTATGTATGTATGTATGTATATATATATATATATATATAGTGTGTGTGACTTTTATGATGGAAATGTTCTGAACTGGGCAGTTTTGTCAATATTGGTTCATGCATTTTGTTTTACTGCCTACTGGAAAAATGTTCAAACAAATTTAAAATGCGCTCTAACATAAGTCTAACAAGTGTGCTGTATTATACAAGGAATATAATTTAATAAGGATAGGTAACTTAATTCTAACAAGTGTGCTGTATTATACAAGGAATATAATTTAATAAAGTTAGGTAACTTAATTTTAACAAGTGTGTTGTATTATACAAGGAATATAATTTAGTAACGTCAGGAAGGTGCATCAAAGAACACATGTATGTTTCTTGTTGTGTGCAAGGAGCCTATGATTTGAAAACAGCCCAAAGATAATCTGTATCCACCACTGTCCAGATGCATTTTCTTGGCTGTGGTGTGGGTTTCAATGCTGTTTCAATGAATTTGAGTTTCAAGGGCAGAGAAGTTTTAATGCCAAGTCTATTTTCATTGTTAGACAATATAGCTTTGTTTAGCAGATATCGATTAGTGTTTGTGCATTGTGCTATAAAATGTAAAAATATAATCCAAATCATTCTAGATGTAAAGCAGTATGCATGCACACATTAGTGTTTATGGTAAATGGGACGAAATAGCCAGGTAATCGGACATTGGCTGCAGGGGTCTCTGGTGCCATATTTTGGTTGTCTGTTCTTCAGTTTGCGTTTGAAAGTTGGTATTCCACAATTCCATGGGAGTGGGCTGGGTTACATAATTATGTATGCAAATTTTTCGTTAATCAGCGTACAGATTTGTACCTTTTTACATGGGCCTTGTCCAGATTTTTGATGTTTCCAGGTTGAGAGGTATGACACCAGTCCAGTTGCTAATTTATACTTTCATAAAATGAATGCAGCCTGTGACTTCCAGTTTCTCTTGTACAGCAGAAATTTTCAGGTTTTGTAAGCATGCTGCATCTTCTAACTCTTTTTGAAATAGGTCTTTTTGAGAAGCCTTGTACTCAGCCAGCCTGTTCTTCATATCAGTCTCTGATTTTTGCAGTTTCATCAGTTCATCTGAGTAGCTACTTAAAGGTTCTTTTTTTCCCACCCTTTTATTATTTGAGTTGATATATTCCTTCAGTGTTTCATTTATTTTAATCACCTGTAAGTACATCTGTTTTATTATTTTCCTCTAAATTACTGGAAGCCATCTCTTGTACCAAAGCTGAAGCTTGAAGTGCTTTTTACTGAACAGCTGTATTCTTCCTAACCAGTGTGTTTCTATTCACCTTTTCTGGTTGATTTTCTTTGAGGTTCTCCATATTTCTTCTTTGCTGGCATCCAGGGAGTGTACTTGCTGGCCAGTAACTGAATTTTACCCAAGCTGATGGTTTAAGTGGCCCTTATTTCTCATTTTCTGTTTTCATACTGGGAGAGTTGAAACTAAGCTGTTGATCAGTGTGCAGCCATCATGGAAGTGCCCATGTCTATTATTAGCCTTGATTATATGTTGATAGCATATAAAAGTGCATTTTAGAGGTTCATAGGTGTTTACTAGGCTAACAACCACAAGGGTCTTTTTTAAGCCTAGCCAGGCATCCCAAATCTCTGACAAGTTCTGGTACCCTTGGTAAGTGTAAGCAGGGGTTTGTGAGACAAAATATTTACAAGCAAGGGCCTGGGAGATGAACCATTTACAGGTTGCCTAGATCAATTAGAGACAAAGGTGCCAAGCCAGAGATGCATTTCCAGTTGTCCAAGTTACACTTGAATTGGGTTAGGGAGGAACTCTAATTCACATAGATGGGGAGTCTATTCCAGAGATGGGGTAGTCTCTGGGATGAGTACCTGTCTTTCTAGCAGGCCCTATTTATATCACAGGCAAGGTTTAAGTCTTTAGAATGGGTAATTCTAGTGCTGTTTGTTTTGTGAATATGCATTATTTCCATCAGTATGTAGGGTCTGACACTGCCCTGTATGCGAGGCTTAGATCTCCCCTCAACAGTGTGTAGGAGACAGAGTACAGTTATAGGGCCTTGAAGCGGCCTGCATAGGATGGTTTACTTACACCCTGTATTCTTTTAGTGAGGAACCTCTGTGGACGTTCCATTTGTTGGATATGCCTGGTTAGGTGCATACCAAAGGGGGCATTGTACTCAATGGTAGGTCTGATGAATGCTGAATACAGTGAAACAATGACTTTGGACCTAGATGCCTTACTTTTGTTTATAAGTTGCGCAATATAGAATGATTTCCTCACTATTCTAGATATATGATGATGGTCAAAGGCTAGATTACTGTCTATATGTGTTCCTAAGTCCCTGACTACTGGGTTAACTCGAAGGTGTGTGTTGTCAATATGATAGTTATCAGGGATGGATGACTTCCAGAAGGATGATAATATGCATTTCTTGGCATATCGAGTTTCATTCATGGCTCTGACACCAGTTGTTTGTCTGTGTCAGCCCTTCCTGGAAAACATTTCTGTCAGTGTGGGATTCAATGACGGCTCCTAATTTGCAATCATCTGAAAATTTAGTCAGCCATAGACCATTGACATTGGCCTTGACTTCAGAGAAGTAAATGCCAAAAAGTAGTAGTCCAAGGACTGATCCCTGAGGGGCTCCATTTGTGACCAGCCTCCTTCTAGAGGTGGTCTCCCCAATTCTAGCTTCTTGGGTCTTGTCTGTGAGCCAGTTGGCTATCCCATGGGTGACATATGCGTTTGTACCTATCTTCCTGAGTTTGTCAACAGTGCCTGAGTGGGGTATTGTGTCAAATACCTTGGCCAGGTCAAAGTAGGCAGTGTGAACCATTTTGCCCTCTTCCATTGCTTTGATGACCTTCTCAAAGAAGTCCACCAGGTTGAGCAGGCATAACCTGCCCTTGATGAAACCAAACTGGGTTGGGTCCAGTGTCTGGAAGTTTACTATATCATTATTGATGATTTCCATGATAATTCTTTCCATGGCATTGCATATAAGACTAGTGAGACTTATTGTTCTGTAGTTTCCAGGGTCAGTAGGTGGCCCACCTTTGTGTAGAGGGATGACTGTTGCTCTTCTCTATTCATGAGGCACAAAGCCTGTTTGGAGGCTGCAGTTAAATTGCAATTTCAGGGGGCCTGAAAGATCATGCTATTTGATAGGCATCCTGTGATAATGTCTGGCCCCATTGATGTGTCCTTGGCCTTAGAGAGAGCATTAAGGACCTGTTCCCTAGTGATAGCAGGGTGAAATAAATTTTATAGTATTTCTTGAGGGGAGGTTGAGCGGGATAGAGGGGTAAAGTTGGAGCTGGATTTGTTGGCCAGTGCGTTTGCTATATCTTCTAGCTCAGTATAGATAGCTCTATTTACAATGCGCTCTGCACACAATTGCATATTGCCTTTGAGCTTGCGGGCATAGGTAAAGAATGCCTTGTGGTTGTCCTTGGCCTGGAAGGTCAAATTTTCCTCAAATTTGGCTTTGGTAGACTTTATTTTTCCTCTAAGTTGTTTGTTTAGTTTGATGAGAATGCTTTTATCCTGCTGGGTGCTGCAGCTCCTAATTTTTGCCATGATTTTCTTCCTTCTATTATATATTAATTTTGCGAGTCCACCAGGGTGACTTGTTTTTTTTTTTTTGAGTTAGTTCTGTACTACTTCTTGGTGGGTACAGCTACCTCTTTGCTGCTACTAACCTGTTTGTATAGGTTTAATGTGAACAGTTCTGCATAGGCAGTAGTGTTCTTAGGTTTTATTGGGGTTTGAAATTTTGCCAGGTTATCACTTAATAGCAGTAAGTTAGCCTTAGAGTAGTTCCTGAATATTCCAGGGTTAGCTGTGGGTCCAGGTTTTATTTTTACTTCAAAGGAGACCATTTTGTGGTGTGACTTTACCAGGGAAGACATTACACTTTGGGGTGTGCAGCATTCTCCCTTATTAGTGAGGACCAGATTCTAGTATGGCTGCATCCTTGGCTGGGGTATTGATAATCTGGTCTAGGGAGTTTGTGTTTACAAAGTCCAGGAATCTCTGTGTCTGTACGGCTGGTGTTGTATAGGATTCCCAGTTAATACTGGGGTAATTAAATTTGCCCATGAATATGCTATTGGGTTGTCATAGAGGGGGGACCTACAACTTGCAAGGAAGTGGTATTGGATTTTCCGTATGGTGATTGGAGTAGCTCAAGTACATTGTCCTGTTTGACCAGCTGTGAGGTATATTTATTGTTGATGTAAATCGAGATATCTCCAAACTTTAATCACTGTCTGTATTGTAGCTGGTATAAACCTGTGGAAGGCATTATAACCTTGCACTGTCTGTGTGCTCTCCATGGCTTTAAACCATGTGTCAGTGACCACATAGATATCAGCATTCTCTAAGGTGAAGAGAATTTCTAAGGAGTGGAGTTCTTTGTTTAGACTCCTAGCACTGAGCAGTAATACATTTAAATTTTCTTGGTTTTGATTTGCTATGTCGAAGGTACTTTCAGTTTGGCATTGTCTAAAAAAGGCACTATGAGGAAAGGCAGTGATTTAGCTAATATTCAAAAGGCTAGAGGGCAGAGGTGCAGACCATCCCAGCCAAAGCAGCGTGGCCTGTTGACCATATCCTTCCATGCTGACAAATATTGCACCCCCTTAGAATGACACCAGAAACTAAGCCAGTTATTAAAGTCAGTCATCTTTCATCCGTGTTGTGGCATCATCCTGGGAGTAGGTAAAATGCTGCTTAGTGCTAGGCTCATACCAGCCTGAGACACATTCTGAGAGCTCCATGACGTATCTGTTCATATAGTCTAGGGAGGTACATCTTAGATCATTTACACCCACATGAACTATGACTGAGTCATACTGGTACTTGTGGTCCAATGACCTGAGTGCATGCGTAATGTGGCAGATCCTAGCCCTTAATAAGCAACTGACCATGACTTTCTCCTTACTCAGCCTGGTGAGAGGGACATCAGTGTGTTTCACAATGGAGTCTCCAATGGCAAGAATGTTGGATTTGTGTGGTGGCTTGCCTTATGGGCATAGAAGTAGAGGCTCCAAGAAATGTAACTGTATGTGTTGACTCAATCTAAATGCTAAAAAGTGCATAGTCATCCCCTTTGGAAAAAACAAGGTGCCCACAAATTACCACATAGGTGGTAATCCATTAAGTACGGAAGAAGTAATTAGAGATTTGGGGACCAACGTAGATAGTAATCTCTCCTTTGATAATCACGTTGCCAAAGTGGCTAGAAAGACCTTCTATATAGCCCACCTTATCACGAAAGGGTTCGCATCTAGATCAAGCGAGGTCATTGTACCCCTCTACTCATCAGGCCCATAATTGAATACAATGCCCTCTTTGGGATGTACCTTACCCGACACCTGCAGCAACTGGAGAGACCCCAGAAATACCTCACCAAGAGAATCATGGGCTACAAACAGATGTCCTATGCAGCTCGAAACTCCAGCTCTACTCAGTTGCTTACCGCCTACTCAGAGGCGATCTATGCCTGACGTACAAAGCCATGTCAAACCCAGAATTAATGGACATGCTCCACCTCAAAAAATCCAAGTCCCTTAGAGCTACACGCTCCAGGGACCTAAACCTCAGCACAAAAATAAATAGGACATGCTGGAGGGACAGATTAATTTCCCAGAGGCTCCCCTCACTCTGGAATAGAATCCCAATTCATGTTAGACATAGCCCCTCGCTGACCCTCTTCAAGCGAAATTTGGACACGTGGATGGGAAATCACAAATTCACCCCTGGGATCTCTCCTGTGTCCCTGCTCGACAGAGGCACAGTAAACTAATCTTAAAAGGGTACCTTCTGTGACCTACTTTACAGAGGCACAGTAGGCTAATCTAATAGGGAGGCGGAGGCCAAATACACTCTGGCTAGGCTTATAAATGCCCTAGGGCAGATAGCCTAGTATCTACCTATGTGTGTGTTATTTTGCAAGAATGCATTTGGGGCTGATGAGGGCATTTGTTATGTGTACTTCGGCTAGGAGGTCTTTGGGGTTTTGGAAGGTTTCATTTAAGTGCCTGAGAATATGTGGGTCTATATGTCTGCTTTGAATTGTGTGTGATGGGAGCAGCTTATGTACTGCTGACATTAGGAGTATTTTTATGTGAGAGGTTTGCCTCCATTGACATTGTGTAAACACATCTCTCACATACCTTATCAGTTTGTTTGAGAATTAAGTTGTCGTCAGTAGACATGAGGCAGTTTCTATATTGCCTCAGGATGCCCATATCCAAAAAGCTGGTAGCAGAGATGGTGGGAAAGTTCATATCCATAGCAACAGACCCTTTTTTATTCATTAGGCAGCTGAAGTGAGAATATAAAGCAATGTCAGGAATATCCAGTTTGCAAATGTGGAGACTGCTTGTCACTGCAGACTAGTCGTCCTGTGTGCAACTAGGTATTGGTGAAATTTCAATTGTGCTGTTACAGGAAAAATGTCACTCAAGGTGTCTATGCAGATTATTGCCAAACTCTTGAGGGGAAACTGAAACGTTAAGGCTGAAGTATTTAGGCAGATATTATGAAGTTAGAAACAAGTCAAGCAGTACTTACTGAAAACAAAGAATTACCTTGTCAAGAATGCTGAAGACAGGGGAGTCGCTTGAATGGCTATTGCTGGCTACTACTATTGCCGGTCTCACCACAACTTCACTCTGCTGGGATACAATGCTCCTTTGCTTCTTCTCTCTCTAGAAGCAAAACATTAGCATCAGTCCCAAGACGGGAAGCAGGACACAGCCTGTTTGGTGATCAACAGTCTTGTCCCAGATGATGCAAGGGTCTGTAGGCTTGTTGCAGCCTTTTCCTGGTAGAAGCCTTGTTTTATTTTTTTAGTCCGATATCCCAGATTGTAGGGCACTCATTGTTGGAAGTCTTCAGTAACATGGAGGATACTTTACCCACAAATAAACTTCCTCAGAACTTTAGTGGCATAGCTTTATTTTCAGTTCCATAAAACTCTGCAGGTCCTGCAGATGGCAGACATGTTTTGAAATGGAATAATGCCTGTTGTAAACCTGGCTTATTCCTTCCGAATAAGAACCCCAGAAGTGATGAACAAAACCCTTAAGTGTCCCATTAAGAACTTTAAGGCCAGTTGTGAATTTAAGGTTGTCTGTACCGCCAAAGACACTTGCAAGCTGTTCTTTAGCTATCTGAGGAAAATTATATGCAACTCACAGAACTGTTCTGAATGGATAATGAGTGAAGCTGCTTATCTAGATCCGGATGCCGTTGCCAACATCCTTGATAATGAATTTATTTCTAACCTCACCCACCGAATCCAGTGATGTCCTTCATGGATGCATCTGCAGTCATAACAACTGGGTTGTCCTGTCGTCAGGCAGCCCTTCGGTCGGCCGGATTCCAAAGTCCGGGTCCGGCTTCGGCTGATGTCGCACTTCACCCGACGTCATCTCTGCTGGTCTTCGGGTATAAAGGCATCAGCCGACGCCATTTTCCTCCGTCTTTCTTGCCGCGTGGCGCCCGAAGCAGAAGCTGTTCGCAAGTGCCGGTCGGTCAGATCCAGAGATTACTACTACCGAATACTACTTCGAAGACTTCTAAAAGCTAAGTACCCCGTTGGGGACTCTTTCTTGCCTCAGCCGATGTCAGAAAAAGTCAATAACTGTTTAACTTGTGGGAAACAAATACCTCATAAAGATTTCCACTCTTACTGTTTGCCTTGTTTAGGCCCAGACCACGACGTAGCAGCCTGTTCGGCCTGTGCTTCATTCAACCGACGAACGCTTAGGCGTCGGTCGGAGTTTGCTGAACAGTTTTTCGGCTCAGATTTTGCGTACATTATGCCGTCGGATCCTCCGACTACCCAAATTGTTAAAAAACGCAAAGAAAAAGACCGACACTCGCGGTCCGCGGTTTCGGCCGAAACCATGGTTAAGCAAACCGCGAGTGTCTCGGTTTCGGCTGAAACCGAGAAAACTGATCAAAGTACAGCTGAATCAATGACTACTACTGAGGTTCCTACTACCTTACTTGAATCGGCCTCAGAAATCTTACCTACACCTGTGGTTACTAGTGACTTATCAGACACCATTCCTTTGGATGTCTCTACCCCAGCACGTGGTGCTGCTAGGCCTCCTGCAGCCATGTCTATTAAGGCCTTTGCCAGGGCTAAAGCAGCCAAATCTACTAAATCAGTGCCTGTTAAACCCCCCTCAACCAGGCCCTCTTCTAGTTCACAAATGCTTACTCTGGCAGAAGATTTAATATCCTTAATTAGGGGATCTCAATCTCACCCAGACAGGGCCTCTCAGCCCCCAGAAAAGAGACCTAGAGCAGAGCCCCCGAGCCTGTGTCTTCTGATGATTCTGCGGATGACTCAGATATTGCAGACCAGCCAGGGGCTCCTTTCTCCAATTATGAAGACTCAGATGCTGAAGAATCCATTCCAGCTGCTTCTCCACCAGAAGAATTCTCCTTTGGGGAAACCTTACATGCCATGCGAGAACAATTCCAATGGCAGGAACAGGATTTCTCAGATTCCAGAAAAAGACTTAGGACTTTTCTGCATCTTCCACAACACAGGCCCTTAGCTATACCTCCTGTCCTCCCTGTTGTGGACGATGCATTTAATGATGTCTGCACTGCACCAGATTCCTTACCTCCAGCCCCTGCCAAACCAGATAGATTTTACAGGGTACCAGACACTCATCATCACCTATACAAGGCCCCACTTGCAGACCCCGAAACTATATACCAGGGGCCTAAGGCAGTAGCCTCGACCACAGCAAAGAACCCTATTCCTTCTCAAAGGGAAGCCAGGTCTTTAGACAGATGGGGCAAAAAAGTTTACACCTCAGCTACTCTCTCAGCTAGAGCATTAAACTGTCAGTTTCACATGATACAATACCAAGAGTTTATGCTTGATCAGTTAACTAAAAAGCTATCCTCTGATGACTCTATAGATAAGAAATATGTATTAGAAATGGTAAATAACATACAACAGGTTAGTAACCATTCCTTAAAATGTGGCTATGATGCACTGGAGGCTTCATTTAGATCAGCCATGACTGGCACAGTGATAAGAAGACATGCATGGCTGAAGGAACAGGTCTTACCGGATCATGTTAAAGCTAAGTTATTAGATGCTCCTATGGATAAGGCCAGTTTGTTTGGTACACCTGCCCAGCAGGTAATGAAGAAAGTGGAAGAAAAGGCAAAATCTGTACAAACAGTTAAAGATTTCTTGCAGGTTCAGCCCCCAAGGTTCAGCAGGAACTGGCCTGCCAAAAATTGGTCCTTTCCTGACCCCACAAGATCCCAAAGGGGCAGGAATAGACACTCCAGAGGCAGAAATCAACCCAGAAGGGGTGCCTACAGAGGACGACAGTGGCAAGGTAATAACAGAGGCACAGACACAGCCACTACCACTACAACAGCACAAGCACAATGACTTGATTCTTACTCCGCCTACCAGGGAACAAATAGCAGCACCATTAGGCGGAAAATTAACCTTATTTTCAAAGAACTGGCACTATATCACAACAGACAAGTGGATTTTGCAAACCATAGACCAAGGTTACCGGTTCCACTTCCACACTTTACCAGTCAAAAGAGGAATGCCAAACCTGCCTCCAAATCAAAAAACAGAAGCTCTACAGCAGATAATGCAATTAACAAAGATGAGAGCTGTGGAAAGAGTCCCAATAACAGAACAAGGCAAAGGATTCTACTCCAGACTATTCCTAGTTCCAAGAAAGGAAAAAAGTTGGAGACCTATTCTCGACCTGTCCACCTTAAATACATACATCATTGTCCCAAAATTCAAAATGCTGACCCTACAGCAACTTCTTCCCATGCTGGGCAAGGAGTGTTGGCTGGTAACTCTAGATCTCAAGGAGGCATACCTGCACGTCCCCATTCGACCAATTTGCAGAAGATACCTCAGATTTCTTGCAGGATCAGAGCACTATCAATTCTCAGCATTGCCCTTTGGCTTATCTACTGCCAGAGTATTCACAAAATGCCTGGCATCAGTAATCGCCCACTGCAGACTACAGGGAATCCAAATTTACCCATACCTGGACGACTGCCTGCTACAAGGGGACAACAAAAGCAAGCTGACAACAGATTTACAAAGGGTCATTTACTTGCTACAAGCACTGGGATACACAGTCAATTTACAAAAGTCAAGGCTGATACCATCCCAAACAAGGACATTCTTGGGCGCGGAATTGGACACAGTAAAACAAATGGCATTCCTAACTGCAGAAAAACAAAAAGAGCTTCCTCTTTACTTCTTGGCACTAACAAGACAAAACAAGCTAACAGCAAGAAAAGTTCTGCAGGCCTTGGGCTTCATGGCATCATGCATAATCTTGGTTCCACATGCCAGACTACATATGAGAAAACTACAGTGGTACCTAAAGAATTTATGGTCCCAACACAGGCACAGCCTAGAAGCAGAAATTCCACTAATCCCATGCCTAAAACAGGAGTTCCTATGGTGGGCTCAAGCATGCCAGTCAAACCCAGGCCTACCCTTTCACAACTATCAAGCAAGCCAAACCATCACAACAGACGCCTCAGACCTAGGATGGGGGGCTCACATGCTGGACAAATGCGTACAAGGATTGTGGACGCAGGACCAGCTTCACCTGCACATCAACCTAAAAGAAATGCTGGCAGTAAAACTGGCAATCCAGAAATTCAGACCATTTCTCAAAGAAAGCCACTTGATAATAAGGACAGACAACACCACAGTCATGTGGTACATCAACAAACAGGGGGGCACTCATTCATACCCCCTATGCAGAATGACTTTGGACCTTTGGAACCTGGCACTCAGCTACAACATCCAGTTACAGGCAATATTTGTACCGGGAAAGGAGAATACTCTAGCAGACATGTTAAGCAGAACCACCTCGGATGCTCACGAATGGATGCTACACCCGGACATCTTCAAGACCATCTCAAAGAAATGGGGAATGCCACAGATAGATCTATTCGCTTCCCCTCTCAATCACCAGCTCAAAAAATTCTGCACAAGGACTTTCCACCCACTTGCATGGAAAGTGGATTCGCTCTCCTTCAGCTGGAAAGATCTGACAGCATATGCATTCCCACCTCTTCCCTTGATACACAAGGTATTACTAAAAATCAAGGAGGAACGTCCAAGGATAATCCTGATAGCTCCAAACTGGCCAAGACAACACTGGTACCCATTGCTGAGGAGCATGTCTCGGGACAAAATGTGGTCAATACCCCTGATGCCTTTGATGTTAACTCAGAACAACTACAGCATCATGCATCCAAACCTAAAAACTTTGCAACTGACTGCATGGAACATCACATAGCAGCAACTAATCCAGAACTTTCCCAAAGGGTTAAAGACATTATCCTTGAAGCCGCAGACCTTCAACAAGAAGGAACTATGCAGGAAAATGGAAAAGGTTTGTCATTTGGAGTGCTGAAAGAGGAAAAGATGTGTCGAATATAGATATTGCTAACATTCTGGAGTATTTGGCAGAGCTTCTACATACAGGCCTGTCCTATTCCTCCATCAAAATACATGCATCAGCTATTTCAGCAGAATACAGCTTTGATCCACCTGTCTTTTCACATCCTTTACTCAGGCAGTTCCTCAGAGGGATCAAGAATGTAAAACCTCCTAGAAAACCACCATTGCCAGCTTGGGATTTGAACTTTGTGCTAGAAAAATTGACACTCGCACCTTTTGAACCAGCAGCAACAGCAGAACTACAGCATCTATCATGGAAAACTGCTTTCCTACTGGCAATAACCTCAGCAAGGAGGGTTTCTGAACTTCAGGCCCTAATGGCAGTACAACCCTTCCTAATCTTCCACCAAGATAGAGTGTCCATGAGGACTAACCCTACATTTATGCCTAAGGTGGTATCCAGAGTGTCTTTAAACCAGGCAATCCACCTACCTACCTTCTTCCCCAACCCACAAAACAGAGGGGAAAGAATGCTTGGATGTACATAGACAGCTACGCTACTACCTGGACAGAACAAAAAGTAACAGAAAAACTGACCAGCTTTTTGTAGCCTATGCAACAGGAAGGGAAGGAAAAGCTATTTCCAAACAGACAATCTCCAAATGGATAGGAAATTGCATACGATTCTGTTACTCCTTTCATGGAAAACCAATTCCACAGAACATAAGGCCTCATTCTACAAGGGCAACAGCCACTACCACAGCCTTCTTACGAGGAGTGGCAACCAAGGACATCATTGAGGCGGCTACTTGGACCTCCGTGCATACATTTGCCAAGCATTATAATTTACCTCTGTATTCCAGATCCCGAGCAGGGTTTGCCACTGCTGTACTGCAAGGGATCCTAACCACACCATAATCTATTCTTCCTCCTCCCCTAGTTGGCTATGGTATTCTACCCAGTTGTTATGACTGCAGATGCATCCATGAAGGACATAGTACAGTTTTGTACCTACCATAAATGTAGATGTCGAACTGGATAGCATCTGCAGTCAGGATTACCCTCCCTCCTTCCCCTCTGTGGTACTCCTAGGGTATTTTCCCTCCTAATAGCTAGCTGGTGGGGGGAGTCTCTTATGGTGTATTTGTTTGTATATATGTACATACATGCTTATTTTTTGTGTTTGCCTTTTATTTTTTTTGGAAACATTGGCATTTATCCAAAATTTAGCCTTCCAAGAGGGCAACTGGCATCTGGGGCAAGAAACACTGAGGAAAATGGCGTCGGCTGATGCCTTTATACCCGAAGACCAGCAGAGATGACGTCGGGTGAAGTGCGACATCAGCCGAAGCCGGACCCGGACTTTGGAATCCGGCCGACCGAAGGGCTGCCTGACGACAGGACAACCCAGTTGTTATGACTGCAGATGCTATCCAGTTCGGACATCTACATTTATGGTAGGTACAAAACTGTACTTTCCCCTCACTACCTTTGTAGAGACTCCCCTCTTAAAAATAACCCTACAACAAGTCCTGTCAGCCTTGTCCATGTACAAGAACACCAGGTCTGTGGGCTTTCAGTAAGAATCCCGTTCTACATTCTAGACATTCTAGACAGTACAAAGCATAATTTTACTCAGCCTGTGCTAAACCTGTTCAGTCCAAGTCTCACCACTGGCTATTTTCCCAGTGCTTGCAGAAGGACTGTAGTGGTATGTATGAGTAAAGATTGTACTGCTAATTATAGGTCTATAAGTGACATCAGCACTGTTTGCATGGTCATGGAACCCATCTTTTTAGAGTTTACAAATGACATAATAGGAAACCTTCAGACCCTGGATCCTATTCATTTTGGTTTTGTGAAAGGTAAATTAGGTGCCAGAATCTGACACATAACACACGCACTCAGGTCACTCCACAAGTAGTACAAGTATGACTCTGTCAGTGTCCATGTGGGTGTGAATGATCTGAGACGCACCTCCCTGGAATACATGAAAAGAGACATGGTGGAGCTCTCAGATTATGTGGCCCAGGCAGGTATGACCCTAGCCCTGAGAAGCATCCTACCATTGCCCAGAAGGATACCACGGTACAAACAGAAAATTATTGACTTTAACAATTAGCTAAGTTTCAGGTGTCATACTAAGGGGATCCAGCATCTGTCTGCTTGGGATGACATGATTGACAGATCTTGATGCTTTGCCACAGATGGCCTGCATTTGTCACCCCTGGGTTTCCGGGTACTGGCTAAAGCTCTTGCCACTCCTATAGTGCCCTTTTTAGGCAGTATTCCAAAGACCAAATTACCACTGTAACAGCTATAAATAAATGCAATCTGAGGGTCATGCTGCTCAATGCTAGAAGTCTAAATCTCAAGATGCACTCGCTCGTAGCACACCTCAAAATGGAGAGCATCAACATTTGTGCTGTAACGGAGACCTGGTTTAAAACAGCAGAAAACACCCCTGCACTACCAGGCTATAACTCATTCCACACCTTTCGTCCCCAGAACATGGACTGAAGCTCCAAAGGCGGTGGTGTCCCCGTATTCATAAAGGATTTGCACACATCCAGACTAGTAGCGTAGCATAATGCATCTGAGAATAATCCAGGTGCAACTAACATTGGGTAAGACGGTGATTCAGGTCATAGCCTGCTGTAGGTCCCCAACCATGTCCCAAGACTCTCACTCCACATTCCTAAGCACCCTGGAAACTATTAAGATCCAACACAACACTCTCATAGTAGGTGATTTCAACTACCCCACCATCAGCTGGGAAAACTACTCATGCACCAATGCACTGGCCCAATGCTTCCTGGATTTCATCATTTCCAATGCCCTGGACCAGCTCATTCTTACTCCCACTAGAGGAAGCAACATCCTTGACCTGGTTATTACTAACATGGGCAACCATTGCTCTACACCAATAATCAATTCCTCCCTGGTTAGATCCACCCACAAACTAATCACCATGGAAATCCACATCTCACCCACACCCCCAGCAAAGGTATCCCCCATGAAAAACTTCTCTAAAGCTGACTTTGGACTCCTAAAAACAGAGGTGGCTAACTTCACAACACCCATGTCAATGGAAAATAGATGCATGACTGCCGAATCATACACCAATGCACTGTGCGAACATGTACATAAATGCATGGAACTAGCCATACCCAACAGAACCAAGATGCTCTCCTCCAGAAAAAAGGAAGCCATTCTGGTGGTCCCCTGCCTTTAATAAACTCCACAATAGAAGGGAGAAACTGTTGCAGAAAAAGGTGAAGTCCCAAGACTGGAAAAAAATTCCCTTATTAGCCTCAACAAAAAGTTGAGATCCCTCATCAAAACCTCCAAAGCCAGCTATGAAGGCAGAATTGGGGCAGACACTAAAAACAACCACAAAGCCTTCTACAGTTATATCAAAAATCTCCATGGCAATACCCAGATTTGCTCTGAGTTACTGCACAATGGTACCTTCTATACTGAGCCAGCAGATATTGCCAACATACTGGCCAACAGAGCCAGTGCCAACTTTACCCCTCTCTTCCCCCTAAAAGACCAATCTCAATACCGGAAGAATGCCAGGCACCCAGCATTACTGCAACACAGGTTAAAGCTGCATTGTCTAAGGCCAAGAATACAGCTTCCATGGTACCTGACAATATCCCTGGCTGTGTTCTACATGAATTTAAAAGTGAACTGGCAATCACGTCTGTGTGCTCTGTTCACTCACAGCCTCACCTCAGGCTTTGTCTCTTACCAAATGGTGCACTGCTACAGTCGTCCCTCTCCATAAAGGAGGAGCAACTACAAACACTGGAAATTATCGCCCCATTAGCCTGACAAGTCTGATATGTAAAGCTATGGAGTGCACCATGAACCTAATTAACAAGGATATAGGGAATCTCCAAACTTTAGATCCCACACAATTTGGTTTTGTGAAAGGTAGATTGTGCCTGTTCAACTGGTTGGTTGACGACTTTGAGTCGGTCACCAGAGCGGTGGATGAAGGTAAGGCAGTTCATGCAGTCTACCTTGATCTGCCCAAGGCCTTTGATACCATTCCTCACTCAGAAATTTTTGATAAACTCAGCAAACTAGGCATCAACTTCTATATCGTTAGGTGGTTTTCAAATTGGCTCACAGATAGAACCAACAGTATTGAAGTAGCAGACTCCAAGTCAGATTGCCAACCAGTCATGAGTGGAGTCCCACAGGGATTGGTCCTGGGTCCTCTCCTGTTTGGCATCTACTTCTCAGAAGTCCAGGCCAACATGGAGGGACTCTGGCTGATCAAATTCACAGACGACTGCAAGCTGGGAGCCATTATTAACTCCCCAAGTGATGCAGACATCCTACAGAAAGGCCTCACTGAGACCAATGACTGGTGTCAAAACCATGGCCTGAAGTTTAATGCCAAAACATGTGTCATTCCCTTTGGGAAAAACTCAGTTCCCACTAATTACCACATCGATGGGAGCCCACTGAACACTGTGAAGGCATTATAAAAGATCTGGGGACACAGGTTTACAGCAACCTCTCCTTTGATCACCACATTGCCACGGTGGTCTGAAAGTCGTCCTATGTGGCACATCTCATTACCAAAGGTTTTGCATCCAGGACGAAAGAGGTCATCATTTATCTCTATTCTTCCCTCATTAGACCAATCATAGAGTATAATGCCCAATTTGGGATGTACCTCACTAGACATCTGCAGCAGCTGGAGAAGCCGCAAAAGTACCTCACAAAGAGGCTCCTAGGCCTTAAACACATGTCTTACATGGACAGACTCAAAAAACTCCAGCTATTCTCTGTCTCGTATCATCTAGTAAGAGGCGATCTCTGCTTGACTTACAAAGCCATGTCTGACCCAGCTCTGTTAGAAATGCTATATCTGAAGAAATCCCAATCCCTCCACATCACGCACTCCAGAGACCTCAACCTCATTACCACAATCAACAGAACATGCTGGAGGGACAGGTTCATAACCCAGAGGCTACCAGTGCTCTGGAATAGACTTCCCTTACATGTCAAGCAGAGCACCTCACTAGCCCTCTTCAAGAGAAATCTTGATGAGTGGTTGGGAAATAGAAAGCTCACCCCGGCGATCACTCCAGTGGCTCTACCTGATAGAGGCACTGGGAACTAACAACGGGCGGCACAATGCCAGGGCACTTCTATGGGCTAGCCTTGTAAAGGCCCCAGGGCCATTAGCCTAGTACATACCTAAAAACCTATGTCTGTTCAGTCTGTTAGATTTATTAATTGGAGTTTAGGTACCCCTGGTGAAGGTTGGACTGTTTGAACTGCGTATCTGAACTTGAATGTGGCCTTCAACACTATTCTTTTTTGCTGATGATATCAGTAAACTCACCCAGCAAAACTTTAGCCCTTATGTTATTCATTTAATTAATAACTGACTTACCGACAAAACCTGCATGTTAAAGGTTAGGGGAATCGCTTCCAAAAATATAAAACAATAAAAATCGCATGTGGTATCCTGATGGACTGCATCCTTAGCCCTGTACATTTAAGTAGCTACTTCTCTGATGTAAAAGCAGATCACAGGTGGCTGTGGATGATCACATTTGCTGATGACTACAAACTGGAGTATGTTGGAAACAGCATTTTGGCACTCAGGTTTGATCATACCAGTGTCTGGTGAAATGACAGTGTGACTGTTAGAATACTTCGCAAGCATCTTTAAAAAGGAATTAAATCAACTTCTTACCAATGAATACAAGTGTTGATGTCTCGGTACTGGCTAAAGGCCTTAGCTGCAAGCAGTGCACTCATACTTAACCTGATTTCTGTATTTTAGTTTTGTGTATGTCTGAAATTGCGTAAATGATTTGTATATGGTGATAGCATAGTGTCTTTGTGTCGTTCATCCCTTGAAATTAATAATATATATATTGTTGTTGTTAAATGTGCATATTACTGATGTACTAGCTTTCAGCATTTACTTATCCTGCAAGTGCTATTTTCCTATGGTATACTCTCAGTGAATTGTACAGTATCAGTCAAATGTAACTGTAATATAAAAGTTGTAATGGTCTAAACAGCCAGGGTTCTGACTAAAAATGTTCTGTGCACTAGCCCATGAGCCCATTTAACAAATGTAAGCAGTTAAGTATTGTGTTATGTAAAATGAGCACCATTAGTTCTTATTGTATCAAGGACACTCCTCTCAAAATGTCATTAACACAGTAATTAGAGATTTGAGTGTACATGTTAGCAGCGAGTTATCTTTTGACCACCGTGTCTCATTAGTGTTTAGATCATTCTGTCTAGCATATTTAATCTCTATGGGCATCTGCTGTAGATCCAAATAAGTCATAGTTCCCCTGTTGATATCCTAATTAGAGCTATGTGTAAAGTGATTCCATGTAGCCTGTAGCTCTCTAAATGTCTAGCCATTGCAAGGCTACAGAGAGGACTGAGCACCCTACAGCACCCATATATATTAAAAAAACCTGAAGGCCCTGTCATTACACTGCTTTGATTAGGTCTTTGCCTGTTTTTTAATGTAGTGTACGACTTTGTCCTTGCCCTTTTCAATCTCATTCACATTCATAAACCCTGGTGGTACTGCGAATACCTGCACCAAAAAATGTTGGCTCCATCATCACATAAACACTGGCATTCGTTGTTATTGAAATACACTCACTGTGCTTATGAAACATAATAGTACCCTTACTGCTTTCAAATCTAGACTTAACAAGTGTCTGAGTAATCTCAAATCCACTCTGGGGTAGGTGGCAATATTTTTCTTGATCAGGGCAGCAAATACCTTATATTTTTACTGGCTTACTTGACCTACACTCCTTGAAGGTTATTTAGACTCTAAGCTTAGAAACTACCTATGAAGCTGCAAGCCTATAACTGTATCACAGTCTCATTTATATTTAGCCTTGCCGTGGGATGCGCCTTTTGTGCTTCATTGTTCTTACCACTAATTCTAGACAACGAAGGAGATGCGTCTTGCTCTACTCCGTTCTTGGCCATAGACAGTACAATTTTATACATTTCTTCTATTGCTGGTGTTATCTAAGCTTTTACATAGCTTCTAGGTATTTATGGCAAGTGGAAACCTTTATAGCAATATGTACTATTTGAAAACAAGCTTGCCTTTGTATGTGTGAAATGACTCACCTGTTGAAATAAGAATGTGTCCCCCTAGTATATACACTATGTAAACATTTTTTTGAGGAACTGTATGACTGGATTATATTTTTTCAGCCTCCTGGATGATTGTGTGGAAAATTCATTGTTGTCAAAATGGAGGAATTTCAGCATTTGCAGGAAGCATCTGTGCTCATAAAACAATAAAAGACTGATATCGAGAACAGTGCCTGTATGGACCAGTTATTCCAAAGTTGTTTTCTAATGATCCCAGTTATGAGAAGTGTGTCCAGGTATACATGTAATTCCAAAGAAAGCGATGGTTTCCAAGATATGTTGGATGTTTTCAATGCTCGGCACCTGTGCTGCATTGCATACCTGGTAATTTTTGCACATATTACAGATGTGTGATACCTTCACTGCTGTCCAGGCCATGCTCATCAAAAGAAATAATCTTGAAACATTCTAGTTGTGATGGAGAATCTGGCATTTTATTTTGTTTAAATCTTCTTAAAATCATCACGTGAGATGGGTGCACAGTCATTAATCTAGAAGCAAACATACAGTAGTAACATTTCCGTTGTTATCTTCAAGAAGTATACATAAATACTTTCTTTTTAACAATTTTCCTTCAGTCCAGCATTACATAAATTGATCATTTCGTGCCTTCCCTTAAATCTCACTCCTCCTCCTGAACATTATTCTGCAAGTATTTTTTTTCACAAATTCAAATTTATTTTTATGTAATTTGCTTCTTTCCCTTTCCATAGATCCCACATTCTTGTTTTTGTTTCCTTATCATGTACTTCAGTTGCAGTTGGTCTAGATTTTGATTTCCATTTTCTATTAATTGCTTTTAGCAGCCAATAATGTTAAACTTAGTAAGGCCATTCTGTGTGTAGGCAATTCAGATGCTAAAATTTTAGCTGAAAAAATAATTTCCTTCTGGTGGCTGCCAGAATAGCGATCACTCGAACTGGAAATCAGAGTCTAAACCAAATGTATTTGGAGCAGTGAATATTGTAACAGAGATAAAAGAACTGGAAATCCAATCTTTAGAAAAGGGTAGGAGCAAATTACATAGAAAAAAAAAATGGAAATTATGGGAATAATACGTGCAGAATAATGTTTTGGAGGAGGAATACTCACCAACATGGAAGAGCGTCCCCCCTTCTGTGTTACATCCTTATTGGTGAGGTCAGACCACAGAGTTGTCTCCCAAACTAAACCCTTAACAGTTAGGAACTATGCTAAAGCAAACTACATTCTTTGAAGCAACAGTTTGACAAAATTCATGGCTCCTCTAAACTCCGAGAACACAGCTAACTGTGCACAGTTATTTACAGAAACCCTGTATGAACATGTAAATGGTTGCATTGAGGCCATACCTACCAGAAGTAAACCCAGACATAACACCAAAACTAACCCCAGTGGTGGAATCCTTAGCTTAACAGGGTATATAACAACAAGAAAAAGTAATGGCCAAAATCAGAAAAAGCAACTCTCACAGTCAGGAGCTCTCTGATTCAACTAAACAAGAAACTGAGAGGTCTAATAAGGTCCAACAAGACCAGTTATAAGGTCAGGATAGCCTCCAAGGCTAAGGACAATCACAAGGCCTTCTTCAGCTGTGTCAGGAACCTTAAATGTAACACTCAGCAATGTGCAGAATAAATAGTAAATGGCACAACCTTCACTGACCAGGGTGACATAGATAATCCACACGCTGATAAATTTAGCTGTAACTTCACCCCCAGCTATCAACAGGGAGCAGGTTCAGGTGGTGCTCACTAAAGCCAAAAACACTTCTTCCCTGGGCCTCAACAGTATTCACGGTTGCCTCCTAAATAGCTTGAAAACAAATTGTAGCAGGACATCTTCAGGCACTGTTCGGCTACAGCTTCAAAACAGGGTACATGCCAGGTAAATGGAGGGCCACAACAGTCATCCCTCTTCATAAGGGTGGACCATCAGCTGACCCCATGAACTACAGACCCATCAGTTTGACAAGTATGATATGCAAAGCCATGGAATGAATTATCAGGAAAGTGATCAGCAAGTATATTTGCAGGCCTGCAAACACTGTACAATCCCAGTTTGGCTTTGTTAAGGGAAGGTCTTGCCAGCTCAGCCTGGTTGACTTCTTTGAGGGGGTCACCAAGGCTATGGATGAGGGGAAAATGGTGCGTACTGCCTACCTTGACATTGCCAAGGCATTCGATACATTACCCCACTCGGGTATTGTTGACAAACTGTCAGCTCTAGGCATAAATCCCTACATAACTCATTGGATTTCTGGCTGGGTAACAAAAAAGTCCCAAAAAGTCTGGATTGGTGAGACTACCTCCATCAGGAGATCAGTCAACAGCAGAGTACCCCAGGGCTCTTTTTTGGGCTCACTCCTATTTGATATCTACTTCTCAGAAGTAAAGGCTAATTTCAAAGGCCTCTGGCTCACCAAGTCTGCAAGTAACTATACATTGACAGGACAGCTATTATAGCTTCCCCAGCGACAGCAGCATCCTACAAGCAGGTCTAGCACAAACATGACTGGCCCCAAAGCCACAGATTAAAACTCAATGCAGAAAAAATGCACTATGGGAAGTTGTCCACCCAAGCATATTACTCCATTGATAAAGCACCCCCTAAGAGTAGACCTGACATGTAAGGATCTGAGAATATATACACATCAGTTGCAGTACTCTTAAGCACACAGTCAGTGGTGAGAGATCTGGGCAAACAGGTCGACAGCAACCTTAACTTCAGTCACCATGTCTCCACAGTGGTAAGAAGGGCATTTTATGTTGCTCATCTCATAAGTAAGGGCATCACCTCCAGAAAAAAAAGAGGAGTTGACCCCCCCCCCCCCGTATTCTTCTCTCATCAGGCCAATAATAGAGTACAACACTCCCTTTGGTATGTTCCTTTCCAAACACCTGCAGCAATTGGAGAGACCACAAAAGTTCCTTACAAAGAAAATTCAGGGTCTTTAAGATCTGTCTTATGCGGACAGACTGGAATCATTGTCACTTTACTCTGTGTTGTACAGACTGCTCAGAGGTGACCTGTGTCTTGCATATAGAGCAGTCTCTGACCCAGCTTTAATGGAACTGATGCATATTCACAAGTCAAATGGTACATGGGTCACTTGCTCAAAGGACCTTAACCTGGTATGTGATATCAACAGAACTTGCTGTAGAGAAAGATTTGTCTTACAGAGGTTGTGCTACCTTTGGAACAGGCTTCCTATTCATGTCAAACAAAGCCTCTTGTTGCCCCTGTTTAAGTGTAAATTGGACAGTTGAATGGGTAACCAGAAATTCACCCCAGGGGCTCTACCTGTGTCCCTCTTGGACAGGGGCAGTAGGTGCTGATTTCATTGTCTGCTTGAAGCAGACATCCTTGGGAATATGGGTTGAACTTGGCTATGCTTGTAAGGGCCTGAGGGCCATTAGTCTAGTAATCTCCTATGATCCTGCCTAGACAGTAATCTGGCCTTTGACATTCTATGTCACACAACTCATAAGCAAGGGAATAGCAACCAGGTCCGAGAAGGTTATAGTACCACCTCCTTGGGCATACATAACCAGGCACTTGAAACTGTTGGAACACCCTCAAAGGTTCCTAACCAGGTGAATCTAGGATATGAATAACCTGTCTTACACATATTGTCTTAAGGCCCTGTCTCTGTACTCAGTCTCCTACAGGTTACTGAGAAGCGATCTATGCCAAGCATATAAGGCATCCTCAGATCCAGCTCTGATGGATCTCTTGCACATCTGCAAAACAAACAGCACCAGAAGCACTAGATCCAAGGACCTCAGTTTTGCCTGTGGCTTGAATAAAAAATGCTGGAGAAACCGATATGTGTCTCAAAGAATCCCTGCGCTATGGAATAAACTTGATAGCTGTGTGAGGCAGGGTTCATTCCTGACCCTATTCAAAAGAAACCTTGATCATTGGATGGGATATTGCAGATTAATCCCCAGTCTGGCCTCCATGTCTCTGATGGACAAGAAGCTAACAGTAAGTAAATTAATCCCCAACTAACATACCTCTCCCCACATAACCTTTAGTCTCCTCTTTACTAACATATCCCACCATACAGGTATACAAGGAGCAAAACTGGGTTGGTTTACATGACTAGTCTTGTAAAGACCCTGGTGGTCATTAGCCTAGTATAAACCTATGAGTGAGGTTTAAGTGAAGGCCAGAGCTGAGTAATTTATGTAATTTTGGATTGATTATGATTGTACAGAAGAATATATGTGTTGTATTATGCTTGTAAGTGTGAATATGTTAATATGGTTTGTTTTCTTTTATATAAATGTATGTCTGCTTGTGTCATAAGTGATAATTTAATAAAGGTGTTAAAAGAATAATTTCCTTAGTTAAGGCTATTTGTACCCCCGACATTTAAGTCAAAGTACTCCATATGTAATTTTTAAAATCTGCTAAAATGTTACATTTCCAAAAAAACATACTCCCATTTACCTTTCTCCTTCCCATCACACATTCAGCATTTGGTATCTACATTAGGAAAAATCTCTGCTTGGGGTATAAAAATACTGACATGCAAAAATCCTAAACATTTTGATCTGAAGTAGGAGATTCATTTGTCTGCAACCTGTGGGTTATGGATCCGATATCGGATCCGAACCGGCATGGTTTACCAGCTATGGATCCGAGCTCTCAGCTCCTCCCCTCACCCATAATGCCCTGCTCTCCCCACATGACCCCAGATCTAGTTTGCCGCGCTGGTGACCAGATTAGTGTTCTTGAGCTCTTCAGCTAAGTGAATTTTTCAAGTTTTATACTAGTAAAATTTAAAGTTTTTTTTGTGAAAGTTGAGTGAAAGTTTAGGTTTCCCTTTTACATAGTTATACTTGTTTAGTGTTTAATATTATTTTTACTTAGTTTCCCTCCCCTCGCTGGTAGCGTAGTGTGTGTTTGGGTCTGTTGTGTGTGTTTAGTTACTTTTACTTTTCTACCTTTAGTTTAAGTAACTTTTTAGTTTTTGGGGATGTCAGAACAACCCAAAGCTGTTTTCTCTAAGTGCTCCGAGTGTGGCCATAAGCTTTCCCCTGCTGATGGCCACACTGACAATACAACAATATAATAACAATAAATATATTTTATATTAATAGAATAAAAATATATTTTAAATTAATTTTAAATTGTAATATAATGGTAATTAATTTATAATTTATAATACTTAATTAATTTATTTATTTATTCTACTATTTATTATTCATTAATTATTGTAATATATTAATTAGTATCATAGTTAAATTGTTTAAAATTGTTTTAAACTAGGGTTCAATATTTATGATACAATTTCAAGCCACAGTACTCATTGTACATACCTTAATAAAAACTAGAGCAGATTAAGGCTATAAATAAAGGATTACAGTGAGGAACAATGATGATAATAATAACAATAATAAACATAATGAACTTATACATATGTATATATGAATATTCATTAATTACTAATTATTATTGTGCATTATTGTTTATTATGCACGTTCTATTTTTATTGTTTTTATTGTTATTATATTGTTGTATTGTCATTATATTATATTATATATCCATATATTTATTAGTTATTGAGTACTAATTATAACTCGATTTGCAATGCTATGCATTGCTTGAGTGTTGAGAGATAGAGAGAATCACACTTCTATTTTTATTTTTATTTTTTACACTATCACTAAACTGAGTATATTTAAATTAGTGTACGATTTAATTAAGGTTACTAAACTCTTACATTTAAGCGGGTGGGTGTTCCTTGCCTATCTTAAATGCAAGTATTTTAAATGCAAGTATTTTAAATATAAGCATTTTTTTAAACCCAAGCCATACCAGTATGACGTTCTGTTGACATAGCGATAGCAATAATAATAACTAGTTTCCCTTGTGTGTTTGCCGTTTAAATAATGGAGGCAGTGTTCTTTCTTTTTAATATATATGTTTTCTTTCAAACATTTTTTTTTTTATGTATTCACTAACACTTGTTTGTTTTAAATCAAGATTAAAGCTCGGTTTGCATATACAACTTTATTATGCAAATCAGGGGCTACAATTGTATTACTAAGCCTACTTCTAATTAAGCCAAACTAATGGACTAATTGATTTATTATGGGTTAGAACCACTATTTAAACACACTGTGGTTTGCATCATTTTGTCTTCTGAGGAAGTTAGCTGGATTTTAGCAACGAAAAGTGTATGTGTATGTTTCGCACTTCAAGGATTATCGTGAATAAAGTGGTTTGTTAATCGGAGCATTTTTCCTGTGGTTTGGTTCACTTTTTGCTGGTTTGTGAAGTTTGGACTTTTTTTATTAAAACAAAACTAATTCACTTAGAAATTTAACAGCATAACAGGTTTTGCATCAACGTACATTTTCTGAACAATATGGAGCATGAAACTCTAAAAGTCCAGCATTATTGACAGACTTTATTTCCTTTGGTCTTCAAGGTAAAGACTTTTTTTTCTTTGCTTTGGAATCTGTCAGAGTTGCAATCGCCATGTGCCAATGATAGTGCAGGATTGTAGTATTCCTCTCAACTTCTTAGTGGAAGAATTTTGGACAAAACTAAAAATAATGGGGGGTGGGGCAAAGGACCGAAATCAAGGGTATAACAAATATTGTTCATATAAACTCATAAAGTTAAAAGCATGCATTTTCTTAAGGATATGAAATCTGATTCTGAAGTGTCTGTCATTATTTAGTGATTTCAGTCCTCAGCGATCTGCCAGAAAAAAAATCACAAATTTTATGAAGAACAGATCAAAACTGTGAGAAAAAGTCTCTTTGAAATTCTGGGCAGTTGAGAGGTATGGAGTGTAGTACCAGCATTTGCTAATAAATGCTTGTATAACATTTTTAGTGACTGCAAAATGCTCAGTGTGTGTTAAATTGCCTATAACAAGATGTTACATTTGACATATGCAGCAAGCAGCATACTACAGTTTTAAGAAGAGCCCCTTTTATTGGGTCTTTGAATTGAAGACTTTTTTGTCTGTTTTAGTACATTTGTGGCAAGTGTGGGACTCCTTTTAGTGAGGGGCACTATCGTGTCCATTTATTCCATTTCACGTAACGCCAGCTCTAAGTAGCTGTAGCTTCAAAGAAGCATTGTATCCAAATGTCTCCTTATAGGTAAGTAGTTTAGGAAATTTCTTAGAAAGTCAGGGAGAAAAATAAACTCTATATTACATTACTGATACAAAGTGTATTTTATTTTCTGCTGTTTAGTAGTAGTTTGTCAAGATAAATCCCAGTAATGTGCAGTATCTCTTAACAATAATGAGGACACCAGGGCTTTCCAATATGGCTGCACACTGATCAACAGCTTAACTTCAGCTCTCTGTGTGAAAAAGGAAACTGAAAAACAAGGGCCAGAAACTCAGTCACTTTTAGTAAATTCAGTTACTGGCTAGTAAGTACACTCCTTGGATGCCGGCAAATAAGAAAATAGAAAAAAGCCTGAAAGACTGGGAAGAATCCTGCAGCTGTTCAGCAAAAAGCAGATGTTCTTCATGTTTCACTGTTGCAGTCATCACATTTGGGTTATTTGCCTGCAGGTAGCCCTCAGCCGGCCTGAATACCAGAGTCTTCGGATTTCTGCGTCGGATGCTGTCACTTCTTCCATGACGTCAGGTCATCAGGGGTATAAAACATGCAGCCAACGCCATTACATCAGTTTTTCTTGCCCCAGATGTCAGGTGCCCCCACAATAGGAAGCAATAATATGGTATGGAACACCCCCAGCAAAAAGCAAATACACACGATACAATATATGCCTAACAAGGAGGAAAGGTAAAAGTCAAGAGAAGTCAGGGGGCTGGAGGGAGGGTAACCAGGACTACAACAGTGAATACACTCAAACATCTACATTTATGGTAAGTGTACACAACTGTACTATGTTCTTCATGTTTCACTGTTGCAGTCATCACATTTGGGTTGATTCCCAAAGCTAATGAAGGGTGGAGGTAGTTAGATTATCAGGGCTAGCAATAAGGCCCTGTAAGACTGCTGTGGCAAATCTAGCTCTGGATTTAGAAAAGATAGGCAGGTGGTAATGCTTGGTGAAAGTATGCAGATAACCCAAATGTGATGACTGCAGCAGTGAATATACTCAAACATCTACATTTATGGTAAGTGTACACAACTGTACTTTCAAGCTCCAGCTGTGGTGCCAGACCTGGCTTCCAGTAATGTAGAGGAATAAAATAAGTCAAATGTTCTCATAGTTGATTAAAATTAAACACTAAAAGAGTATATCAACTCAAAAACAAAAGGCTGGAAAATGGTAGAAGCTTTAAACAGATATTCAGATGAGCTGATAAAATTGCAGAGGTCAAAATTAGCAAAAGGCTGGTTGAGTATGAGACTGCTCAAGAAGAGATGTTTCAAAAATGATAGAATTAGAGGACAGAGCATGTAGTGAAATCTGAGATTTTCTGCTGTACCAGAGAAACTAGAAGGAGCAGACTGTATTAATTTTATGAAGACACAAATAAGCAACTGGACTGGTATTCCACAGCAGGCTCTGTTAATTGAAAGTGCATGTCATATTTATACTCCAAACCTGGCCATCAGAAATCAGCCAAGACCTGTATTAGTAAAGATGCAGTCCTACCAGCAGAAAGAGTTGATCCTGAAAAAATTGTGGCAAAAGGGCAAAGTGTAAAAAGTTGGAGACAACAGAGTGTTTGTGGAAAACAATTATTTACTGTACAGGAAGAAGAGAAAATTTATTCCAGCATTCAGAGAATGTTGAGAGGCAGGTGAGAGATCCAAGCTGCTGTATCCAGCTGTCTACAAAATATTTTTTTCCTGGAGGATCAAAGTAATTTATGATGCAGAACAGGCCAAGAAGGATATAAAAAAGTCTGTCCAACAAAAATTGAGCCATCTAGCAGAAGGGGACTGAGCTTCTCATTCTTCTGGTAATAAGGCACATGGTGAGACTTTGCCAGTGAAATCTTTTCCAGTGTTTCAAAGGAAAGTGTCTGAGAGACAGAGAAAAGCACAGGAGGTGACTAGAATTATTGGGTGTACCTTGGAAGAGTACCTGAGTATGGACATGGGAGATGAAGATGAACAGGAAGAGGACCAGCAGCTTGGAAACTGAATAAGTGTGAGATTACAAAGCATAAATCTCATTTGTGAAATACAGATGTACAAAAAGAGTGGAAAGAATGGACTTTTGTTGACTTTGTTAAACTTGTAGGTAACTGAAAGGCATTTGTCTAACTTCATGTCATTAATGTTTAACCAAAGAACCACAAAGTGCACTCGAACTAAACCATATAAAACAACACAAATGGGAGCAGAGTAGTAAAAATCCACTTAATCACAAATTTAGCACTAGTGAATTTTTACTACTTGGCTCCCATTTGTGTTGTTTTATGTCATTAATGTTTAGAAGGACACTAAGGAGAAGGGAAGACAAAGGAAAAAGGATAAGGTTAAAACAATTTCTGTTCTTAACACTACTTCTGTAAAACTTTTTCATGATATAAATTGCATGTTTTATAATAAAGCATTTTAGCTGGTGTCATACCTTACAATTGTACAGATTTTCACAGATTGTCCAGATGTTGGCCTTATATTTTTTGTCTGTTTTTCATAAAATTGTAGTTTTCTGCCAAATAAGCGGTAAAGCATTAAAGACTGAAGTTAGAAAATAATGACAGACATTTGAGTTTCAAACTTAATGTCCTTCAGAAAAATTCATGCTAATGCAAAACCTGTTATTCTGTCAACTTTCTATGTTTGTAAGAGCAATATTTAAAAATTGTCCCTATTTTTGGCCTTCATCCTACTTTTATTTATGGATTTGTCTAGATTTCGTACTCTGAGAGGTTGAGAGGTATGGTTGGTGTGTGTGATAAAGATACTAAAGTAAGCAGATAACTTTTTTCTTTCTTTTTTAGTGCATCAAAAATATAAACATTGCAATGCAAAAGGGGGAAAGGCTAGACAAAAAACGTGCTTAAGTTAATGGACTGTAATCTTAGGTTGCTGAGATGGAGAATAAGGTGTGAAAGTACATAGATCATAATATATGTAGAGTTGATATGCTTTCTTTTACTTTTGCTCAGGTGAATGTTTGGATTAAGATCCTTGGCTTAATCAAATAAGTTTTAAGTGGAAACAAATAAATAACAAAACACTGCATGTAATGAAAGGTTTTCCTTTAGCTTTAAGTGCTTTATCTTGTTTTTAGAAGCCTGCAGCTGAGGGCTAAATTTTTTTATGTTTCCATTGAGACAAGCTGATTATAGTGCAGTAAAAAAAAAACCCAAATTGTTCTTTTCTTCAAAAAGTTAATGTTTTCTGAAAGCATGTATGTTTTTCACATCTGGGAAGGAAATAAAGATAAAAAAAACAATTAAATCAGTAAAATGTGTCTTAACAGGGATACCCTCAACTTTAAATTAGACAAGGTCTGTGTTTGCAGCTGTCTATTTGGGACAATTGTTCCTATTAAAAAAGGTTAAACATTTTTTGAAGATGTACATAGCTTTGTATGTTTGTATTATTTTAACAGGTTATGGGGTTCTGTTTTTGTTTTTTTTTTTATGATGGTTTTCATTAAAACATAAAGTCTTGTAGAATTTGACTTAGGTTCAAATGGGGATGATAAGAAAAATTTATAAAGGATCAACTTTCCAAATATTAGTGGGTGCATGTATCACAAAAGCTGGAAATAGACATTTAAAAAAGCAGTCATATATAATAGGCGGGGATAATGATTTCTTTTAATGATGACACTTTCCATATTATCTTGGAATGTGAATGGTCTCACAGATACAGACAAAAAGAAAAGAATATTTAATTATATTAAGAAATGCAAAGAGCAAATAGCCATAATGCAAGAGACACATTTGGAAAGAACTGAGCATGTGAATTTGATAAAGAAAGGGTTTCAGGATAGATATTCAGCATAATGTCAGGGAGAGTGGAAAAGAGGAGTACTTAAATTAATTGCTAGAGGAGGTCCAATGTTGATAGGATAGGGGAAAGATAATAATGGTAGATTTAAGGTAATAAGGGGCTACTGGCAAGGATTGAAGATTACAGTGATACATATTTATTTTGCACCTAAAACTGCTATTATGAAGCTTAAGAAAAATTTGGGAGAAATAATCAGCTTTCAGCAGGGATCATTACTTATAAGGTGGGAACTGGAATTTGATTTGCAGCAATGATGATGCATCAGGGGGGCTAGAAGGGAAAATATAACAAAAGAGAGTGTAGATTTCTAAAAAGATGTATGAAAATATTTGGTATGGAAGACAGGAATTTGACAGGAACTCTAGAGAGAATTTGCATATTATTCCCCAATAACTGAGCTAGACTAGATAAAAATTCTGTTTCACAGGACCGTGCATTTAATTGAGAACATTGACACACAATCAATAAATATTTGTTTCAGATCATGCGCCAATAATAACTAAGATAAAAATACAAGGTAATGAAGTAAAAATGAGACACTGATGCTTCCCTACCTACCTGTTAAAAAGAGAAGAATTTAAGGACTGGGTAGTTGAAATTATTCTGGAGTTAGGGAAAATAGAAAGTACTCTAGAAGTTATAGCTAGTGAGTGGGATAAATGAAAGTGGAGTTTAAAAATAGGATAGAAATAAAAGAAAAAGAGATCTGTTTAAGAATTAAAAAGATTTTTTTAGAGCAGCTGAGAAAAATTAAAGTATTGCAGAATAGAGGCACAACTGTAGGGGACTAAAGAGAGAATATAGGAGTGCCTGGATAATTTGCATGAGTTTAGAAAGATTACTGTCAAGCAACTGTCTTTTTTTTTTGGGATGATAACTCCAGAGCACAAAAATGTTTATCACAACTTCTGCAACAGAAAGTAGAAAGAGTTGTTGCCAAACTTAGGGATCCTATTAAAAAAAAAAAACAAAAAAAAACAGAGATCTTGTTAAGGGTATTAGATTTATTTTAGAAATTTTATGAAAGTTTGTATAAAGCAAAGAAATGGGGAAATCAAGAAAAAAGCACAAAGGGGAAGTATTTATGCAAAACTTAAATATATCAAGGTTAGAGGTAGAGGAGGCTCATCAGTAAACTGTTAAGATATTTGGACTGCTGGCTAGAGATTGTCTTTCCTATCCGATATCAATATCAGAATGTAGGCAGTGAGAAAGAATGGGAGGATCCTAAGTGAAAGACCAGCAGTGCTAGAGTTTTTAGTAGACTCTAGAATAGAAGCTGCTATTAAAAAGGGGTAATTAGTAGGGTATACAAAATAATGCATGATAACTATAGGAGTCAATAGAGAAGGTTAGAAAGGCTTGAGAAGATTGATTAAGCAGTTCACAAAGAAAGAATGGGAGGCTATATGTGACTCCCAAATATGCAACAAAGTCTAGCAGATATATGATTTTTGCTAGGAAGTGTTTCCATAGATATTTTTAATACCCCAAGCAGACTCCAAATAATTTTTCCTCAGGTAGATTGCAAATCTTAGAGGTATAATAGGGAAGAAAAGAGGTAACCGGAAACACATTTTTTGGAAGTATTAAGAGTTGTCAGACTTCAAAATTTCCCTGCAGGCTACTCTGCCAGAAATACTGGGTGAGAAAATTAATGTAACTAAGGGAATTATTTTGTTTAACTATGATACAGAATCAGAATTGCCTAGGGTATAGTAAGGCCTTGCTGAGTTTAATTCTGGTGGCTGCCAAAAAAGCAGTTACTAGAAAATGGAAATCCGTGTCTAAACCAACTGTACTAAATGTAGTAAATACATTAAAGGAGGTGAAAGAACTGGAAGTGGGATGCTTAGAATAGGGTAGGAGCAAATTACATAGAAAAAATGAGAATTTAGAGAACATTACATGCAGAATAATGTTTTGAAGGAGGAATGAGGTTTAAGGGAAGGCAGGAATTGAATCAGCTATGTAATATTTAATTGACAGTGAATGTATAGGAGAATATATGTTATTTATGATTGCAACTGAAAATGTCAATATGTTTTTTTTTCATTTATATAAATGTATGATTGCCTGTCATAAGTGATAATTCAGTAAAGACATAGTTAAAAAAACAAAAAAAAAAAACAATTTTATGATAGGAGGCGATGAGATAAAAATGATGATGCATAACCAATTTGCAATTAAGGCTCCAGGAGTTGGTGGTATTCCCGTGGAAGTTTGGAAGCTAGGAGGGAAGAAAGTGGAAGGTCTGAAGTAGTTAACTTCATGTAATCATCAAATACCCCTGCATCTCCTTCCTTTCCTCAGATCTCCTTTGCCACAGCTTTGCAAGCAGCGTGATCCTTGAGCTCCAGGTGTGGTAGGAATTTTATGGGGATTTTGGTGTATGTTTTGAGAGGTTGCTAACTTAGTAGGTCCCTTTCTATCCTTTGCCTTTCCTCCCTTTCGTTTTCATGTTTTTCGTAAAAAAAAATATATATATATAGTTTCAGGAGTTCTGTGTTGCAGGTAGTGTACGCCTCATTCCCCTTACTTCCTTGTGAGCGAGTAGTGTGCGAGTGTTGGGGTCAGGGAGTTAGTTGTTGGTACTTTGCACTGGCTTGTTTTTTCAATATGACAGATCAGCAGGCTAAGCTGATCTTTAGGAAATGCACAGTGTGGCCATAAGTTGTCCCCTGCAGATGGCTACACTCTGTGTGTTTGGGGGCAGCCCACTTGTCTTCGGACTGCACCATATGAGCGGGGTTTAACCCTAGAGCTCTAAAAGACCACAGGGCTAAGTTAATTTTGAAGGGGCTTCTCCCTTCTACAGAGGCGGCTGCCTCCTCTTCTTTTACTTCTGCTGCGTTCACAGCTGTGACCGCCCCATCAACCGCAGCCATCGTGTCTTCCTGTCCCTACCAGGCCAGGACTCACCCTCCTGCACAGAGGCGTGGGGATAGGGAATCCAGAAAAAAGAGACACAGAGACAAGGGGAGGAAAAAATCCCAGGACCACTCTGATTCGGCGGGTCCTCCTCCTAAACTACTGGTTCTTCCCAGGCTGGCTTCTCCTCGGCTCCATTCCCCGAGATTTCCGCCTGAGCCGGAGGAGCTTCGGCCTTCTTCTAGGGCCTTTGTGCACTGACCCCCCAGGCTGGTGTTGGTGGCCTCTTCTCGATCTATGAAAAGCTTGTAAGAAGCAGACATGTACAAAATGCTGTGAAGGTTTATTTGCACCCAGATCCAGATGGGGGTCTAGCCAGCCCCCTCTTCCTCTGGAGGGGGGAGCTCGCTTCCTTTGTTTGCCCCGATTTCTCCTTCTCCGATCTGTCCACCGGTATTGGAGTTCCTGGATCTGAGAGGTTCCAGAGTCAGGGGGTCGGTGCCGATGGTACCATGTACCTCGACTACATCCATTACCTTGAACGAGTCTGATCCAATTGGGTCAGATCTGAGTGTCTCTCGGAGCCGGAGCCTGGACATCGGATCCGAGGGGTTGGGTTTTTCTCCTTTGGCTCTGACTTTGTTGGGTCAAGGCCTACCACTCGGTGTCTCGGCTCCGATCCCCACGTCAAATCCTGGGAGACCATTCTCTCTTTTAATGGTCCAGGAGGCTCACTCTCCCTCGGCATACGTGGTAGAAAGGGTTCTGTCTAGTGGATCAAGGCCCCTCACTATCTCCTCTGAGTCTGCCCCAACCCCCTCTCTTCTGGGAGCGTCTTCTGCCATTTTGACCATGCAGGGACAGCCCGTGCTTGATGTGCCCCTGACTGTTCCCCTCCAGGAACCACAAGCAATTCGTGAGTCCTCTCTGGAGAGTCCCACCGAAGAGGTTCCTCACAAACAGAAGTGCAAAAGGAGTCACCTAGACTCCCCTGAGTCCCTCACGGAGGATACCAACTTGGAGGAAGGGGAAGGTTCCCCCAGATCACCCCCCCCCCCGAGGATGTCTCCTTTGGAGACATCATGGAAATCCTGCACCAGTGGGGGGGGGGTTGGTCCGCCCCCAGGCCTTCCTTGTTTGAGTCAGTATTTCTGGAGGCCTTTGACATGGGCCCATCTACTTCTTGGGTGTGTCCCTCGGCAGATCCCTTATTGGACCTCATTACCACCAGGGCATGGAAGGAGCCAGACACCGTGGAGCCAATCCCAAAGCATCCTGATAAAATCTTGAGGCCCCCAGTAGACAGACCAAGCTGGAACAAAGGGTTCCCAGTGGATGCCATGGTGGTAGTGGCTGCCACTAAGAAGGAACTAGCCCAGGAAAGTTCTACGGTCCATCCCCCTGACCGAGAGTCCAGGACGATGGACCGTCTGGGAAAGCAGACATATGCTTCAACCACCTTCTGAATAAGGGCACTGAATTATTTGGCCCACGTTACCAGACTACAGCGTGACCTGGTTAAAGAATACACTGAGTCGTCCCCGGAGTCCATGTCACCAGAGGATAGACACATATTCTCTGCATGAATGGCCACTCTAAAAGCATTTTCCAATAAATCCGTGCGCTTTCTTTCTTATGCCACTGAAGGAGCCACACAGACAGCTGGGTCCAGCATTGCCATGAGGCGACACGCCTGGCTTAGGCTATGTAACTTCGTGGAACCCTTCAAGACATCTTTTGCAAATGCCCCCTATGATGGATCTTCCTTGATCCAGAGTCAGGAGGATGGGAAGGCACTGTCTGTCGTTGGGATCCGCTTCTCTAACCCCCCACAGATCCTTTTTCAGGAATCAGTGGGGGCAAAAGAAGATGTGGTTCCAGAAGTCTCAGAATTCCCAGAACACTCAGGACTCTCTTCCCCTAGAGGCAGAGGGGGACAAGACAGATGCTGGTCCAGAGGCAAGGGGGTCCGAAGAATTTTGGGTCTTGAAAACAATTCTCAGACAGACCCACACAGCAGCCGTGAGGGGTTGCCCGACTGCTCTGAAGGCAGTCAGGGGTCATCTTTCAATGCACCTCACAGCATGGGAGTCCATGTCAACAGACCGTTGGGTGCTTCAAATAATATCCAGAGGTTACGCAATTCCCTTTGCAATTCATCCCCTTCCCACAAAACACCTCCTGGACGTTCCACCTGTGCAAAGGGAGGCTGCAGCACTGAAAATAGAAAAACTACTAAACAAACGGGTCATCCAGCCTGTCCCCCCCAACCCCCCATCAGTCCAGATCAGGCATCTATTCCAGGTTCTTTTTGGTGCCAGAAAAGATGGGGGACGTAAGGCCTATCCTGGACCTTCCCACCCTAAGCCTGTCAGTTGCCAAAGAGAAGTTCTGGATGGTCACTCTGCAGTTCATCCTACCTTCTCTGCAGGAGAATGACTGGATGTGCTCATTAGACCTCCAGGATGCGTACTACCATATAAAGATGCACAGACGCTCCAGGAGACTCCTCTGCATTTGGCTAGGAGCCAATCACTACTAATTCCGGGCCCTACCCTTCGGTCTCACCACAGCTCCCAGGGTGTTCACCAAGGTCATGGCAGCAGTAGTAGCTCACCTGAGGCTTCACGGCATACAGGTCTTACCCGTACCTGGATGATTGGCTCATTGCAGCTCCCACCAGGCATCTACTTTGTCAAGCCAGGGACTATTTACGGAAGTTTTCAGATTATCTGGGCATTACAATCAATATTACCAAGTCTTCTCTACACCCTGTTCAGGTCCTAGATTATATAGGTGTGAGAATCAGCACATTGCAAAGCAAGGTCTTTCAGACTCCAGAGAGGGTCCGGAATTTACAACTTCATGTACTTGTGATCATTCAGTCTCATCTTCCTCCAGCTGAGGCAGTTTTACGAGCCCTAGGTTTCATGGCAGCCACCATTACTCTTCTTCCTTGTGCTCATCTTCATATGTGGGTTCTGCAGTGGGCGCTTGCAGTCCAATGGTCCTTATTGGATCTGCCATTGACACATCCTGTTCACATAAGCAGAGCATGTAGGAAATCCCTCCTCTGGTGGTTACACTCTCTGGAGATAGTAGAGGGACAGTCATTTATTGCAGCACCTCCCCAAGCCACAGTGACCACGGACACCTCCTGATTAGGGTGGGGGGGCATTGCTTGGGTAGGGCAGTCCAAGACACGTGGTCCCTGAATGAGACCAAATTGCATATCAGTGTTCTAGAGATGAGGGCGGTCTTATTAGCGTTGCAGGCCCTTCATGCCGTTCTTCCTCTGGGGACCATTGCAGTTTAGACAGACAATATGTCAGTGGTCTGGTACATCAACAAGCAGGGAGGAACCAGATCTCATCCCCTTTGTCGCGAGGCCATGAGAGTGTGGGAGTGGGCGATCTGCACCAACCGTTTTCTGGTAGCAACACACATTCCGGGTCGAACCAACATACTGACGGACAAATTGAGCAGAACTATCCTGATGCCTTATGAGTGGTCTCTGAATCCTTCTGTAGCGGAACAGATCTTCCTCAAATGGGGTCGACCTTGCTGCGATCTCTTCGCATCTCCTTCCAACACGAAGTGCAGTGAGTTCTTCGCTGTTATTCCCCCACAGGGGGAATCCCCCAGAGATGCTCCAGTCCATGCTTAGCCTCCCGGTCTCCTTTATGCTTTTCCCCCCGTTATCTCTCATGACAAAATTTCTCCAGAAGGCTCGTTGGTTGGGGAGCAGAGTCATCCTCATTGCCCCATTCTGGCCTCACCAAATCTTCTGGTTTCCCTGTCTTTGGTCTCATCTGGTAGCTCCTCCTTGGATCCTAGATCCGATACCGGATCTCATTTCGCACCCTTCGAGGGTTCCTCATCCAGATCTGGGCAGTCTGAAGCTCACTGTTTGGCTGCTCCAGTTCCATTGATTGCTAAAATCCCCAGTCTCTCTTCCCCTGTCAAGTCTTTTCTGGTGGCAGCTCATAAATCGTCTACCAGAAAAGTTTACCGTAGTAAGTGGAAGCGTTTTTCTGTCTGGGCTTCTCAGAGGGATTTAGATCCTTTTAAGGCTCCAGTGGCAGTGGTCCTCGAATTCTTAGCACACATTTTCCAGCAGGGTGCCAGCTCATCTACAGTGAAAGTTCAACTGGCGGCCATTTCCAGTTTCCATGTAGGTGAGAACATGATGTCTTTAGCTTCTTCCAGTCTCTGCAAAACCTTTATTTAAAGGTACCTTTCTTTTAAGACCTCCAGTTAAGGATCCTTACCCCACCTTGGGTCCTTACCTTAATCTTGCAGGCTTTAGTTGCTCTGCCCTTTGAGCCTGCTGTTTCTGTGGACTTGAATTTTTTGTCCTGGAAAACAGCATTTTTAGTGGCTATTACCTCGGCTAGGAGAGTGTCAGAATTTCAGGCATTATCTGTCAGACCTCCATATATGATTTTTCATAAAGACAGGGTTTCACTTTGTACCAATCCTTCCTTTTTGCCTAAAGTGGCTTCAGAAACAAATATCAGTCAGTCAATCAGTTTACCTGTTTTCTTTCCAAATTTTCAGAACAGGGGAGAATATAAACTGCATTTGTTAGATGTGCAGACAACTTTGTTTCTACTTTTACAGGACTTAGGCCTTTCGCAAGTCTGACCAATTGTTTGTGTCCTTTGCTAAGCCCTTTCTGGACAAACCGGTTTCTAAGGTATCTATTGCCAAGTGGCTTTCTCTTTGTATTCTTCACATTTACAAAGACAAAGGTATGTCTCTTCCTGGAGGGTACATGCCCATTCTGCCAGGTCCATGGTTATGTCAGCTGCCTTTTGGTCCAGAGTGTCCTTGGAAGATATTTGTTCGGCAGCTACTTGGTCCTCATCTCACACCTTCATTTTCCATTACAAATTGGACATGGTTTCTAGAGGGAGAGCATCCTTTGGCTCTGCAGTGCTGCGGAATATCCTTCCATGAGGGCCACCCAAGGCTTTTGGTAGCTGGGGACTCTGTCCCACAGGTTGATGATCAAATGAAGTTAACTACTTCAGATAAAGAAGTTATGTACTTACCATAACGTTTCATCTGAGTAGATAGACTTCATTTGTCATCAACCGTCCCTCCCTCCTTCCCCCTGACCTTCCCTTGCTATTTTTCTCCTTTGGCAGACAGGAGAGAATGTTGTTATGGCTCTCCTGTTTATCTTGTTAGGGAAGATTTTTCTGGCTTCGGGTTCATGTAAGTGTATGGCAAACTCGATCTGAGCGAAGGAAGAAAATGCAGGGGTATTATGGGTAAGGGGAGGAGCTTGGAGCTCGGATCAGTAGCTGGTAAATCTGCCGTGTCGGATCCGAAACCCACAGGTTGATGACAGATGAAGTCTGACTACTCAGATGGAATGTTATGGTAAGTACATAACTTATTTTTTTAACAGTATTTTAAAAGGAGGGAACGCATAAATATCTTGGAAGAAGGCTGTGGTGGCTGTAATACCTAAAGACGGTAAAGACCTATCCGATCCAGCTTCATATAGGCCCATTTCAATTTTAAACCATGATTATAAAGTGTTTCTGACTACAATGACTAAAAGAATGACGAAGGTGTTGCCAAAACTGATAGATATGGATCAATGTGTTTTTTTTATTTTTTTTGGAAGGGAAGCAAACACTGGACAGCATTACAGTATTAATAGAACACTTATGATCCAGAGGGAGCAGAATATATGAAAATGCTGCTGCTGCTTCTGCTGTTGTTACAGAGAATGTATTCAACAGGGTAGGCTAGGATTATATAAGTAGGGCAGTGGAAGCATTTGGATTCCCTGATACAATATTAAGGTTATTTCAGAGGATATGTGCGGGATAGGAGGCAAAAATCAAAGTGGTATGGTTTCTCTCTGATAAATTGTGATGAACAGGGCTGTTCTCCTTCCCCTTTGTTTTTGTGTTATATTTAGAATCATTTGCAATGAAAATAACAGACTCAGAAATACAAGGATATAATTGGCATGGTAATCAAAAAAAGTTGGCTTTATTTACAGACAATATTAGTACCTGATAAAAACAGAAATGTACATGTCAATGTTGTGGAACATTCTGAGACAGTTCTAAGTTTTTTCGGAATATAAAATTGATGAAGATAAAACAAAGGCAAATGCAAACTGGTACACAAAGAACAATGGGAGGGCACATGTATGGCTCTCAAATATGCAACAAAGTCTAGAAGATTTTTACTTAGAAGTGTTTGCATAAGTAGTGTTATTCTCCAGGCAGACTCCAAACAATTTTTCCTCAAGTATATGGCAAATGTTGGAGATTTAATGAAGAGGAAAGTGGTACAGGGAGCATATGTTTTCAGAGTGTAATGAGTTGGCAGACTAAAACTTCCCTTCAGAGTAATCTGTGAGGAATCAAACGAACAACAAGGCCGGGACACCGATTTAAATCAAAACACAATCAAAAGACTCTAACACCTCTGTTCTAAAAAAGCCTTCATGGAATAAAACAACATAAAATCTCAACTTCTTAAATAGTACATCCACCTGCCTCTTAATTACATAATTATTTAATTAAACAATTAAAAATAATATTAAAAATGTTAAGATTGAAAGTCCTCCTGCTTTGCATTTTCAATCTTATACTAGTGATCCAACAAGTCACAGGGCTACAATTTTGGAAAAAGTAAATGATGTTGAACGAAGCTCTGATATAATAAAGAAATTGTTATATAAAGAAGCTTTATTCATTTTAAAGCTTGCAACGCTGACACCTGTTGGTCTAAATTTTGAATGCAGCTGGAAGTCTGTTATTTGATGTTATTTTTAATTGTTTAATTAAATAATTATGCAATTAGAGGCAGATGGATGCACTATTTAAGAAATTGAGATTTTGTTTTTTTTTTACTCCATGAAGGCTTTTTTTTAGCACAGAGTCTGCTGGACAGTGGCACAGGAAAATAACTTTCTTGGGTGGCATAAGCTGTGGTACCTTGCTGGCTAGCCTTACGTAGGCCCTTGGGCCGATAGCCTAGTACCTACCTATGAGCCTATGAGTAGATTGAGTCTTTTGATTGTGTTTTATCTTAATAAATCGGTGTCCTGGCCTTGTTGTTGGTTTGATTTTTAGTTTAATTTGTCGTTTACATCGGTGGTCTCCAACCTTTTTTGCACAAAGGACCGATATCAATGTAAGACAATTTTCCATGACCAGCCATCTCGTGGCGCGCATAATAAAGTTGATATTTATTTACTTGACATTTAACGAGGAGGTCAGACCCAGGGAGAAAAGCTCCAAAGTACAATAAAAACACAGTTGGCAATAATTAAAAAGTGTGCATTCAGCTTAACAGCTTAACATTGATCTACTATGGTTGAGAGGTAAGAAAACCTAATGGCAGCCTTACTGATTTTATGTTTATAAGAGCAATATTTAAAATCTGTCCCTATTATTTGGCTCTGTCCAGCATACCTCTCAGCTATACATATTTTCACAGAATGTCAAGATTTTTGCGTCATACTTTTGTCTTTTTCTCATAAAATTGTATCTGAAGTAGGAGATATATTTGTCTGCAACCTGTGGGTTATGGATCCGATATCGGATCCGAACCGGCATGGTTTACCAGCTATGGATCCAAGCTCTCAGCTCCACCCCTCACCCATAATGCCCTGCTCTACCCTCATGACCTCAGATCTCGTTTGCCGCGCATGGTGACCAGATTGTTTTTTCCAGCTCTCCAGCTAAGTGATATATTCAGTGTTTAAATTGTAAAATTTAAAAATTTTTTGGTTAATTTGTGTGAAAGTGTAGGTTTCCCTCTTGTATTATTACTTTTTTTAGAGTTTAATCTTAAATTTATATCCCTCCCCTCGCTGGTAGCGTAGTGTGTGTGTTGGGCCTGTGAGTGATTTTTGTTTTTAGTTATTTTACTTTAGTTCTAGTAACTTTTATTTGTTAGCTTGGGATGTCTGAGCAGCCCAAGGCTATTTTCTCTAAATGCTCCGAGTGTGGCCATAAGCTTTCCCCAGCTGATGGCCACACTCGGTGTGTTAGATGCCTGGGGGTTGAACACCTCACATCTGGATGTTCCATTTGTGCAGGGTTCAACCCCAGGGCATTGAAGGAGCGGAGGTCCAAGCTTGTTTTGGCGGGCCTTTTGCCGCCGGACTCGGCACCGACCTCTGCTCCTTCGGGGGTAATCGTCCCCACGGTTATTCCCTCCCCGGCTCCCCCCCCCTCCTCCTGGGACTCAACCTCCCGCTTCTGGTTCGGAGGAGAGGGATGCTAGAAAAAAGGACCGGAGGGAGAAGCACCATAAGCGGCGGGCCGAGACCTCTGTTTCGGCCCCGCCAGCCAAGCGGGCTTCTCCCCCGGCTCCCTTGTCTGCTGGATCTCCTCCTCCTCGGCTCCGGTCTCCAGTGTGTTTTTCACCGGGACCTGAGGAGGAGGAGACCCGATCTCCATCTAGGCTATCGAGGAGGCACTCAAGGCCTACCTCGGTAGCCTCGTCGAGATCAACGTACAGCCTATCGGATGCTGATCTGGACCGGATGATGAGAAGGTTCATCCAGGCCCAGATGCAGATGGGAGTGCTCTTGCCTCCCCCGCCCCTGGGGGGGAGCTTGACCCCCTTTTTCAAGCCAATTGCTCCTTCTCCGACCCGCTACCCGGGTTTGGAGCAGTTGGAGCCGAACAGCTTCGGAGCCGGGGGTGGGTCGGCGCCGATAGTACTTGGTACTTCGGATCCGACCCTGCCCTCGAGTGCATCGGATCCGACCTCTCGGAGCCTGGATCCGAGCCTCGGATCCGGGGGGATCAGTGCTCCTTCGGCGCCGTCTGTGTCGGAGCGCACTGTCCCTTCGGATCCGAGTGCTTCGGCGCCGGCTCCGATTCACTCTTCGGATCCGAGGGGGAGCCGATTGTCGGATCCTTTGGTCGAGGTCGGCTCCCCTTCGGCCTTTGATGTAGTGGAGAGGGCCCTGTTGAGGGTCTCCGGACCCGCGCTCCCTCTGCACTGGGTCAGGCTTCCACCATCCGGCCCTTGGGACAGCCCGCTTCATTACCCCAAGCTGTTCCCCTGGAACAGGTTGCTGCTTGCGAGGAGTCCTCTGACAGCCCCCCAGAGGATGTTCCTCGCAAGCATACGTGCAAAAGGAGGCACATTGACTCCCCCGAGTCTCTCACGGAAGACACGGATTTGGAGGAAGGGGAAGGCTCCCCACGGTCACCCCCCGAGGATGTCTCATTTGGAGACATCATGGAAATGCTCCGCATAAGGGGTGGTCTGCCCCAAGTCTTCCTCGGACGAGTCCGTGTTCTTGGAGGCATTTGAAGCGGGCCCGTCTACCTCTTGGGTGTCCCTCCTGCCGACCCCTGGTGGACCTCATTACCACCAGGGCGTGGAAGGAACCGGACACCGTGGAGCCAATCCCTAAGAGGCCCGACATGATCCTCAGTCCACCGTCTGACCGTGCCCATTGGAGTAAGGGGCCTCCGGTAGATGCCATGTTGGCGGCGGCCACCAAGAGGGAACTTGCTCAGGAGAGTCCCTCAGTCCATCCCTCGAGCAAGGAGTCTCGGATGATGGACCGCTTGGGGAAGCGGATGTTTAGTTCAGCGACCTTCTCGGTAAGGGCGCTGAACTACTTGGCACACGTTATTAGGATGCAGCGATCTCATTAAAGAATACGCTGCATCTCCCCAGAGTCCATGTCGGAGGAGGACAAAGTGCTGCACTCCACCCGCATGGCCACTCTTAGATCAGTTACCAATACCTCTATGCGGCTACTCTCCCATGCTACGGAAGGCGCCGCTAGAGCCGCAGGGGCAGGTCTAGTCACTAGACGTCAGGCCTGGCTCCGTCATTGCGATTTCTCAGAGCCCTTCAAAGCGTCATTTGCGAACGCCCCCTTTGATGGTTCTGCCCTCTTTGGCAAAACCATTCGCGACACTTTGACCCAGAGCGAGAAGGACGGGAAGACGCTGTCTGCCGTCGGAATCCGCTTCTCTGCACCCCAGAGGCCCTATTCTAGGAACCAAAAGGGTCAGAAGAAGATGTGGTTCCGGAAGTCGCAGCAATCCCAGCCTGCTCCGGACAACCAGTCCTTCCGTGGCAGAGGAGGACAGGGAGGACGCCGCCCTAGAGGCAGAGGGGCTCCCAGGAACTTCGGGTCCAGAGAACCCTTCTCTGAACGGCCCGCGCAGCAACCCTGAGGGGTTGCCCGGCTGCTCCACTCTGGAGGCAGTCGGGAGACGTTTTTCGGGGCACCTAGCGGCATGGGAGTCCATAACATCAGACCGCTGGGTTCTCCAGATCATATCCAGAGGATACCATATCCCTTTTCGTCACTTACCAAAATTGAAGTCCCTCCCAGACGTTCCACCCGGTCAACGGGCGGCCGCTTTGGCAGAAATTGGCCATCTGCTAAAGAAAAGAGCCATCCAGCCCGTCCCCCCAGACCAGATCGGATCAGGGTTCTACTCCAGGTTCTTTTTAGTGCCAAAAAAGACGGGGGTTCTAAGACCAATTTTAGACCTTTCTCTCTTGAACCTGGCAGATCCCAAGGAAAAATTCCGAATGGTCACTCTGCAATCTGTTCTCCCCCTTCTGGGAGAAAATCACTGGATGTGTTCCATAGACCTCAAAGATGTGTACTACCACATCCTAATGGGCAGGCGCTCCAGGAGGTTTCTCCGCTTCCGGCTGGGAGCCAGTCACTACCAGTTCCAGGTCCTTCCCTTTGGTCTCACCACAGCCCCCAGGGTGTTCACCAAAGTATTAGCAGTGGTAGCGGCCCACCTGAGGCTTCAGGGGGTGCAGGTCTTCCCCTACCTGGACGACTGGCTCCTTACCGCCCCAACAAGGCATCTACTACTATTGGCGCGAGACTCCTTTCTCCATCTTGCTCCCAATCTGGGCATTAGTATAAATACAAAGAAATCCAACCTAGCGCCCACACAGCTCTTAGATTTTATAGGGGCCAGGTTAGACACAAGGAGTTTAAAAGCCTTCCTCACTGCGGACAGAGTTCAAAATCTGCAGCTCCAGGTGCGGGCCATTCTCCACTCAAGTTCTGTTCCGGCGGAGTTGGTCCTGAGGGCTCTAGGGTCCATGGCGTCTGCTATAGCACTTCTTCCTCTCGCCAGACTCAATATGCGCATCCTCCAGTGGACTCTCTTAGTACAGTGGTCATACCTTGCTCTTCCTATGCATCATCCCATTGCGATCAGCAAGGCTTGCAAGCGGTCCCTCCTGTGGTGGCTTCACTCCCCAGATCTCCACGGAGGCCGCCCATTTTGTGCTTCTCCCCCTCTCGCCACGGTGACCACGGATGCCTCCCGCCTCGGGTGGGGGGCATTTTGGGCGGACCGTCCAAGGCACGTGGAGCGATTCAGAGACCTTACTGCATATCAACGTTCTAGAGATGAGAGCAGTGCTCTTAGCGTTGCTAGCACTTCAGGACTTTCTTCCCTTGGGAACAATTGCGATTCAATCGGACAACATGTCGGTTGTCTGGTATATCAACAAGCAAGGGGGAACGAGGTCTTACCCTCTTTGTCGAGAAGCCATGAGAGTTTGGGAATGGGCAATCTCCACCAACCGCTTTCTAATAGCAACGCACATTCCGGGTCGGTCCAACATCCTGGCGGACAAGCTCAGTCGCACCATTCTGACCCCTTACGAGTGGTCTCTCAATTTTCAAGTAGTGGAACGCATATTCGCACGGTGGGGAACTCCTTCATGCGATCTTTTTGCCTCTCCCTCAAACACCAAGTGCGACAGTTTTTTCGCTCTGATACCTCCTCCAGGAGGTTTCCCAAGAGACGCTCTGGTGCATGCTTGGCCACCCGGTCTTCTGTATGCTTATCCGCCCTTGCCTCTGATGCTCCAAGTTCTTCAGAAAGCCTCTCGGGTGGGTTGCAGAATGATTCTCATTGCTCCGTTTTGGCCTCGACAGATCTGGTTCCCCTTCCTAAGGTCTCACTCGGTGAATCCTCCTTGGATTCTAGATCCCATTCCGGATCTGATATCTCATCCATCCTGCCTATCTCCTCCGAACCTGGACAACATGAAGCTGACCGCTTGGCTGCTCCAGTTCCACTCTTGATCAGGACTCCCGGTATTTCGTCCCCTGTTAAGGCGATCCTGGTGGCAGCTCATAAACCTTCCACTAGAAAAGTCTACCGCAGCAAGTGGAAACGGTTTTCTTTGTGGGCGGAGCGGCAAGGCCTGAACCCCTTCACAGTTCCTCTTCCTTTAGTGCTTGATTTCTTAACCACTCTTTTTAACGATGGTGCCAGCAGTTCCACAGTCAAAGTACAACTTGCGGCAATTTCACATTATCACATTGGTCATGACTCCAGTCCACTCATGTCAGCCAAGTTGTGTAAAATTTTCCTTAAAGGTACTTTCCTTCTCAGGCCCCCCTGTAATACAAGCGGTTCCTCCCTGGGACCTTTCCTTAGTTCTCCAGGCCTTGACCGCCCCCCCCTTCGAACCAGCGGCTACGGTAGATCTCAAATTCTTGTCTTTCAAGACTGCCTTTTTAGTAGCCATTACATCGGCCAAGAGAGTGTCAGAGCTCCAAGCATTATCAGCTAAACCTCCTTACTTGGTCTTTCATCCGGACCGTGTTTACCGCAGGACCAACCCGTCCTTTCTTCCTAAAGTAGCTTCTGAAGCAAACATTAATCAATCCATTAACCTCCCTGTTTTCTTTCCTAAATATGAAAACAAAGGTGAATACAAGCTTCACTCCTTAGATGTTCACAGGCAACTTAGATTTTATCTAAACATAACGGCTGGTCATAGGCAATCCGACCAGTTGTTCATTTCCTTTGCTAAATTTAATTTGGGCAAGCCAATTTCTAAAATCTCTCTGTCTCGCTGGATTTCACAATGTATCTTATTGGCTTATCAAGCTTCAGGAAGGCCCGCACCGGAGGGTGTACACGCCCATTCAACCCGGTCAGTATCTACCTCGGCAGCCTTTAAGGCTAGGATTCCTCTAGATGATATTTGTGCAGCAGCCACGTGGGCTTCATCTCATACTTTTATTTCCCACTACAAGTTGGATCTTGCATCTAGGGGTAGAGCATCCTTTGGCTCCGCGGTGCTCCGGAATATCCTTCCATGATGGCCGCCCAAGATTCAGGTAGCTGGAGACTCTGTCCCACAGGTTGCAGACAAATGAATCTCCTACTTCAGATTTAGAAGTTATGTACTCACCATAACGTTCCATCTGAGTAGGTGTATTCATTTGTCTGCAACCATCCCACCCTCCTATCCCCCTGGCCTTTCAGTTTCCTGCATATTATGTGTTACCCTTTTCAGGGTGTTCTTGCTGTTGGCAAACTCGATCTGAGGTCATGAGGGTAGAGCAGGGCATTATGGGTGAGGGGAGGAGCTGAGAGCTTGGATCCATAGCTGGTAAACCATGCCGGTTCGGATCCGATATCGGATCCATAACCCACAGGTTGCAGACAAATGAATACACCTACTCAGATGGAACGTTATGGTGAGTACATAACTTCAAATTTCTGGCAATTCACTGGCAGATCATTGAGGCTGAAGTCAGAAAATAATGACAGACAGTTGAGTTTCATATTTCATACCCTTCAGAAAATTCATGCTAATCCAAAACCTGTATTTCTATCAACTTTCAAAGTTTGTAAGAGCAGTACTTAAAATGGTCCTTATTTTGGGCCTCTGTCCCCCCATTATTTTTGGCTTTGTCCAGATTTTTATATGTAAGTAAGAGGCTGAGAGGTATTCATATCTCTCAACTCTACAGATTTTCGCAGAATGTCCAGATTTTTCCCTCTGTGTTTTGGTCTGATCCTCATAACTTTTATGATTATCTAGAAAATCACTGGGATGATCTGAGGACTGAAGTCATTAAGTAATGATAAACATTTGTATTTCAGACCTCATATCCTTCAGAAAAATGCATAAGACAAATTCACTTTCTATGGTTATAAGAGCAATATTTAAAATCTCTCCCCCCATTCTGTTAGGCTTTGTCCAGATTTTTTGCACTACTAAGAGGTTGAGAGGTAGTGTGTGTGTGTGTGTGTGTGTGTGTGTGTGTGTGTGTGTGTGTGTGTGTGTGTGTGTCAGAGAGAGTGAAGAGTGAGAGTGCTCACTGGAGGTAGCAGCAATGAGGTTTGTGTACCTTTCATCAATACCACAAACACAGTCTCTCTTGCTTTCATGCGGGCATTCACTCACATACATCGTTCTCGCTCTTTTCCGATCTCTCACACACAGTCACTCCCTCATTCATACCTACATTCACATACACATCACTCTTACTTTCTCCCAGTCAATCATAGTCACATTTTCATTTATACATGCATTCATTCACACATTGCTCTCGCTCTCCCGATCTCTCTCACACACAGTCACTTCCTCATTCATACCTGCATTCATTCACACATCGCACTGTCTGTCACACATCCACTTGCGCATTCATTCATGCATCCGTCTCACTGTCTGTCACACCCACATGCTACATACCCACTTATGCATTCATTTATACATCGCTCACTCTCCTGATCTCTCACATACACACACACAGTCACTTCCTCATGCATACCTCCTTTCATTCAAACATCGCTCTCACTCTTTACGATCTCTCTCTGACACACACACACACACACACACACAAACACATTCTTTTGCTTTCATGCACACATTCACTCACACACGCAGACACAAACACACTCATACAGGCATTCACTTACCTGACGGCCCGGTACCGGTCCGTGGCCCGGTGGTTGAGGATCGCTGGTTTACATTATTTATAATATGGCCAGTGGCCCTTCTTTACAGTTACTAAGGATATTCAGAGAACATGGATTTGATGCCTCACAGAGAACGTTGGACAGTTTTGTGAGACCTACAGGAGAGAGTTGTGTTTATGAGGGACCTAGTAGTGAAGGGCTAGCCAAAACTTGGGAAAGGATTCTGGAAGAGACTTTGAATAAAAGGATGCAAATTTCTTTCATGCTGTGGGTAAGAGTTCCACTAGGACATTGTCTCTTGAGGCACTTGGATTGTTTAATAAATTAGAACAGTTAATGGTTAAAGAGACTTCTGTTCATTTTAATGCCCTTAGTTTGCAACGATATATAGAACTGGATATTTAACCAAAAGGTTTTCAGTCATTTAAAAATCCCTCTACCCCTTTTGATCTTTCTGATGGTGATGACAAGAAATTTCAAATTAGGTGGATGGCTGTTGCCCACCAATGTACTATGGAATGGCTTACAATACTGGCTGAGAGGGATTTGATTAAACAGGAAATTAAAATCTGAAATTTCCTCTGCATGTTCCTCTCTTGCTGGTTGATCGACGCTGCTACACTTGAGAAATGTTTGAGGGAAATTAATGATAAATTTATCAGTTTTGAAACAGATCTTTTAGATTGCAAGAAGTTTAAATTACAACGTGATCTCTGGGAATTTGAAAATGGTACAGCCTTTCAGAAACCAGCCAGTCAACATAAATGTCAATTCAGCATTCGTTTTTGTCAACTGGAAAGGAAGCAGAACCTGGATAGTGCCATTTATTCATCTAGTAATGAGGCTTTAGACTCTACGGAATATGACAGTGAAGGTGCTGCATATCCACCTCTCCCTCAGAGAATACTCGCTATATGAAAGAGACATTTCGGAGACAACCGGGGACTGAAAGAAAACATGGTAGGTCCAACTATGAATACTACAGACATTACCAGCATCAGGGCAAAAGAACAAAATGGAACTGAATGTATTAATTATGATGTTTTTAAAGTTAGTAATTTAATTGTAAATCTTTCTAATTATGTTTTGAGTGATTCACAAATAGCTCTGTTGCAGTATGGTTTGAAATTCATCCTTAACATACTGCCGAGGCTTTATATGCTTCAAGCCGATATTTTTCAATTAATTAGAAAATTGTATTTAATTGATATTTTAATAATAAAAATACTGCTGACAGTGATGATTTTAATGATAATAATTTCAATTCTTTTATGATGGAAAGTGATTTAGATGAGACATTTTTTTCTTGTGCATCAAGCATAGAAGGTGAGACAGAATGTAATGCATACTGCCATTTAGATACAAGCTGCATACCTTAAGAGTAATTCTGTGCCTCCTGTTAGGCATGAAGGGGTCCAGAAATGTCACTCAATGGTGAATTTTGCGTTGAAATTGCCTTTTCTAAATTTCTTGTTGGTAAGAATGCTGGGAGAATTTGTTATAACATGACTATAACAGAATAGAAAACTTTGAACAGCCTTAGTAAACAGCAGGAATTGTTTATAAAACCGTCTGATAAAGGCAATAAAATTGTCGTTGTACATTTCTTCCAGTATTTGAATATGTGTTATAAACTGCTAAATCATACTATGGTATATCGTGTAGCAGAAAAGATTGCGTATGAACAAGCCTTAGTGGCTTTTCAAGATTTACTTAATAAAAGTGTTAGATTAGGCTGTTCCTCAAGAAATTATGTGGAAGGTAAACCTTGTGTTAATGAATGTGAAATAGCTCATTTTTACTGTCTACCTAAAATTCATAAAAGCATGTGTGGGACCCCCTCTGGTAGGCCTATAGCTGCAGCTTGTAGGTATTTTCTATATTATTTGGGTGTGCTATTGCATAGGCTGTGGTTGAATGCAGTGATAAAGTTACCTTCAAATATAAAGGATTCATTTGATTTTCTTAGTAAGATATCTGGCATTAAATGGAATAATGAGATGTATTGGATCACTATTGATGTCAGTAGTTTGCATACTAATATACAACTTGAATTTGGCATAGAAGCTTTGAAAATGTTTTTAGGTGAGAGTCTTTTAACATGTTATATTATAGAATTGATTTATTTTAGTTTAACTCATAATTATTTTGAATTTAATAAAGTTAATATCTCATCAGATGCAAGGCACTGCTGTGGAGGCATCTTTTGCCCACATGTATGCAAATTTATTTATGGGCATGTTTGAAATGCAATATATTTATAATCATGATTTTTTTCAGAAGTTTGTTTTAAAGTATTATAGGTTCATAGATGATTTAAATTTTGTTTGTCCAAGGTGGGTTTGAATGTGTTAAGCAATTTGTGGAAGATTTACATAAGAATAAATATGGTACAAAGTTTGATGGTTTGCAATATGGAAATAGTGTAGTGTTTGTAGACATTTTTCTGGAAGGTTTAGATAATGGGCATGTTAAAACTAAAGTTAATAGGAAATTTGATCATTTGAATCAGTTTTTATATGGTACCGGTTGTCATCCACTGCATACAATGGAAGCATTACGTTATGGTGAATTTTTACATATTTTGAGATTATGTAGTGATAATAATGAGTTGAAATATGAGTTAGATAGAACTGTGGTGATCTTTTTAGAAAGGGGAGTATGATAGACAGTTGGTAGAAGGACCTGTATATAGAGTTAGTGATTATCAAAATGAGACTAAGGGCCAGTTAAATAGATATGTTGGTACAGGGATTGATAAGGGATTAATGCCAAAAGACAACAACAAGAAAGTTTATGTAGATGTTCTTCGTGTTTCACTGCTGCAGTCCTAACCATTGGGGTTATCCATGCTGTGGTAGCCCTCAGTCAGTCCGAATACCAGAGTCAAGGTTTTGTGCGTCGGCTGCTGTTGCTTGCTGGCTGGCATCAGGTCGTCCAAGCTATAAAGGTGAATAGGTGACACCATTACTCCAGTTTTTCTTGCTGTGGAGCCCGTAGCAGAAACAATTCGCAACAGTGCCGGTTGGCTGTTTCCAGATTTCGAACTTCAGCTGAAAATGTCTAAAGCTAAGTACCCCGTTGGGGATCCTTCCTTTTTCCTGCACTAACCAATGTCCGAAAATGTCAATTACTGTCTCGCCTGTGGAAAGCAAATACCACACCAAGACTTACATTCCTACTATGTCACTTGCTTATGCACAGATCACAATGTACCCTGCTGTCGGTTCTGTGCCCTCTTTACCGCTAGAACTATTCATCGTAGAGCTCTTTTTGTAGCCAGATATTTTCTTCTTCCGTCTCCAATTACCGATATGGTGTCCATCAGTCAGCAAACTGCAGATATTCTGAAAAAACGTAAAGATAAGGATAGAGTCAGACCGCATAAGGCCAAGCCTTCCGATGACACAGCTAAAAGGGTCGTCAGTTCTTCGGAATTCAATGAGGCACTTTCACAGCCCCTGATGCCCGACTCGATTACTTCGCAGGCCTCTACTGAGACCCTTTCAGAGTCCTGTATGCCACAGAAAACTGCATAGTCTAACGAGCCTTTGGCTGTCTCTGCCTCGGTTGGGACCGGCTCCTCTATGCAGACACCGGCTTCTGAGGATACCACTCGCACTTCGGAATTCACTTCAAGGCCTTCGCCCTCCCTTCCACCTAACACACCTATAGCACCAAAGGATACTCTTCAGGCCAGACTTAGAGTTACTCCAAAGAAAACAGCAAAAAGTATCCATTCCACTACTTCTCCCCCTCCTCAAACTAGAATGCTTAAAATGGTGGAGGATCTCATCACTTTCATCCGGGGTAATCAGGCCACACTAACCATAAGGAAAAGGGAACCTTCTCCAGACATCCAATCGGATTTAGACTCAGAGGGATCTGACTCCTCTGTTTTTGAAGAGGAAAATCATCTTACTGCCTGTGAAGACTCAGATGCAGAAGAATCTGTTCCTTCTGCATCACCTCCGGAGGACTTTTTTCCTTTGGGGAAACCCTCCACACCCTCAGGGAACACTTCCAGTGGGAATCAACGGATTTCCCTCAATCCAAGAAAAGACTGAGAGAGTTTCTGGACCTACCCCAGCACAGGCCTCTGGCCATCCCACCCATTTTGGAGGTGGTAGATGATGTTTACTAAGAATCCAGCCTTACCCCTTCCACCCTTCCTCTCCTGTCCCCAGAAAACCTGACAGGTACTACAGGGTACCTGACTCACATAAATTCCTCTACAGAAATCCTATAGCAGATCCAGAGGTGATTACTCAGGGACCTAAGGGAGTTAAGGCTACATCTGCAAAGAATCCTACTCCCTCAGACAAAGAATCCAGGGCCCTGGACAGATGGGGTAAAAAAGTATATACCTCTGCAAATTTAACTATAAGGGCTCTCAAATGTCAGTTTCGTATATTAAAATATCAGCAGCACATTTTGGAACTTTTGAAACAGAAAATTTATGCTTTTCCAGATTTTGCCAACAATAAAGAGATAGCTTACTCACTCTTCATCTCAGGTGGCAAAGGACTCCTTGCACTGTGGATTTGGTGCCCTAGAAGCTTCTAGCATGGCAGCAGTGACAGGATCTGTTATCAGAAGACATGCAAAGCTGAAGGAACAACCTCTTCCTGATCATGTCAAAGCTAAAATCATGGATGTAGATCTTGACAAAGACCACTTGTTCAGACAGAAAACTGAAGAGGTACTTAAAAAGCTGGAAGACAAAGCAAAACTGATGCAGACTGTTAAAATTTTTCTTCAAGTACAACCTCCTAGGTTCAGCAGAAATTTCCCCTCTAAACACTGGTCCTTTCCTGCACCAAACAGGCAGCCACAAGGCAAAACCCGTAGGGACAGACCCACCAGGACTCGAACACAGGGCCAGCAAAGAGCAAAACAGTGCCCCCCCCCCCCCTCAAACACTAGAGCAGGGAGTTCAAAGGCAACCCTGAATGGAAAAAAGCTCTCAATGACTACCTTTCCCATCTCTGCCTACCTCCACCACACCAAAAGCTAGGAGGAAGGCTATCTCTATGCAGAGAAAATTGGAAGTCTATAACAAAAGAACAATGGGTCTTAAAATCATTGTTTAGGGATACAAATTCAATTTCCAAGAGCTACCACCTCCAAGAGGGTACCCTGACCTGCCTCCAAACCAGTGGCAGAAGCACTAAAACTAGTGCAAATCCTAATATCCCTAGGGTCAGTAGAACCTGTACTTCCAGAACAAGTTGCAAAAGGATTCTATTCCAGACTATTCCCGCACCTATCCTTTTGCAATACCTTCCTGGTAATCCCAAATTTCAAAATGCTTACCTTACAACAGCTTCTACCAGTGCTGCCAAACAAAGCTTGGATGGTCACCTCAGACCTAAAGGATCCTTCCCTGCACATCCCAGTAAGGGAATCATGCAGAAAATTCCTGCACTTCAGAGCAGGATCACTGCACTTTCAATTCTCTGCTTTGCCCTTTGGCTTATCTACTGCTCCCAGGGTATTCACCAAATGTCTAGCTCCTGCCATTGCCTTTTGCAGGCAGAGCTATATACAGATTTACCCTTACCTGGACGACTATCTCACCCAGGCAGACTGCAAGGAACGGCTCCTGCAGCACCTCTCATTTGTAAAAACCCTGCTCACCTCTCTGGGGTTCACTATCAACGAAAGGAAATCAAAACAGACACCTAACAGAAAAATCATATTTCTGGGAGCCTTAGTGGACACAGAACAGGAAATGGCCTTTCTGTCCCCAGAAAAACAAAGTTTCCTACCAAAATACTTCACTACTCTGCCCTCTCAAACCCAGCTTTCTGCCAGGAAGTTCCTACAAGCTGTAGGGTACATGGCCTCATGCATCCTCCTGGTACCTTTGGCCAGACTACACACGAGGAAAATTCAGTGGTACCTAAAGAACCTATGGTGTCAGTACTGACAGCCTCTGGACACCTCCCTGCTTGTGATCCCTTACATAAGATCCAAGTTCCTCTGGTGGTCCCAGGCCTGTGCTCCGAACAAGGGACTTCCATTCACCCTCTGTCCATCAGACCAGACCATAAATATAGATGTTTTGAACATAGCCTGGGGCTCCCACCTAGAAGGCAGATGCGCCCAAGGTCTCTGGGACACACAAATACTACCTTTGCACATCAACCAAAAGGAAATGATAGCAGTACAAAAGGCTCTGGCATCCTTCAAACCCTACCTCAAACCAGGGGTTCTTCTCATAAAAACAGGCAACACTACAGTCATGTGGTACATCAACAAACTGGGAGGGACTCAATCTTACCTCCTGCGCAGACTAGCCATGAACCTGTGGCTAGCAGCCTCATCCATGGGACTACATCTTGTAGCCCAATACCTACCGGGCATCAACAACACCCTAACGGACCACCTAAGCAGAAACCTGCTGGATCCACATGAATGGCCAATCCACAGAGACATTTTTCTGCAAATAACCCACACATGGGGGACCCCCTAGGTGGACCTCTTTGCCTCTTATTTAAATCACCAAGTACAGAAATTCTGCACCAGGGAGTACCATCACCTGACCTGGAAGGACAATGCCCTGACCTTCGCTTGGAATACCCGCTTTGTGTAAGCATTCCCAGCTCTACCTCTCATGCCAAAAGTACTTATCAAGACAAGGGAGGAAAATACAAGAGCAATACTCATTGCCCCAGGCAGTATTGGTACCCACTGCTGTGCAGCCTATCTCACCAGCCCCCCTGGCAGCTACCTCTGATACCTCACCTGCTTTCCTCAGGGGGAGGGGGCAATGTTGCACCCAGACCTTCAGACACTCAAGCTCTCAGCATGGCTTATTCTACCAAAACCAACAAGGAATCTGTGCTAAACAAGCAAGTCCTTGACATCATCACGTAAGCGAGAAGGCCCAGCACTAGAAAATCTTACACTGGAAAATGGAAAAGATTCTGCTCCTGGAGCCAGTCCAAGGTGGCAGACATACACATGCCCTCCATTCCTCTTATTCTAGATTATCTTGCTGAGCTTCTTAATGAGGGTCTCTCCTTCTCCTGTGTAAAGATCCATGCCTCTGCCATCTCGGCACACTTTGATACAGAACAGTCATTCTTCTCCCACCCTTTTTATCAATTAATTGCTTAGAGGTGCCTCTAATATCAGGCCTCCCGGAAGACAGCCCACCCAAGCCTGGGACCTGTACTGTGTTGTAGAAAAGCTTACTCTGCCTCCCTTTGAGCCTGCAGCATCCTCCGAACTAAAGTACCTCTTTTGGAAGACTAGCTTTCTCCTGGCTATTACTTCAGCCAGGAGAGTGTCAGAGCTTCAAGCCTTAATGGCCATTGAGCCATTTATCATCTTCCATGCAGACAGGGTCTCCCTGAGAACCAATCCCTCCTTCATGCCAAAGGTGGTTTCAGATGTTACCATCAACCAGGCCATCCACCTGCCCACCTTCATCCCTAACCCTCAGAACAAGGGGGAAAGGATACTGCATTCTTTGGATGTGCACAGGCAACTCAGATTTTATCTGGATCGTACAAAGACATTCAGGAAAACTGACCAGCTTGGTCAGCTTTAAAACAAGGGCACAGGGCTAACCAATATCCAAACAGACCATTTCCAAATGGATAGCACACTGCATCCAATTTTGCTACTCCTTGCATGGAAAACCACTCCCTAGGACCATCAGATCCCATTCCATTAGGACAACCTCTACTTCCACAGCATTCCTTAGAGGGGTACTCACCAGGGACATCATGGAAGCTGCCACACTGACTTCAGTCCACACCTTCACCAGACATTACCATCTAAACCTTTTCTCAAAAGCTAGGGCTGGGTTTGCCTCTGCAGTTTTGCAGGGCATGCTCACCCAATCTTAAGTTTCTATTAATCTTCCACCCTTCTCCTCAGCTTTGGGAATCTTCCCAATGGTTAGGACTGCAACAGTGAAACACGAAGAACATAGTACAGTTGTGTACACTCGCCATAAATGTAGATGTTCCAGTGTGTTCACTGCTGCAGTCATGCTTTCCCTCCCTCCTTCCCCCGATATCTGCTTTACTTAGAGAGACACATATTTCTGTGGGGGTCTCTAACACCAGGACTACTAATAACTATTCAGTTTGGACGACTTTGGTTAGTTAAGGCAAGAAAAACTGAGATAATGGCATCGCCTGCTCTCCTTTATAGCTCGGACGACCTGACGTCAGCCAGCAAGCGACAGCAGCTAACGCACAAAACCTTGACTCTGGTATTCGGACCGACTGAGTGCTACCACAGCATGGATAACCCCAATGGTTAGGACTGCAGCAGTGAACACACTCGAACATCTATATTTATGGTGAGTGTACACAACTGTACTTTACCACTTATAATATCTTAAGTAGGCAAGTGTTAGAAATTATTAGATTTTATTTTTTTTTTTAGTAAGATATAAAAAGTTTGCAGACGCATTGAATTATAATCCCTTGTTTTCATATAGAAGAGGCCGCGATATTAAAGACTTTTTAGTTCAGAGTGAGTATAAAATGCCTACAGACAGTATAGCCATTCAGCTCAATAATGTTGGTACTTTTCCATGTAACAACTGTATTACCTGTAGGTTTATAGTAAGGACATTTGGTAATATTAATGGGATTCTTTTTACACATATTAATAAATATTATTGTTATACTGAGGGCATTATCTGTGCATTAGAATGTCCATGTAAAATGTATTATATAGGAGAAAGCAAGAGGGCTTTTAAATGCAGGTTACAGGAATATGTAAGAGGTATTAAAAATGTTAAGACGGAAAGCCCTCCTGCTTTGTATTTTAAATCATATCATGCTAGTGATCCAACAGGTCTCAGGGCTGCAGTTTTGGAAAAAGTAAATTGTGGTGAAGAAAGCTCTGATATAAAAAGAAATTGTTATATAAAGAAGCTTTTTTTCATTTTAACTTGCAGCCCGACACCTGTTGGTCTAAGTTTAGAATGCAACTGGAAGTCTCTTATTTGATGTTATTATTTTTAATTGTTTAATTAAATAGTTATGTAATTAGAGGCTGATGGATGTACTATTTAAGAAGTTGAGATTTTATTTATTTTTTTACTCCCAAGAAGACTTTTTTAGAGCTGAGTAGCTAGAGTCTTCTGATTGTGTTTTATCTTAATAAGTCAGTGTCATGGCCTTGTTGTTGGTTTGATTTTTAGTTTAATTTGTCGTGTACGTTACTCTGTGAGGAATACTGTGTGAGCAAATGAGTGTAACTAAAGAAATGATTTTTTGAGCTGGGATACAGGATCTAAATTGCCTAGCTAGATTAAGGTCTTCTTACATTTAATTTTGGTGGATGCCACAAAAACGATTGCTAGAAAGTAGAAATAAAAGTCTAAACCAACAGTACTTGAAGTAGTGAATATTGTAACAGAGATAAAAGGACAGTAAGTGGGATCTTTAGAAAAGGGTAGGAGCAAATTAGATAGAAAAAAATGAAAGTTGTGGGAACAACACATGCAGAAAAATTATTGAGGAGGAATGAGATTTAAGAAAAAGCAAGATCTGAATAGTTTATGTAACATTGGATTGACTGACTGTATTATATATAATATATGTGATGTATAATGTTATTAAATGTGAACTTGTTAATATGGTATTCTTTGCTTCATCTAAATGTAAGTTTCCTTGTGTCAAAAGTGATAATTTAATAAGGGTGCTTAAAAAATAATGAGCACACAAGTTCCATCTGTACTTTTAAACACCCAGGCAATTATCTATAACCAATCTAGAAACCATACATCTGTTTTTTATACACAAGGTGCTTCATATTGCTGTGTGGAAAATCATAAAACAGCAGGAAATCTTTGTACCAGTCAAAACCAAATACCCTATGTAACATCATTGTATGAACAAAAAACATTTCTAAAGCTTGTATGTATGAAACATTGCCACTGTGTAACAGCAAAGGCTGGTGATCTGCCACATTGCAGACAGTACTGGCTGCTGCTGGGAATTGTCCCCCCATTTCTGAAGTGATTTTGTAATGCTTTGTACTACTAGCATGTTGACGCATGCACACAAACACTTTCCAAGGTTTGCTGATGCCAAAAGGTTTGTGGCATCATGACAGCCTAGTAATAGCCATGTTTTCCCATAGAACCTAATATCCAGAAGTATACCATTTGTGCTGTTGTACCTGCTGCAAGCTCCCACTGACTGACATGCTGTTACAGTAAGTTTTTATTTAACTTGTCTTTTTAAGAGTTATTAAGACAGCTTCAACAGGATTTTCGATATTTGCAAGATACCATAATTGCAACTTTATATGCTTTTGCCTATTTGTTTCTAACAAAGTTTTTCCCACTATTGAAGGCTAGAGATGAAGATTACGAAGAGTTCTAGTGGAATGCCACGACTATCCTACACAGGACGTGATGACAGACACTTTCTTCCTGCAGGCCTTTACATCATTAAAACTATCAATGGTAAGGCCATTTTCTGCAATCAGGGAAAGGGTGTGCGGTGCTCTGTAATATACTGACATAAACTTATATGTCACCCAGTTTATTTCTTAAGCCCACATTATGTAACTTAAATTATCCAGCACACATAAACATTAGCAGTTCGTTCACTCCTCCCTCTAGTCTAATATACATCAGCACTTTTCCCATCAAACAAGAATGGCTACTCGCATAATTTTACCTTAATTCAGGATGTTTGAGTCATTGCACAGAGTAAGTGCTTGATCATTTTTAACATATTGTTTATCCTTTGGAATAAAAGCAGCTAGAATAAAGCAGGAGTACTGCTTTTCAAGGAGCTGCCAGTCATGTTGTCAATATGCATGCCACTGTTTTAAATACCGTGTTTTAGAAGTAACTTTATCTCAGTTGGCAGTTTCAGCTGCCTGACTTCCTTTATTTCATCTGAACAGGTAGTTGGCAGTAAAGGATGATCCACTGTCCATCTAGTCCTTGTAGCTTTTGCACATATTTCTCTACTGACTTTTCTCCTCTTCTCTGTATGCCTACTTCCTCCTGTGAACCATCTGTAAATGTAACAAAATGTACTTCTGTTTCCATCTTAACATTACAGGGAGCCACAGCTTTCGGCATGATGTAAATATTGAATTATTGTCTTAAGTCTGACTAATATCCTTTCTATTCACTATTTGTTCAGTTGCAAATCACACTAGGGTGGATGTGGGTGTGGGTATAATTAACTGTAGCTGTATGAGCCTACCCCCATACTCTCTGTGCCCAAATATGCATGCTGTTTTTAACAGTCCTTATCTTCAAATTAGCTTAAGTCATCAGTACTTTTCCTTATTACTAGATTGCACTAGATGATTGTTACCTTCAGGAGAACTGTCCCTAAACAGTTTTGTTTTGAGGGGTATTCTTTGCAAATTTGAGACCTTTTCTAGCCTTTGTTGCAAGGTCATTTCTGTATCAGTGATACTGTTTGTTGGCCTCGACTGCCCATGCAGTCAGCCACACTACTGATGATGTGCGGGGATCAGTGGAATTATTTTTTTTTTTCAAGTAAATGTACTGAAGCTGAGAGCAGTCCTTCATGCTTATCAAATCATTGGCATACTTGATTCCTTTGCTTTTAAGTCACATAATTTAGGTATAATGTGGTCATCAAATCCTACTGCTCCTTTGGGAGAGCTTTTGATCTGGCAATTGAGTTGTGAAAGACAGGTTTCACCTACTGGCAGTTAATGTGTCTAGAGCAAAAACTGTTTTCAGAACTGCTGTGTCTTGCCAATCCATTCTGCCATTTGATATACGTGTACACCAGAAATATATTTTTACACTATTTAAAGGGTGTTGTCATCTCCAAGTCGTACTTCTTTGCAACCCTGGGGAAAGTTGAATTGATGTTGTCAGTCTCGCCTTTATTCTCACTGATGGGTCGGCTCTGATCCATTGAATCCGTCTCGGCCATTTCAAAAGCTTGAGGTGTTCAGCAAAGCTCATGGACATCCTTTTTTTACACATAATACAACCCCCAACTTCCCCAGATCTCATTTGCTGCTCTGCAAAAAAAAAAAAAAAGGTTCTACTAGCAAGCTCTGGGCAAAGTGTTTCTAAATTTGTTTCTTATACTCTCTCTTAATTATTCTTTTTTCAGTAGTTTTTCCTGTTAGAACAGTTTGTATATTTTTACCCTTTTAGAGTGAGTGATAGGCTTTTTAGTGCTTTTACACCTTACTTTCGGTTGTTAGCATCCATTTAAGTTAGAGGACATCTAACTAACATTCGTTTTAGTTAGAGGAGGTTATTTCCTTACTCTTTATTGCTGTCCCTTTCTGTTGTTTCGTCCGTTTAACTTGGAAGACTATTAATTAATTTAAAAAAAAAAAAAAAAAAAAAATTCCCTATTCCTAATCTGTGCTGTTGTTTAGGTTAGAGGTCCTTTCTTCTCTAAGTGTGAGTGTGTCTTTTCTTACTTTCTTAAATACATCTCAAAAAGAAGGAAAGCCTCTTGGCTTCAAAAAGTGTGAGCAATGTGGGAAAAAGATGCCCCTTAGCGAACTCGCACACTGTGTGTGTATTGCTTGGAGCTTCTTCATCTGCAAGAGTCCTGTTCAGTTTGCCATGGTGGTGGAGCACAAGAACAAGCTTATTCAGAAGGGGTTGTTAAAGAACCCATTTTCTGAGGCTATATCAACCGAGTCTTCTTCACCAAAATCAGAGAAGTCTTTAAAACGACCTTCTTCAGCTCCAAAATCTTAGGAGCTGAAGCAGAAAGTAAGCAAAGTGTCAGCTCCAACTGAACCATTGGAGCAGACAGATCAAATTGGATCCAAGACTTCCTAAGAGCAAGCAGAACCTGCAGCTCCAAAATCTACCTTATCTGAATCTTCAGAACCGAAGATGAGTTTCCCACTGAATTTAGGTATCATAGCCAATCTCCTTCCTCGGAGCCGATTCCTTCTTGGCTCTTTACCTTTCCTAATAAAGTCAAGATCTCCTATCCTCTCCATCTGGTCGACCAAGAGTCTCTCCGATGAAGAAATGAGATAGGGTGGTGCAAAGGCTACTGAAGACAGTGGCCTTGGCCAAATTACTATTGGATCCGAACCCACAGGTATCGGATAAGACACAGTCTTCTCCCTCAGTGCCTGCTCCTCCTCCAGTCCATCCTTTGGTTTCAGAGCCGGAAGATTCCGGCATCCAGCTAGTGTCTGTATTGAATCCGAAACCTCCTCCACATCCGATCCTCATGCATGGAGCAGAGGCTTGTTCTCCCAATCGTGAATCTTACAAACCTTAAATCCTTATAACACAAGTGGCTCAGTATTATATCTGCAGACACTGATTGGCTACAATATGTTGGCTAGGCTTACTTAGGCCCTTGGGCTGATAGCCTAGTACCTACCTATGATTGCTGCTGGTAATATACAAGAGGCCCCTTAACTAGAGTAGGTTATTGGAGTGCATATAAATTTATTAAATTTGATATGATTAGGAGTTTTGTCATCAAGAGCATCTATAAATTACTTTGTGTTGTAAGGATTTAAGGTTTGCAAGATCCATGATTTAGAGAGCAAGCCTCTGCTCTGTGCATGAGGAACGGATGTGGCGGCTGTATTAGATAATCAGATGCTCATATCTTGATTGGTTTAATTTTGTGTTTACAGATATTGATAGGCTAGAGCACAGTGTTTACTGATTGGTGTTAGACTATACATAACACGCCCTTTTCTGTTTAGGGTAGGCTATTGGAGGTTAAACACGTTTAACGACTGATAGGTTTTGGAGCTTAGCCGGTCAGAGTCAGATAAGGAAACAAGGCTTGACAGGCTCATGATCTGGAGATCAAATACAGAAGTTTACTTTAAGAAAGGATAGATTAAAAAAGAGCGAATGTTGATACCAAGGTTAGTTATATCCTACTATCCAGTCTGAATCTGTGTGCACTACTCATGAAAGTGTCTGTGATTGTATTTCATTATACATAGTGGTGATTTTGCCGTATAATATGCTAGATAGCAAAGAATGTATTTGGCAATGCTAATGCCGAGGTCAGTGATTTTTATTATTTAGTTTAAATTTATGTGCACTGTTCATGAGAATGTCTGTGACATCTATAACATACAAAGTGGCGATTTTGTCTCATAGTTTGTTGGATAGTACATATGCAATAATTTGTTAGTTAGGGAACATGTAGTGCATTATTAATATGCTGCCAAAGCCATTGATACCTTATTATTTACTTAAGTGTTTTGTATATGGAAGTGATTTATGATTTATAATTATGACATATAGAATGGTGACCTTGCTGTACAATTTGCTAGGAAGGTTATACATATTGATTATGTTATTTTTGTTTTTGTTTTTTGGTTCCTTGCGAGCTATATTTTTTACTTAGAGCAGGCATAAGGTACCATAGATTATCATTAGTCAACTCACATTGGCAGACATGAGCAGATACACAATTTGATTAGATGAATATGTTGCATTGAGTATTTAGGATTGGTGTTTTGTATCCTATCATAGTAAGAGTGTTTTAATGCTCGTGGCTGGCTAAGATTGTAAGCATCTGATAGGTTGGTTGTTAAGACTTTATTTGATTGGTTGACGTGTACTAGAGCATCAGTATTCACTGTCAATTGTTTTATTGCATTTTAATTCCATTTTGATTTTTATTGGATGATGATTCATTGACATATGTATTTAAGAATGTTGTGGGGATATCTTTTTAATGACCTGAAGAAGCGATGTTAGTTGCTAAAGCACTTACCATTTTTATATATTTTATTTTTGTAATAATAGAGTTCCGTTTTCTTGTATACAGTGGTAGTTTGTTTTATACGTTTGTACAGCCCCCAGAGTGTTCACCAAGTGCATGGCAGCAGTGGCGGCTCACCTGAGACACTTAGGATTCTGGGTGTTTCCATATCTGTATGAATGGCTCAGAACCACCCCGACCAGGCATCTTCTGCTACAAGCCAGGGGCTATACCGTAAACTATGAAAAATCTGCCCTAGAGCCATGTCAAAGCTTAATCTTCATAGGAGCAGAGAGAAATACAACCACAATGGTAGCAAGACTTCCACAAGACAGAGTAGACTATCTTCGCCATCATGTAAGATTGTTAATCAGAAAAACGTGAGCGTCTGCAAGACTGATTCTTCAGGTACTGGGAAAAATGGCTGCAGCAACTGTAGTCATTCCCTTAGCTCTTCTTCATATGTGAATACTTCAGTGGTTACTTTCTGCACAGTGGTGAATCTTGGAACTTCCAGTGTCACACAATCTCATGATAACCAACTCCTGCAAAAAGGATCTCCAATGGTAGAGTCATCTCCATTAGTATCTCAGGGCCGTCCCTTCATTGTCGCTCAACCCCAGGCCATGGTGACCACGGACACTTCCCATGTGGGGGGGGAGCATTATCTAGGGAATACGGTCCAAGGCATCTGGCAAGAACATGAGACTCACTTGCACATAAACATCCTGGAGATTAGGGCAGTGCTTTTAGTGTTGCAAGCATTTCAAGACCCCTTCTCCCTCTAGGAATGATAGCAATCCAATCAGACAATATGTTCGTAATCTGACATATAAAGAAACAGGGAGGAACCAGATCTTACTCCCTTTGTCGAGAATCTATGGGGGTCTGGCAATGGGCTACCGCCTCTAAACATTTTCTAATAGCAACACACATCCCAGGGAAATCCAATGTGATTGCGGACAAGTTGAGTAGAGCCATTTTATGGCCTCACAAGTGCTCCCTGAACCAGAAAATAATGGAAGATATCTTACGGAAATGGGGCTAGCCTCTCTGTGATCTCTTTGCATCACCACTAATGCCAAATGCAGCAACTACTTTGCCCTGATCCCCTTCACGGGTTTGTCACCATGAGATGCACTTGTTCACAGTTTGCCTCCAGTACTTCTTTATGCCTTTCCTCCACTCCTTCTAATCTCCAAGTTTTTCCAGAAAGCAAGTTTGTTGGAGATGGCAATTATCCCGATTGCCCCTATTGGCCTCTTCAAATCTGGTTTCCCTTTCTTCAGCCTCACCTTTGGCACAAACCATGGATTCTGGACCCTGCTCCGGACCTTCTGACTCACCCGTCAGGAATGGCTCATCCAAACTTGGACAATCTCAGACTAACAGCTTGGCTGCTCCAGTTCCCCTGATTGCCAGGTTTCTGTCCCTTTCCTCTCCAGTCAAACATATTTTGTTATCTTCACATAAAACATCTACACAAAAATTGTACAAAAGTAAATGGAACAGATATGTTACACGGGCCAGCAAGAATCAGATAGACACTTTTTCTGTGCCCATACATTGTATTCTAGAGTTTTTGACAAATCCTTTCAATGAAGGAGCTGCTGCAGCAACTGTTAGGGTTCATTTAGCAGCAATTTCCAATTTCCATGTAGGATAAAACATTTCTGGAATCATGTCACACTGACTGTGTAAAGCGTTTTTAAAAGGAACCACTTTGATAAGACCCCCATATAAAAATCTAGCACCCCCCCCCCCAGATTTGAATTTCATCTTATCTAACATTATCTGTCCTCCCTTTGAACCATCAGGTACATGTAAGTTGAAGTACCTCTCCTGGAAAACACTCTTTTTAGTGACTACCACTTCAGCCAGAAGAGTTTTTTCTAAGGACAGATTTTCTTTACGCACTAACCCCTCATTTCTACCGAAAGTTGTCTTGGAAAGTAACCTCAACCAATCTTTAGAGCTGCCAGTTTTCTTCCCTAACTTCCAGCATAAAGGAGAATATTCACTGCATCTCTTAGATGTTCATAGACAGTTATGTTTCTACTTATATAGAACTTATGAAATTAGAAAATCAGATCAGCTCTTTGTCTCTTATTCTGAGATTAAAAAAGGTCACTCAGTCACAAAATGTAGCTTATCAAAATGGCTTACACTATGTATATCCTACATTTATAATTCAAAGAATAGAGCACTACCAAATAATGTTAAAGTGCATTCTACAAGGTCTGTCACCATGTCTGCAGCCTCTCAATGGATAATATCTGGAATGCAACAACTCGGGCAAAACCTCATACCTTTATTACTCATTACAAAGTGGATTTGGCCTCTATGAGTAGAGTCTCTTTTGTTTCTGTGGTTCTGAGAAATATTATATCATGAGCCACCCAAGAGTCAGGTTGCGGGGGACGCGTTCCCATCAGTAAGAATAAAGGTGAGAATGACAACATCACATAAAAAAGTTTTGTATTTATCATAACGTTCCATGTGTGTTGTCCAGCTCGTCCTTTATTCTCACAACACTCCGCTCCATACCTCCCGCCTGTACTCCTGGGAGACAGAGTAGCATAAGTTGGATACTACAGGGCCATATAGCCTCAGAATTTATACTCTGGTGTATATATATATATATATATATATATATATATATATTATATCCAGTGGATATAAAAAGTCACACCCTTGTTAAAATGCCAGGGTTTTGTGATATAAAAAAATGAGACCACAATAAATAATTTCAAAATTTTTCCCACCTTTAATGTGACCTATAACCTGAACAAATCAATTGAAAAACAAACAAATCTGTTAGGGGAAAAAATATAAAAAACATACAGTAAGCTGGTTGCATAAGTGTGCACACCCTTCATTTAATACTTTGTTGAAGCACCTTTTGATTTAATTACAGCATTCAGTCTTCTTGGGTACACACCTTCCATCAATTAAAGAGACTGATTAACTCCAAATAAAGTTCAGCTGTCCGAGTAGGATTTTCCTGACATTTACTCTGTTGCCTGCTACAGCAAAAGCCATGGTTCGCAGAGAGCTTACAAAGAATCGAAGGGATCTCATTGTTGAAAGGTATCAGTCAGGAGAAGGGTACAAAAAAATTTCTACAGCATTGGATATACCATGGAACACAGTTAAGACAGTCATCAAAAAGTGGAGAAAATATGGGACAACAGTGATGTTGCAAAGAACTGGACGTCCCTCCAAAATGTAGAAAAGACCAGATAAAAACTAGTCAGGGAGGTTGCCAAGAAACCTAGAGCAATACTGAAGGAGATGCAGGAATTTCTGGCAAGTACTGGTTGTGTACTATATGTGACAACAATCTCCCGTATTCTCCATATGTCTGGACTATGGAGTAGGGTTGCAAGATGGAAGCCTTTTCTTACACAGAAAAACATCCAGGCCCAGCTAAAAATTGCAGAACAATACATTCAGTCTCCCAAAAGTATGTGTGATGGTCTGATGAGACCAAGGTTGAACCTTTTGGCCACAATTTCAAAACATATGTTTGGCGCAAAAACAACACTTTGCATAACCAAAAGAACACTATCCCCATGGTGAAGCATGGTGGTGGTAGTATCATGCTTTGGGGTTGATTTTCTTCAGCTGGAACTGGGGCTTTAGTCAAGGTGAAGGGAATTTTGAACAGTTCCAAATACCAGTCACTTTTGGCCCAAAACCTTCAGGCGACTGCTAGAAAGATGAAGAGGAATTTCACCTTTCAACACAACAATGATCCCAAGCATACATCCAAATCCACAAAAGAATGGCTTCACCAGAAGAAAATTAAAATTTTGGAATGGCCCAGCCAGAGCCCAGACCTAAATCCAACAGAAAATCCGTCGGGTGACCTAAAGAAGGCTATGCACAACAGATGCCCTCGCGATCTGACAGATTTGGAGTGGGCAAATATTGCCAAGTCAAGATGTGTCATGCAGACTCCTACCCAAAAAGACTGAATGCTGTAATTAAATCAAAAGGTGCTTCAACAAAGTATTAGTTTAAGGGTGTGCACACTTATGCAACCAGCTTATTGTATGTTTTTTATTTTTTATATTTTTTTCCCCTAACAGATGTTTGTTTTTCAATTGAATTGTACAAGTTATAGGTCACAGTAAAGGTGGGAAAAGTTATTAAATTATTTATTGTGGTCTCATTTTTTTATATCTAAAAACCCTGGCATTTTAACAGAGGTGTGTACACTTATTATATCTACTTTGTGTGTATAAAATCAAAGGGATTAAAAACATTTTCTCTCCTTGTTGTCTTACTATCCATATCCATAATCAAGAGCTTGCTGTTTCTAAATGTTTGTATTGTCTTTAATCTCTTCCCAGATATCCTTAGCTACCACAGCAGCATCCTTTTTTATCCATATGCCTAAATACTTCATCGTATCATGTCCTCATAAATATGGGTATTGCTGAACCAGTTCATGTATGGATAGTTTACCTTTATACCATTTTTTATCATTATTAATTTTATACCCTTAAAGACTTGAAATGGTCTCAAAATATCCCACAGCACTGAAATATCCTTTTTCAGATTTATCAATACAAAATAATATCATCTGCAAATAAAGCTAACATTTCTTGATTACCATGCCATTTAAATCTTTGAATTTGTGAGTATCTTTTTTTGTGCTAGTAGCACTAAATATGAAGCAAATAAAGGTGAAAGAGGACACCAGTGCCTTGTTCCTCTTCTCCAACGTAACTTGTATGAGAGGAACCGTCCCATTTTAATTATTGCCTCCAGCCCTTCATATCTATGCCTGATTAACTCTGTCATTCTATCAAGGAATGCAAATGTTGTCATTACTATACTCATGAAATCCCAGATAACTATTGAATGCTGTTTGTTCAGTTCCCACCAGTAATTGTTTTCTCACATTTTGCTTTCCTGTGTGTCATCATTCCTGTATTAATGTTCTCAGATGTGTGCCTCCCCTCCACAAAGCCACACTGATAAATACTTATCAGTTTTGGCAGCACTGTGACCATTCTCTTAGCTAATATAATTGTGGTTTAGAATTGAAATGGATCTATATGAAGTTGTTACCTGAAGGGTCTTTCCCTCTTTGGGTAATACAGCCAGCACAGCTTTCTTCCAAGACACATATACCCCCTGCCTTTTGAAATAATGTTAAACAAGCCCTTCAAGACTTTTATCACTTTCTTCCCTCCCAGCTTCCAAGTTTTGATAGGAAGGCCATCTGTTCATGGAGACTTCTCAGACATTTGATTATGCAAAACTATTTTTATTTCATATTTTCCTGTATTAGGTATAACTGTTGAGCCTCATCTTCCTCTAAACCTGGCATAATTAGTTTTTGTTAAATATTCCATCTGTGTCTTTTACTTTCCTGTGCTTTATGCAAATATTCCTAAAGTTTCCAAACTGTGTGTAATCCCTCTATTTGGTGTCCATTTATTTATTTTTGTCACAGGCTCCCTAGGTTTGGGGACAACCCATTCTACTTTCTGTTGCCTAAGTCATTGTGCTAAAAAAATTTATTCTTTAGTTACCACAAAATAGTTTCTTAACAGCAACTTTTCTAAACTGATGCATATTATCCAAATACTCTCCCTTGTTTTTCCTTGCAGCACTCTGGTTGTTCTTGATGTCCTTCATGGATGCATCTGCAGTCATAACAACTGGGTTGTCCTGTCGTCAGGCAGCCCTTCAGTCGGCCGGATTCCAAAGTCCGGGTCCAGCTTCGGCTGATCTCGCACTTCACCCGACGTCATCTCTGTTGGTCTTCAGGTATAAAGGCATCAGCCAACGCCATTTTCCTCAGTCTTTCTTGCCGCGTGGCGCCCCAAGCAGAAGCTGTTCGCAAGTGCCGGTCGGTCGGATCCAGAGATTACTTCTACCGAATACTACTTCGAAGACTTCTAAAGCTAAGTACCCCGTTGGGGACTCTTTCTTGCCTCAGCCGATGTCAGAAAAAGTTAATAATTGTTTAACCTGTGGGAAACAAATACCTCATAAAGATTTCCACTCTTATTGTCTGCCTTGTTTAGGCCCAGCCCACGACGTAGCAGCCTGTTCGGCCTGTGCTTCTTTCAACCGACGAACGCTTAGGCGTCGGTCGGAGTTTGCAGAACAGTTTTTCGGTTCTGATTTTGCGTACATTATGCCGTCGGATCCTCCGACTACCCAATCTGCCAAAACGCAAAGATAAAGACCGACACTCGCGGTCCGCGGGTTTGGCGAAACCATGGTTAAGCAAACGCGAGTGTCTCGGTTTCGGCCGAAACCGAGAAAACTGATCAAAGTACAGCTGAATCTATCTCTACAACTGAGGCCCCTGCTACCACTCTTGAATCGGCCTCAGAAATTTTATCCACTACGGTGGTTGCCACTGACTTATCAGACACCATTCCCTTGGATGTCTCTACCCCAGCACGTGGTGCTGCTAGGCCTCCAGCAGCCATGTCCATTAAGGCCTTCGCCAGGGCTAAAGCAGCCAAGACTACTAAAACAGTGCCTGTTAAACCCCCTACAACCAGGCCCTCTTCTAGTTCTCAAATGCTTACTCTGGCAGAAGATTTAATTTCATTAATTAGAGGATCTCAATCTCACCCAGACAGGGCCTCTCAGCCCCCAGAGAAGAGACCTAGGGCAGAGCCCCCTGAGCCAGTGTCCTCTGATGATTCTGCCGATGAATCAGACATAACTGACCAGCCAGAGGCTCCTTTCTCCAATTTTGAAGATTCTGATGCTGAAGAATCCATTCCAGCTGCTTCCACACCAGAAGAATTCTCCTTTGGGGAAACCTTACATGCCATGCGAGCAGCTCCAATGGCAGCAACAGGATTTTTCAGACTCCAGAAAAGACTTAGGACCTTTCTGCACCTTCCACAGCACAGGCCCTTAGCTATACCTCCTGTTCTCTCTGTGGTGGATGATGCTTTCAATGATGTCTGCTCCGCTCCAGATTCTTTACCCCCAGCCCCTGCCAAACCAGACAGATTTTACAGGGTGCCAGATACTCATCACCACCTTTACAAGGCCCCACATGCAGACCCCGAAACTATATCCCAGGGTCCCAAGGCAGTAGCCGCGACCATAGCTAAAACCCTATTCCTTCTGAAAGGGAAGCAAGGTCATTAGACAGATGGGGTAAAAGGTCTACACTTCAGCTACTCTCTCAGCTAGAGCTTTAAACTGTCAGTTTCACATGATACAATACCAAGAGTTTATGCTTGATCAGTTAACTAAAAAGCTAACCACTGATGAATCTCTTGATAAGAAATATGTATTAGAAATGGTAAATAACATACAACAGGTTAGTAACCATTCCTTAAAATGTGGCTATGATGCACTGGAGGCTTCATTTAGATCAGCCATGACTGGCACAGTGATAAGAAGGCATGCATGGCTAAAGGAGCAAGCATTACTGGATCATGTTAAAGCTAAGTTGCTAGATGCTCCTATGGATAAGACAAGTTTGTTTGGTACACCTGCCCAGCAGGTTATGAAGAAAATGGAAGAAAAGGCAAAATCTGTTCAAATGGTTAAAGATTTCTTGCAGGTTCAACCCCAAGGTTTAGCAGGAACTGGCCTGCCAAAAATTGGTCCTTTCCTGACTCCACAAGATCTCAAAGGGGCAGGAATAGACGTTCCAGAGGCAGAAACCAATCCAGAGGAGGTGCCTACAGAGGACGACAGTGGCAAGGTAACAACAGAGGCACAGACACAACCACTGCCACTACATCAACACAACCACAGTGACTTAACCCTAAATCCGCATACCAGGGAACAAATAGCAGCTCCTCTAGGCGGAAAGTTAACCTTATTTTCAAAGAACTGGCACTATATAACAAAAGACAAGTGGATTTTACAAACCATAGATCAAGGTTACTGGTTCCACTTCCACACTTTACCAGTCAAAAGAGGAATGCCAAATCTACCTCCAAATCAAAAAACAGAGGCTCTACAACAGATAATGGCGTTAGCAAACATGAGAGCTGTGGAAAGAGTGCCAACAGCAGAGCAAGGAAAGGGGTTCTACTCCAGACTATTCCTAGTTCCAAGAAAGGAAAAAAGTTGGAGACCAATTCTCGACCTGTCCACCTTAAATACATACATCATTGTCCCAAAATTCAAAATGCTGACCCTACAGCAACTTCTTCCCATGCTGGGCAAGGAGTGTTGGCTGGTAACTCTAGATCTCAAGGAGGCATACCTGCACGTCCCCATTCGACCAATCTGCAGAAGATACCTCAGATTTCTTGCAGGATCAGAGCACTATCAATTCTCAGCATTGCCCTTTGGCTTATCTACTGCCCAGAGTATTCACAAAATGCCTGGCATCAGTAATCGCCCATTGCAGACTACAGGAATTCAAATTTACCCATACCTGGACGACTGCCTGCTACAAGGGGACAACAAAAGCAAGCTGACAACAGATTTACAAAGGGTCATTTACTTGCTACAAGCACTGGGATACACAGTCAATTTACAAAAGTCAAGGCTGATACCATCCCAAACAAGGACATTCTTGGGCGGAATTGGACACAGTAAAACAAATGGCATTCCTAACTACAGAAAAACAAAAGAACTCCCTCTTTACTTCTTGGCACTAACAAAACTGAACAAGTTAACAGCAAGAAAAGTACTGCAGGCCTTGGGCTTCATGGCATCATGCATAATCTTGGTCCCATTTGCCAGACTACATATGAGAAAACTACAGTGGTACCTAAAGAATTTATGGTCCCAACACAGACACAGCCTAGAAACAGAAATCCCACTAATTCCATGCTTAAAACAGGAGTTCCTATGGTGGGCTCAGGCATGCCAGTCAAACCCAGGCCTACCCTTTCGCAGATGTCAAGCAAGCCAGACCATCACAACAGACGCTTCAGACCTAGGATGGGGGGCCCACATGCTGGACAATTGCGTGCAAGGATTGTGGACACAGGATCAACTTCACCTGCACATCAACCTAAAAGAAATGTTGGCAGTAAAACTGGCAATCCAAAAGTTCAGACCATTTCTCAAAGAGGGCCAGTTGATGATAAGGACAGACAACACCACAGTCATGTGGTACATCAACAAACAGGGAGGCACTCATTCATACCCCCTATGCAGAATGACTTTGGAGCTGTGGACCCTGGCACTCAGCTACAACATCCAGTTACAGGCAATATTTGTACCGGGAAAAGAAAATACTCTAGCAGACATATTAAGCAGAACCACATCGGATACCCACGAATGGAAGCTGCACCCGGACATCTTCAAGACCATCTCAAAGAAATGGGGAATGCCTCAGATAGATCTATTCGCATCACCTCTCAATCACCAGCTCAAAAATTCTGCACAAGGACATTCCACCCACTAGCATGGAAAGTGGATTCGCTCTCCTTCAGCTGGAAAGGCCTAACAGCATATGCATTCCCACCTCTTCCCTTGATACACAAAGTACTACTAAAAATCAAGGAAGAACGTCCAAGGATAATCCTGATAGCTCCAAACTGGCCAAGACAACACTGGTACCCACTGCTGAGGAGCATGTCTCGAACAATATGTGGCCAATACCCTGATGCCTTTGATGTTAACTCAGAACAACTACAGCATCATACATCCAAACCTAAAAGCGTTGCAACTGACTGCATGGAACATCACATAGCAGCAGCTAATCCAGAACTTTCCCAAAGAGTTAAAGACATTATTCTTGAAGCACGCAGACCTTCAACAAGAAGGAACTATGCTGGAAAATGGAAAAGGTTTGTCATTTGGAGTACTGAAAGAGGAAAAGATGTGTCAAACATAGATATGCCTAACATTCTGGAGTATCTGGCGAACTTCTTCATTCAGGCCTGTCCTACTCCTCCATCAAGATACATGCATCAGCTATTTCAGCAGAATACAGCTTTGATCCACCTGTTTTTCGCACCCTTTGCTCAGGCAGTTCCTCAGAGGAATCAAGAATGTAAAACCTCCAAGGAAACCACCATTACCAGCTTGGGACTTAAACTTTGTGCTAGAAAAGTTGACACTATCACCCTTTGAACCAGCAGCAACAGCAGACCTACAACACCTGTCATGGAAAACTGCTTTCCTACTGGCAATTACTTCAGCAAGGAGGGTTTCAGAACTACAGGCCTTAATGGCAGTGCAACCCTTCCTAATCTTCCACCAAGATAGAGTGTCCATGAGGACTAATCCTACATTTATGCCTAAGGTGGTATCCAGAGTGTCTTTAAACCAGGCAATCCACCTACCTACCTTCTTTCCCAACCCACAAAACAGAGGGGAAAGAATACTGCATTCCTTGGATGTACATAGACAGCTACGCTACTATTTGGACAGAACAAAAAGTAGCAGAAAGACTGACCAACTTTTTGTAGCCTATGCAACAGGAAGGGAAGGAAAAGCTATTTCCAAACAGACAATCTCCAAATGGATAGGAAATTGCATACGATTCTGTTACTCCTTCCATGGAAAACCAATTCCACAGAACATAAGACCTCATTCTACAAGGGCAACAGCCACTACCACAGCCTTCTTACGAGGAGTGTTAACCAAAGACATTATTGAGGCGGCTACTTGGACCTCCGTGCATACATTTGCCAAGCATTATAATTTGCCTCTATATTCCAGATCCCGAGCAGGGTTTGCCACTGCTGTACTGCAAGGGATCCTAAACACACCATAATCTGCTTTTATCCTCCTCCCCTAGTTGGCTATGGTATTCTACCCAGTTGTTATGACTGCAGATGCATCCATGAAGGACATAGTACAGTTTTGTACCTACCATAAATGTAGATGTCCGAACTGGATAGCATCTGCAGTCAGGATTACCCTCCCTCCTTCCCCTCTGTGGTACTCCTAGGGTGTTTACCCTCCTAATAGCTAGCTGGTGGGGGGGGAGTCTTTTATGGTGTATTTGTTTGTATATATGTACATACATGCTTATTTTTGTGTTTACCTCTATCTTTCTGGAAACATTGGCATCTATCCAAATTTTAGCCTTCAAGAGGGCTACTGGCATCTGGGGCAAGAAACACTGAGGAAAATGGCGTCGGCTGATGCCTTTATACCCGAAGACCAACAGAGATGACGTCGGGTGAAGTGCGACATCAGCCGAAGCTGGACCCGGACTTTGGAATCCGGCCGACTGAAGGGCTGCCTGACGACAGGACAACCCAGTTGTTATGACTGCAGATGCTATCCAGTTCGGACATCTACATTTATGGTAGGTACAAAACTGTACTTTCTTGTTCTTTGAGATTACTCTCATTTTGAGATACTTTAATTTTTGTCAGATATTCCAAATAATTCCTATTACTTATATATTATATCTGTTTCTCTGTTATCTCTACCCTATTTTGAAACTGTTTTAATTTTTCCTCATTCACTAGCTAGTCATTCTGAAGAAATTGTTTGTCTTCTCTAGGAGCTCTCAAATAATTTCAACTACTCATTACTTAAATTCCTCTCTTTTTAGCAGGTAAGTAGGAAACTGCCACTGTCTCATTTTTACTTCATGACCCCACATCTTTATCTTAGTTTTTTAATCAGTGAATCATCTGAAATAGTTATTTATAGGTTCAAAGGTAAGTACTAGGCTAGCTGACTGTGTATGTGTGTGTGTGTGTGTGTGTGTGTGTAATTCCTTTTATTTTGTCTTGGAGAATAATATGTAATTTCTGTCGAGAGTTCCTGCTACAGAATTCACATCTTTGGTACCAAATATTTTCAATTATTTCTTCAGAAATCTGCCTTCTTTTGTTATATTTCCCTTCTAGGTCCTCTGATACATTCTCACTATTATAACTCAAGGTATAGACCCCCTCATGCATAATACTCCCTGTTGAAAGCTGATTATTTCTCCCAAAATGTTCTTAATCTCCATAGTAGCATTTATTGGTGGAATATAAATATAAATGTCTTTTTTCCTCCCCTGCCAATAGCCCCTTGCTATCACAAATCTACCATTATTGTATCTGATGTTATCTTTTTCATTCATTCCTCAGCTGATGGGTTCAGATCCAAGACTTGGATACTACTCAGCCACTTCTAATAGATCATTGCATCCGAAACTGTCAAGCTCCTCCCTTTACCCACAGTGCCCTGCCAACCTAACATACTTCAGTTCTTGTTTGCCGCCATTCAGCTTCAGATGAAGATCCTTATCGCTCTTGAGCTTGGAAGTTCTATTTAGCCTTTTTTGTGAGTTATTATCTTAGATTGTTCACTTATCATAGGAAGTTAATAGGCTAATGGCCCTAGGGGCTACTACAAGTCTAGCCAAGTTCTACACTTGTTTCCACGATTAGACCCTAATGCCCATGTCCAAGAGGGATACAAGTGGAACCCCCAGGGTGAATTTACAGTTACCCATCCTATCATCCAGATTGCGTTTGAAGAGGACAAATGAGGTGCTCTGTTTGACATGAAGTGGGAGTCTGTTCCAAAGGTGTGGTAACCTCTGGAGACAAATCTGTTCCTCCAGCAGGTTCTGTAATGTCACATACCAGGTTAAGGTCTTTAGAGCGAGTAACCTGTGTCCCATTTGACTTGTGAATATGCAACATTTCCAATAAAGCAGGGTCAGAAATTGCCTTATATGCAAGGCAGAGATAGCCTCTGAGTAGTCTGCATGAAAGAAAATAAAGTGACAGTGATTTCAGACGATCCACATAGGACAGATGCTGAAGACCTTGAATTTTCTTTGTGAGGCGCTGTTGTGGTTTCTGCAGTTGCTGCAGGTGCATTGGAAACATACATGCCAAAAGGGGAATTGTACTCTGTTATTGGCCTAATGAGGGAAGAGTACAGGGAGGTTATAACTTCTGGAGACAATGCCCTTACTTATGAGATGAGCGATATAGAATGACCTTCTTACTACTGTAGAGACATGGTGATCAAAGGTAATATTGCTGTCAACCTGTGTGCCCAGGTCTCTCACCACTAAGTGCATACTTAGGGGGTTGCTATTGATGTGGCAGTTAGCAGGAGCATTACTCTTACCGAAAGGGATGATAATACATTTTTTTGCATTGAGTTTAAGGCCATGACTTGGGCACCAATCATTTGTTTGTGTAAGACCCTCATGTAAGATGTTGACATCATTTGGAAATTCTGTGACCTCTCCCAGTTTGCAGTCATCAGCAAACTTTGTCAGCCACAGATCTTTAGTTTTTGCTTGCAGTTCGGAGAAATAGATTCCAAAAAGTAGAGGTCCCAGGACTAATCCCTGTATATTTTTCTAATAGTCTTACCTCCCACCCTTAATCCTCTTAGCCAGTTTCTGTACACTTTTTTGGATACTGTTTCACATTACCATCTTAAAGTACCATTACTGGTACTCTTTTCCTTTATGACTACTCGTTAGAGTACCTCTTTTCTACCATTGTTGGTAGTTCCCTCCTCTTTCTAATTTCTTGCTCTTTTTCTTTTAACTTTACCAAAAAAAAAGTGTATCTATTCTTAGTGTTTTCATATAGTTGTCTTTTTCAATAACAATGGCTGACAAGCCAATGGGTTTTAAAAACTGTGTTACCTGTGGGCATAAACTTCCCAACTCAGATGCCCACAGGGAATGCGTTTATTGTTTAGGACCAGTGCAGTTGTGTAGATTGTTCTGTCTTCTCTCGATTTAACTCCACAGCCTTAACTGACAGGAGGAATATATTAGTCCTGAGAAACTTCCTTCCTTCTTTCTGTCATTCTTCAGTTGCTGGGGCTGAAACCCCTACCAAAAAAACTGACAAAGGGAAGTCAAATTCAGTGGCCAAGGAAAAGGAGTCCGTAAGACCCTCTTGTAAGATGTTGACATAATTTGGAAATTCTGTGACCTCTCCCAATTTGCAGTCATCAGCAAACTTTGTCAGCCACAGATCTTTAGTTTTTGCTTGTAGTTTGGAGAAATAGATTCCAAAAAGTAGAGGTCCCAGGACTGATCCCTGTATATTTTTCTAATTGTCTTACCTCCCACCCTTAATCCTCTTAGCCATTTTCTGTACATTTTTTTTGGCTACTGTTTCACGTTACCTTCTTAAAGTACCATTGCTGGTACTCTTTTCCTTTATGACTACTTGTTAGAGTACCTCTTTTCTACCATTGTTGGTAGTTCCCTTCTCTTTCTAATTTCTTGCCCTTTTTCTTTTAACTTCTATCACAAAAACTGACAAAGGGAGGTCAAATTCAGTGGCCAATGAAAAGGAGTCGCATAAGATGTCCTGGACTGTTCTTCCTCATTGATGTTTTCATTAGGGCATCCAACGCATAAGAAGTCAGATCCAACAACCTTTGATCTGACTGGTTCAAAACCTAGATCTCTTCAGATCCATTCCCTTCCATTCCTATTGAGTCAGGTTTCTTTCCAGCTCCCTTCATCTTTCCTGGAGGGATCTCCCCATAGGCACTTCGGACAACCATTCTCCATGTCATCTGTTAGATTTTTCAGAAGCCAAAGTGAATAGGATGATGAGGAAGTTTCTCAGAGCACAGATCCAGATGTTGATACTCCCGGCTGTGACTTCCACCAGATTCAGTCTCCTCCTACCACTCTCTCCTCCTCCTAGTTGTGAAAAACAACTTGCATACTTTCAGAAAATATCAACATTTAGCTTTAGAAAAAGTGCACTGGCTGCCTTTAAATAAACAAAATATATTAAATGCATTAAAATATTAGTCGCTGTGTAGGTAATTACTTACATAAATTATTCGCTTCCCACAGTTTCAGATGTTATTTATTTTTCACACTCCTGCTTGCCACTGTATCCTTAAATGTTAATTACAATGTACCTCTCAATTTCTGACGGCGAGAAGTGCTCAGAGCTGTCAAGACTAATTGTTTGCACCTGCAAACAGCTTGTTTCTTAGTAAAAGCAGTCAGCAGTGAGAAAAAACAGGTAACAATTTTGCAGCTGCATGAAAGAATCTTTGCAAGTTTCACTCAGAGCACACTGCTTAGATTTCACAGACCAACAGCCTGATCTAGAAGAATTCTTGTCCTCCACTGAGCATTTGCTTAGGAAAAATCGCGAATAACTTCTTTGCATATGTAAGAACCTTGCCACACACTATGCCTTCCATCTTTTTGTAGTAGTTTTCAAGCCTATTTGTTTAAAAAATTCTATAGCTTAACTCCAAAGACATTATTTAGACATCCTCCCTTTAAAGTCAGGGGACATTAATGCACTTTTGCACCCCACCCCTACCCCCAGCAGCCCAAGATCACAACATTATATTAACCTTAACTTGCTTCTAACTTTGTTGCAGTGCAAAGCTTGTATATTTTACAACCTCACATTGAAAAATGCCCTTGACTGCACACTATACAAAACTCCTTTACAGTATAGAATACAATTTTTATCACAAATTTTTATACAAATGCTAAGAACAAAACCTGTTTTATTTACATTTGGTTCTTCGTTACCTTTATTGTCATTCTAAATATTAATGACATTAAGTGGGATATGTGCAGTTTGACCAGCAGCTTAACACTGTCAACAAAATTCTAGTCTTTCTTGAACATTTTTTCTTGCAAATTTATATTTCGCATGTCTATTGCTATATCCATTGAGATTGCTACTTTATTGTCTCTCATTTATTCACTGATTTCAGTGTTTTGTCTTCCTGATCACCTCAATTTCACAGCACCGTCTCTGGTTCAAGTCTGAAGTACTCCTTATTCATCATCTGGTCAGCTTTTTTGCGTTTTTTTCTGTCTCACGGGCATTTTCCTTTGGAACAAAGAAAAAGATTTCTGTATGGGTTTGTTATTGTCAGAAGAATGAGAAACAAAGGTCCCTTCTGTTTACGTGTTCACTGTTTGTTGATAAGCATTTTTATTTCCTTCTTAGCCTTTTCTGCAGCAAAAACATTCTTTGATCCTCCAGGGAAAAAACATTCTGAAATCAGCTGGATGCAGCACCAAACTTGAATTTTACACCTGCCTCTTGACATTCCCTGAATGCTGTGAGATACTTGCTTCTCCTCTGTCTACCAAACCAATCTGCCATTTCTTTTTATTTTTTTTCACAAATAAGTGAATTGTTATGGCTAATCTTGTGTATAGGCCCTAGGGCCGATAGCCTAGTGCCAACCTATGACTCTATCCTCCTCTTTTAAAAAATAAAGAAATCGCAAAGTAGGAAGTTATGAGGCAGAGAGGAAGAAAAATGAAGTCTGTAAGGCAGTAGTATATTGCCTTTTACCTCTTACACTGAGGTGGAAGAGGCTTCTTGTATATGTCCTTGTCATATTCTAAGGATATTACTTTTATTGAGGTAGTAAAATTGATAAAACAGTCATGTATCTGGGAAGATCAATAAGCATGTTTGTCAGGGTTGACCAGTCCTTTTTATGGGTAAACTCTACTCTTCTTGCTCAGACTAACAGTGTCATGCAAGATACCAGCCAGAATCTTGACATTCAAACTCACTATGTGCTCAATTAGTTATACAGGGAATTGAAGAGCACACAGAACATTTAAGTTAATTAATTTAATGCTGGATGTAGGAGTTTGACAGCAAGTGCTACATGGAGGAGCTTTAGAAGTTAGGATATTAAGCATGTATAAAAAGGCGTGTACCACAACTATCCTGTCACTACTCACTGGAGGCCTGCACTGCTGCTATGTTAAGTCTCTTACATAAATACTCAGGAGTGCGTCATCCTTTTCACCTTTTTTCTGCACTCCAGTGTCAGTACTGGAAAATAAATTCAACTACCTGGTGTGGGAATAGAACCCACAGCCTTCTACACCAGTGTCAAGTGTGCTGTCTGTTAAATCTTCCCCAAAGTCTGGCTCTCCATTTCTCTCTTTAGCAAAATTTTATCTCAGACCAATGGAATCTGAGAGTGATCCATCAGAGGTACCGAAAACATTGGGAGCCCTGCTCTCCTTTTCAGGGGATTGCTCTTCATCCACCTGATTAAACATCTTTTTTCCCTCATTCAGCATTGCTGACTCGGGGTAATAGAACCAGTTCTTTGTTCTCTGTGAGGGAAATGTTTTCATTCAAAAATGTTTCTAGTACCAAAGAAAGAAAGAACTCTCATAAGAGACCAGTCAGTTTATGAATGTCCCAAAGTTCAAAATGCTGTTCTTTTGTAACCTGTTAACTCTTATTCACCCTTTCAGTATTTTGGTAACTCTGGATTTAAAGGATGCTTATCATCAAATTCCTATAGCGTCTTTTTAATTTTTTTTAATGTTTTCTATGTCTGGAGTACACTTTCAGTTCTCTGCATTGCCCCTTGTGTTATCCACTAATCGAAGGGTCTTTACAGAGTGTCTAGCACCAGTGATGGCTTGTTGGTGTCTGCAAGGTATTCACATTTCTCCTTGTTTAGACAATTTGCTTACTTTTGCAGAGTCTTTTTTTAAAATGTCAGGAATCTTTCACTTGGTTAAGTGATCTCCTTCATAGACTATGTTTCCAGGAGAATATTCTAATTCTTCAGCATGTAATTATTTTACACATAATATGGGGGGGTTTTCTACATAGCTATTTAGTCCCATATGTTATTAAACTGGAGTCCTATGTGAGAGACACTTTTTATTTCTTAGATAGGATTTCTGATATTGTTTGGGAGAACGGCATGTATTGGATTACAGTAGATGTGAGTTTGTACACAAATATACAACATAAACTTGGGCTTGAAACACTTTTTTATTTTTTGGGTGACAATCCAGCTTCAGTGTACCTCTTGCATTTAATTTCTTTTTGTTTGACCAATAATTATTTTGAATTTAATGGCAAGTTATATCAACAGTTATTGGGTACTGCTATGGGGGCACCATTTGCCCCCATGTACGCCAATTTATTTATGAGCTATTTTGAATTTCAACATGTTTTTGTTTTTGATATTTTTAAAAAATAGATTTATAAATGATTTAATTTTTTTATGTAAAGGTGGATAAGATTCTGTTAATGACTTTACTGATTATTTGCAGAATAATAGATTTAGTGTGCGTTTTAGTATAGTCCCTTTAGTGATAAAGTGATAAAAATAGTGAAATATTACTGGAATTTTCTGATTAAACATAAAGATTTCCAGAGTTTGTTGACTAGAACACCAAGTATTACATTTAGAAGAGGGAGAAGTATTGGTGATATGATTATTCATGGGAAATTTGTTATGCCAGAAGTACCAATTAGTAGATAAGTTATGAATTCACATCCCCCATTCAGAGGCACAAGGCTATATGGTAAATGTATTTGCAAGTATGTAGCACCATATTTTGAATGTATAAATAGTACGAAGTATGAGCCAAAAGATATTTATAGCTTTGAATCAGTGGGAATTATTTATGCCATTAGGCGTCCTTGTGGAAAATGTTATGTGGGAGAAAGTAAGCGGGCCTTTAAAACCCACTTACAGGAACACCTTAGAGATATAAGAAACGGTAGACAAGAAAGCCCAATTGCTTGCCATTTTCAAGATTTTCATCACGGTAATGAAAGTGGATGAACTGCAGCTATTTTAGATCAGGTAAAATGAGGTTTATATGATAAACAAAGTGTGAAGAAAAAATTGTTATATAAGGCGACAGTTTTTATGTTGAAATATGACACCCTGGTTCCAAGGGGTTTGAATTTAGAATGTAGTTGGAAGGTTTTTATTTAGGTGGAATGGTATTTAATTATCTAATTATATTTAATTGATGTTAATTAATGTGTATATGTAAGTGTTTATGTGTATTTAGTTTTTTACTCTGTAAAGACTATAAGCCAAGGCACTAAGAGGATTGTGTGTTTTATTAAAAAATAGGTTTTGGAGAAATTCTGTGTCTTTGAAACTTGGAGTTTATTGGGATACCTGGCAGTGTGTGGTTGTTTTTTACTTCCTTTTGGGCTGTGGTATTGGAATATTCTAAACACTTGTTTGTTTCCTTCCCACAAGATTGTATTCCTCTGGTGTCTCCTAGATTCTTCAGTTCAAAGATATTTTCTTCCACTGGAAAAAGTGGATCTGGAGTTAGCTCTGTTCCACTCAGTCCAGGACTTAAACAAGGGAATTTTTTGTAGGTGGACTCGACATGAGAAGGATCCAATGATACCTAAAAAAATATTTCTAACATTAACACCCCCTGATGTTGGTGCCGTACTAAGAACCCAGACCCTTTTAAGACTAGTATTTCTTTGGTTCTACAATATTTGTGTGAGTTAGTACCAGTTTGCCCTTCTTTCTCCTCTATCATAATTAATTTATTGGCCATTTCAGCATGTCTGCCAATAGATTTTTCAATGCATTCCCATACAAGTATGTTTTTGAAAGGGGTTTTGCATACCCATCCACCTAGTAACAGGTGGCTTCTCTTAGTGGGCTTAATTTTGTTTTAAAAAAAAAAAAAGTTAACTCTTGCCCCTTTTGAACCAACTCATTCGCCTGATTTGAAATTCTTAACATGGAAAACAGTATTAATGATTGCACTAACTTCTCTTAGAAGAGTGCCTACGTTGCAGGCTAATATGGTGGGTCAGCCTTCTCATTTTTCACAAAGATAGGATATTTTTGAGAACTAATCTGTCATTTATGCCTAAAGTGGTATCCAAGTTTATTCTGAGCCAAGATATCCATCTTTCTAGAACCTACAAATGAGGAAGAAAGGATTCTTCATACTCTGGGTGTCCACAGACAATTCAGATATTATCTTAAAACTAAAACCTTTAGAAATTCTGATAATTGTTTATTTCTTATGAAGGCAATAAAAAAGACAACCTGTGTAAAAGTAGACAATTTTCTAAATAGTTATCCCATGCTGTTTCTTTATGTTATTCCAACCATAACCAGTCAATTCCAGGCAGGATCAAGGCACATTCTACTAGGGCCTTTGCTTCTTCAGCCCCATTTGGGAAAGGTGTGGACTCTAGAAGTATTCTAGAGGCAACCACCTGGTCCTCTATATACCTTTACAAAACACTACAAACTAGACTCATTTTCCAGGTTTTGAACAAGCTTTGCTAGGACCATTCTTCAGGGGCTCTGTGACTCATCCTTCCTCCTACCAAGCCTTCTAACCTATGGTATGCTACTCCAGTCACCATAAAAATAGATGTTTGAATGATTACTGCTGCAGTTGCCACTCCCTCCTTCCATCCAATTTGTTTTTGTGTGATTTTTGTTGCCAATGTGTGAACATTGATTTTTCTTTGCCTAGCATTGGTTTCTTTCAGAGGTCTAGCCTCCCCATTTTTGTTGGCAAGAAAGTTCTAAAGGGCTTGGCACCAAGACTGCTGATTTTCTCCAGCTGTCAACCATTGAAAAGTTTCCCTTAAACGTTGGAAGCTGCCCAGCTGTTACATCCTAGACAGGATATAGCCCATATAGATAAGACTGATGCAGCAGTGATCATTTGAATATCTACCATTGTGGTAAGTTTGCTTACACAACTTTACTTTATAGTGAGTATTCCATTCTCTTGCTGCCCTACCTTAGAAAAGTCTTCTCTGATGAATCAGTATATTTCAGCAGAGGTCTTGGGACAGTCACAGATGCTGCTACCCAAGGGGACCATAGTGATCACCTCAGTCTTAAAGGTGAGTGGTTTACTCCTTTGTCTTCCTCATCCATTGTAAAAATTTAGTTAGAAACTGTTTAAAAGTCATAAAAATCCAAAGGCCTGTATAGCCTATAAGAAACTGGTTGCTTTAGCAGCAGCAGGAATGTGTTCTGTTTTGCATTCTCGCAATCCAAAAAAAAAGTCTCCCAAGTAGTTTAATAAATTCTGTAAGATGAAAAGTTAACAATACTTGGTTGCAAATGAAACAGTCAGGGTGTGGGAGGCCCTTTGACTTTGCTAGGCCCACATAGACCTGCTGGTGTAGGATCTGGTGAGGCAAGGTTCATCTGCTACTTAGCCAGAACCTTGGTGTAGTCTCACCCCTTACATTGCCTGACCCCTTGAACAATGGATGGCAGACTTACAGCTTCAGGCCTTTGATTTATTTTGATGCTGCAGGTTACTCCCCAGCTCTGCAGACTTCAGCTCCTGTCTTCCTGATGAGTTGGTTGATTTTCCACCAGATGGTTCCACTCCCCATTTGTTGTCCGTTCCCTGGGTGCTGGATTGTCAGTCTACCTACAACCCAAAGTTTGGGCACCTGTCCCAACAACATCAGCTAAGCAGAAATCTGAGGGCTGACTTCTCTTCATCTGAAACATGTTTGTAGAAAAGTACTTGACTTTACAGAGAATGACCATCCCTTGCTGTGGTTATTTTTTTTTGTGATAACACCTTTATTGAATTATCATGTAAGACATTGGCAAACATGCATTTATATAAAATAAAACAAACCATATCAATATGTTCGCAGTTACAACCATTATACATCATGTTATTTCTTTTGTATAACTGTCATCAATCAAACATTACACATTATATCTGCCTTCCCTTAAAAACCTCACTCCTCCTGCAAAACATTATTCTGCATGTATTTTCCCACAATTTCTGTTTTTTTTTTCAATGTAACTTGCTCCTTATGCTTTTCTAGAGATCGTACTTCAGTTCTTTTATCTCTGTTAAGGTATTCAACAATACAAAAACATTTGGTTTAGACTTTGATTTCCATTTTCTAGTAATTGGGTTTTTTTGGCAGCCACCAGAATTAAACATTCCTTCAACTCTTTATAAATTATTGTCCACAACTTTTCCTCTGGTTGGTAAAATATACCTGACTTGTATATAAAACTAAAGGGATTAAAACATTTTACTGCTTGTATCTTGCTATCCATATCCATAAACAGCTTCTAGTTTCTCACTTTTTGTGTTATCATTTGTTTAATCTCTTCCCGCATATCCTTAGCTGCCATAACACAAGTCTTTTTAATGCATACTCTTGAACATTAATTTTATCATGTCCCCATAAATGTGATTATTGCTGAACCAGTTTGTGTGTACATAGTTTACAGCCATATCATTTGTTTTATCTTCATTAATTTTATATCCCCAAAAGGCTGAAAACTGCCTCAAACTGTTCCACAACACTGAGATTTCAGATAAATCCAACTTGTCTTGATTACTATACCAATTATAACCTTGAATTTGAGTCCCTTCTTTTTCTTTACCAATGGTTTTAAATATAAAGCAAGTAAAGGGAAAGAGGACACCCTGTCTGTTTCTTCTGTTCAGACACACCTTATCAAAGAGGAACACTCCCACTTTATTTCTTGTCTCCAATCCCTCATATATCCTAATTAACCTTATTGTTGTATCATGGAATGCAAATGCTTCCATTGTCTTACTGATAAAATCCCAGCTTACTGTGTCCAATACTTTTTCTGCATCAAGACCCACTAACAGGAGCAGTATTTTCTGACATTTTGCTTTCCTTTGAATCATCACTGTTCTATTCATTTTGTCAAATGTTTGTCACCCATCTACAAAACCACATTGATCTATATCTATCAGTTTTGGCATACTTTTGTCAATCTTTTAGTTATTATAGGCATAAACACTTTATAATTGTGGTTTAGAATTGAAATGGGGCTATTTAAAGCTGTGCCTGATGGGTCTTTACCATATGGTAATGGTGAGTACCTCCATGCATGATGGTTGTGTGTTGAATGCACGGTTTGTGAAGGAGGTGTAGTATGTGAGCTGACAACCTATTCAGTGTTACTGTTCTGTGCACGAGAGAGCAAGTCCAAAAACACAACCTCTGTGGGACCAGATGGCATCCCAGGTTGCATTTTAAATGGTCTAAAACATGAGGTTGCAACTCCATTAGCTACTCTCCTCAACCACAGCCTGAGTACTGGTTTTGTCCCTCCTGAATGGAAAACATCAACTGTCATCCCTTTTCATGAAGGGGGTACAGCAACAGACCCTGGGACCTATTGACCCATAAGCTTAAACAGCCTTATATGTAAGGCCATAGAACGAATCATCATGGGCCTTATAAATAAGATTATAGGTGATCTCCCAACCCTTGATCTGACACAGTTTGGTTTTGTTAAAGGCAGGTCATGCCTGTTAAATCTGGTGGGCTTCTTCGAAAACATCAGTAGAGCCATAGACAAAGGCAAATCTGTGCATACAGCTTACCTTGACTTAGCCAAGGCCTTCAACACAATACCACATTCAGTCATCATTGATAAACTCCCCCATTTGAATATTAACCCTTATGTCAGCAGGTGGATTGCTAAATGACCCACTGACAGATCACACTCAAGTCAAAGTTGGGGAGTTTACCTCAACCAGCAGACCTGTCACCAATGGGGTTCTACAAGGGTCATTGCTGGGCCCCCTTTTGTTTGGAATATACTTCTCAGAAGTTCAAGCCAAAACAGAGGGGCTGTAGCTAACTAAGTTTGCTGACTACTGCAAATTACGTGCAGTCATGGAATCCCCAAAACAATGTCAATATACTTCAAGAGAGACTTGCACAAAGCAGTGATTGGTCCCAAAGCCATGGACTCAAACTCAGTGCTGAAAAATGCATTATCAATCCCTTCATTTACAACGATATCACTACAGATAGGGTTACCACCTATCCCACTTTGCAAGAGACAGTCCCTCTTTGGGCAGTTGTGTCCTGCAAAAAAAACTTGAAAAAATAGCAAATGTCCTGAGATTGTATTACAGAACGATTTCCTATATTTTATGTAATAGTTGCATAAAACAGTTATTCTGTATCTGAAACATGTAAATGTTATAAGAAACAGAATAAGCAACTAAAATGCTACACAAATAAGCTTTTATTTAGGCAAAAAAGTGAAGTTCTGTCCTTGGTACTGGCCGTGGGTATGTTTCACCCTGCAAAATCTGATGTTTGTACCAAAAATGTCCCACTTTGGGCATTTGAAAAGGTGGCAACCCAACCTACAGACTATCATATAAATAATAAAACCCTAAGTAACAACTCAGTAGTGAGAGACTTGGAAACGCAAGTTGACTGTAGCCTAAGCTTTGACCACCATGTGTTTACTTTGGTAAGGAAAACATTCTACATTGCACATCTCATTAGCAAAGTCATTGCCTCAAGAGGGAAGAAGGTCATAACTCCCCTGTATTCAATCCTCATCGGGCCAGTAATTGAGTACATTGCTCCCTTTGGTATGTACCGTACCAGGCACATGCAGCAACCTGAGAGAATTCAGAGATATGTAACCAAGAAAATTCATGGTCTCCAACACATGTACACTGACAAATAGAACTCACTGTCACTATACTCAGTAGTGTAGTACTTAGAGGAGACTTGTGCCTGGCCTACAGAGCAATCTCAGATTCAAACCTAATGGAAATGGTGCAGATCCACAAGTCAAATGGACAAGGGTTACCTGCTCCAGGGACCTTAACCTGGCCTGAGAGATAAATAAGACCCATTGGAGAGACAGATATGTCTCTCAGAGGTTACCATTCCTCAGGAATTGTCTACAAATTCACATCAGAGCCCCTGTATGACCCTGTTTAAGCGTAGCCTGGATGATTGGATGGGAAACCGTAAATTCCTGACTGGGATTTCACTTATGACCCTCCTAGATATGGGCAGTCATTGCTAACTAAGATCTTGAGTTTTAGCAAGATCCTTTTTATTGGGTTTCTCTAGTATTATATTGGGTACACATGGCTAGGCTTATAAAGACCTTTGGGTCAATAGCCCAGTAACCACCTATGAACCTTTTTAAGTAATACAGGCACCACAGCTTTCATCCAGGATATGGATGCTTCCCCTTCTTTTAAAATACTGTTACAAAAAAAAACTTCCAGAACTTTATCACCTTCTTCCCTTCTAGCTTCCAAACTTCCAGAAGAATAGCATCTATTCCTGGAGACTTTCCTACATATTGATTATACATCACCGTTTTTATCTCATTTCCTCCTGTCCTAACTGTTAATTGTCGAGTCTCATCTGCCTGTAACCTTGTCATACATAAGTCTTACATAGATTATTTCCATTTGTGCTCTTTCTTGATTTTCCACATTTCTCTGCTTTATACAACTTTTCATAACATTTTTGAAATATCTCTAATGCCTCTACAGTATATTTGGTTATTTTTCTAATTATATGCTCCCTAATTTTGGAAACAACCCTTTCTACTTCTGTTGCCTAAGTCACTGTGCTTAAAGTTTTTGTGCTCTGAAGTTATCAAAAACAATTGCTTAATGTCAGTCTTTCCAAACTCATGCATATTATCCAGATAGTCTCTTATTTTGTCTTTAGCACTATGCAGTTGCTCCTCTTCTTGTTCTGCGAGATTCCCCTCATTCTACAATACTTTAATATTTGTCAGCCCCTCTAAATAATTCCTGTTACTTATTAACCATATCTCTTTTTATTTTATGTCTAGTCTGTTTTTAAACTCAACTTTCAGTTTATCCTACTCACTAGCTATAAATTCTGAAGAAATGTTTATCTTCACCAGTAACTCTTGAATAACTTCCACTACCCATTACTAAAATTCCTCTCTTTTTAACAAGGCAGGTGGGGAAGCACCAGTTTCTCATTTTTATTTCATTACCCTAGATTTTTGTATTAGTTTTTATTGATGCATGATTTGAAATAGTTACTGAATTTGTATCAAAGCTTTCAATTAAATGCACATGTTCCTGTGAGATATAATTTCAGTATAGTTTAGCCCAGTTGTTATACCTTGGAGAATAACATGTAAAATCTGTCAGAATTCTTGCTACTGAGTTCACATCTTCGATACCAAATACTTTCATATTACTTCAGAAGTCTACCCTTTTTTGGTATACATTTCCCCTTCTATGTCCCCAAGATACATCCTCATAGTTGCAAATCAATTCCATTCCCCACCTATAAGTAATATTCCTAGCTGAAAGCTGATTATTTCTCCCAAAAGTTTCTTAAGCTCCATTATAGCAGTTTTAGGTGGAAAATAGTACATGCCAGTGTAGTCTTCCTCCCTTGCCAGTAGCCCCTTACTGCCACAAATATACAATTATTATCTTTATTTCTTCTTACATTACTATTGGAGTTCCTCTAGCAATTAGTATAAGTATTTCCCTTTTCATTTGTTCATAGGTTCATAAGTTCATAGGTGTGCAATAGGCAAATAGCCTTTACAAGCCCAACCCATAGAAGTACCCTGGCATTGTGCTGCCTGACTTTAATTCCTAGTGCCTCTATCAAGTAGAGCCACTGGAGTGATCCCCGGGGTGAACTTTGTATTTCCCATTCACTCATCAAGATTTCTCTTGAAGAGGAGCAGTGAGGTGCTCTGTTTGGCATGTATGGGAAGTCTATTCCATAGCATGGGCAGTCTCTGGAATGAGGTTGAGGTCTCTAAAGCGTGTGGTGGGGGGGGATTGGGATTTCTTTAGATGTAGAATTTCTAACAGAGCTGGGTCAGACATGGCTTTGTAAGTCAAGCACAGATCGCCTCTTATTAGACTATATGAGACAGAGAATAGCTGGAGTTTTTTGAGTCTGTCAATGTAGGACATGTGTTTAAGGCCTAGGATCTTCTTCGTGAGGTACTTTTGTAGCCTTTCCAGCTGTTGCAAGTGTCTAGTGAGGTACATGCCAAATGGGGCATTATACTCGATGATTGGTCTAGTGGGGGAAGACTAGAGAGAGAGATGATGACGTCTTTCTTCCTGGATGCAAAATCCGTGGTAATGAGATGTGCCACTTAGAAGGACTTTCTGACAACAGTGGCAATGTGGTGGTCAAAGGAGAGGTTGCTGTTCTTACAGAGACTTCCTCAGACAAATTTAAAAAGAAAACTTCAGTATATTTAAATCAAACTTTAAAAATTCACATGACTCCCAAACACCTATCATTCACCAGAATGCATTCAAATAGTTAATTAGGCTCATTAATGAGTTTGTTCTCAATTAAGGGCGGAGCTTTCTTTTTCAGGCAGTAAACACTGCCCACATTCTATGTAATCACACCACTATTCCTCAAAGCAACTTGCATAATTCATCACAATGTTACAAAATGAGATATCAAAAACATATAACCTTGATATTTATATAACCTTACTGATTATTAAATAAAATTCTAAAAGTACGCGACCAAAGAATAAAATAGCTTTTTAAAACAGTTCTTGAAATTCCTAAAAATAAGTAACAAGTAAAAAATAAGAACACCCATCCAAAAATACATTCAGACTTGTATGACAATTACTTAATATGCCCTGGTAGTGCAGCTACAGTATTGTTACGAAATCTAACAAATAAAATGTATGTTACAATAAGTTACTTTGATCCCAAGTCCTAGGACATAAAAAAGTTACACTAGCAGGGCTATGAGGACAAATATACAATATAATAATTAAATGAAAACCAAATAACAGTTTCCACACCTACTACAAATAGTAGTAAAGAGTATAATAATAATAGCGCCATCATAAAACTTTGTCTACAGACACGTAATAAATGTAGAAAAATAAATAGAAAAATGAATAAATAAATAAGGGGAGCCTCACTACAAAGTATGTTGATCTATCTAAGTAAGCTCTTCAATTTTAAAATGCACTTTATTGAATAGTTTTCATTTAAATTGGGTTGGTGGCAAGCTTGTGTACGTAGTTGCCACAATAATTCTAGTCTCTCCAATAAAAGTGCATCAGGCCTTCCCCTTATATCGGGAGGAATGCTATCAATAATCCTAAATTTGAAAATATGATTTGTATGTACTCCAATATATCTAGCCAATGCGTTCACTTGGTTATTTCTTTTGATGTTATACAAGTGTTCGTATATTCTCTCCCGCAGTTTTCTATCAGTTTTACCTATATAGAATCCGGAGCAAACCTGACATTGTGCTAGATAACTACGTAGTAGTTGTGGAAACTGTTCCTTGGTTTTCATTTAATTATTATATTGTATATTTGTCCTCACAGCCCTGCTAGTGTAACTTTTTTATGTCCTAGGACTTGGGATCAAAGTAACTTATTGTAGCATACATTTTATTTGTTAGATTTCGTAACAATGCTGTAGCTGCACTACCAGGGCATATTAAGTAATTGCCATATAAGTCTGAATGTATTTTTGGATGGGTGTTCTTATTTTTTACTTGTTACTTATTTTTAGGAATTTCAAGAACTGTTTTAAAAAGCTATTTTGTTCTTTGGTCGTGTACTTTTAGAATTTTATTTAATAACCAGTAAGGTTATATAAATATCAAGGTTACATGTTTTTGATATCTCATTTTGTAACATTGTGTTGAATTATGCAAGCTGCCTTGAGGAATAGTGATGCGATTACATAGTAGAATGTGGGCAGTGTTTACTGCCTGAGCAAGAAAGCTCCGCCCTTAATTGAGAACAAACTCATTAATGAGCCTAATTAACCATTTGAATGCATTCTGGTGAATGATAGGTGTTTGGGAGTCATGTGAATTTTTAAAGTTTGATTTAAATATATTGAAGTTTTCTTTTTAAAATTGTCTGAGGAAGTCTCTGTAAGAACAGAGACGAAAAGCGCTTTACAATAAACTTGTCTTTTTGCATCTTTTGGAGTGGTGTTTGAAGGTCCATACTACATCTGTGGTTGTCGCTGAGTCTGTCTTGTGGAAATTTAGTTTCAAAGGAGTGGTTGCTGTCAAACCTGTGTCCCCAGATCTCTTATAACGCCTTCAGTGTTCAGTGGGCTCCCATCAATGTGGTAATTAGTGGGAACTGAGTTTTTCCCAAAGGAGATGATGACCCATTTTTTGGCATTAAGCTTAAGGCCATGGTTTTGACACCAGTCATTGGTCTCAGTGAAGCCTCTCTGTAAGATGTCTGCATCACTTGGGGAGTTAAAAATGTCTCCCAGCTTGCAGTCATCTGCGAACTTGGTCAGCCAGAGTCCCTCCCTGTTGGCCTGGACTTCTGAGAAGTAGGTGCCAAACAGGAGAGGACCCAGGACCGATCCTTGTGGGACTCCACTCCTGGCTGGTCAGCAGTCTGACTTGGAGTCTGCTACTTTGACACTGTGGGTTTTATCTGTGAGCCAATTTGCAACCCACCTACTGATATGGGGGTTGATGCCTAGTTTGGTGAGATTATCAATAATTCCTGAGTGGGGAATGGTATCAAAGGCCTTGGCCAGATCGACGTAGGCTGTATGAACTGCCTTGCCCTCTTCCACAGCTCTGGTGACTGACTCAAAGAAGTCAACCAGGTTGAGCAGGCATGATCTACCTTTCACAAAACCAAATTGCTTGGGAATCTAGAGTTTGGAGATTCCTTTTATTCTTGTTAATTAGGTCCATGATGATGTGCTCCATAGCCTTACATATCAGACTCGTCAGGCTAATGGGGCGACAATTCCCAGGGTCCGTAGTCACTCCCCCTTTATGGAGAGAGATAACTGTAGCAGTGCTTTAGGGACAAATCCTGAGGTGAGGCTATGATTGAACAGGGCACACAGTTGTGGTACCAGTTCACTTTGCAGTTCATGTAGAACACGTCCAGGGATATTGTTGGGTTCCATGGAAGCTGTATTCTTGGCCTTGGACAATGCAGCTTTAACCTGTGCTGCAGTAATGCTGGGTGCCTGACATTCCTCCGGTATTGTGATTGGTCCAAAGACCAAATTACCACAGTAACAGCTATAAATAATTGCAATCTAAGGGTCATGCTGCTCAATGCTAGAAGTCTAAATCTCAAAATGCACTTGCTTGAAGCACTCCTCAAAATGGAGAACATCGACATTTGCGCTGTAACGGAGACCTGGTTTAAAGCAGCAGAAAGCAACCCTGCACTGCCAGGTTATATACAACTCATTCCACACCTTTCGGCCCCGGAACATGGACCAAAGCTCCAAAGGCAGTGGTATCTCCATATTCCTAAAGGATATGCACGCCTCCAGACTAGTAACCTAGCATAATGCATTTGAGACGCTCTTCAGGTACAACTAACATTGGGTAAGACGGGGATTCAGATCGTAACCTGCTATAGGTCCCCAACTATGTCCCAAGACTCTCACTCCACGTTCCTAAGCACCCTGGAAACTGTTAGGGTCCAACCTAACACTTTCCTACTAGGTGACTTCAGTTATCCCTCCATCAACTGGGAAAACTATTCATGCACCAATACTCTGGCCCAATGCTTCCTGGAATTCATCGATTCCAATGCCCTGGACCAGCTCATTTTTACCCCACACTAGAGAAAGCAACATCCTTGACCTGGATATTACTAACATGGGCAACCATTGCTCTACACCAATAGTCAGTTCCTCCCTGGTTAGATCCGACCACAGACTAATCACCATGGAAATCCACGTCTCACCTACACTCCATGCAAAGGTAACCACCATGAAAAACTTCTCCAAAGCTGACTTTGGGCTCCTGAAAACAGAGGTGGCTAACTTCACGGCACCCATGTCAATGGAAAATAGATGCATGATCGCCGAATCATACACTGATGCATGGTACGAACACATACATAAATGCATGGAACTAGCCATACCCAACAGAACCAAGACGCTCTCCACCAAAAAAAGGAAGCAAATATGGTGGTCCCCTGCCGTTAATAAACTCTACAGCAGAAGGAAGAAACTGTTGCAGAAAAAGGTGAAGTCCCAAGACTGGAAAAAGCTTCCTTATTAGCCTCAACAAAAAGTTGAAATCCCTCATCAAAACCTCTAAAGCCAGCTATGAAGGCAGAATTGCGGCAGACACTAAAAACAACCACAAAGCCTTCTATAGTTATATCAGGAATCTCCACGGCAATGCCCAGGTTTGCTCTGAGTTACTGCACAATGGTACATCCTATACTGAGCCAGCAGATATTGCCAACATACTGGCTGACAGATTCAGTACCAACTTTACCCCTCTCTCCGCCCTGAAGGACCAATCACGATACCGAAGGAATGCCAGGCACCCAGCATTACTGCAGCACAGGTTAAAGCTGCATTGTCCAAGGCCAAGAATACAGCTGTCCCAGATATTCTGCTGAATATCCATCTTGAAATCCTTTCTTTATCAAATTTACATGCTACTTTTTTCCTAAATGTGTATCCTGTAGCATTGCTATTTGCACTCTGCATTTCTTAATATAATTCAGTATTCTTATTTTTTTGTCTATACCTGTGAGGCCATTGTTTCAAAATAATATAGATAGCATAGTCATTATGATAAGATGTTATTATTCCCACCTATTGTATATGATGGCTTTATAAAATGTCCATTTCCAATTTTTCTGTTACATGCTCTCACTAATGTGTGGCAAGTTGATGTTTTTTACAGTTGTTTCTCGTCATCTCCATTTGAACCTATGTCACATTTTACAAGACTTTTTGTTTTAATGAGAACTCTCAACCCCCCCCCCCCCCGCCAGAACCTATTAACTTATACACACACAACTTTTACATCTTTAAATAATAAAGTTTAACCCTCCTCATAGGAACAATTTTCCCAAATCAACATGTGGACCTACAGGTATTACCTAACCTAAAATTAAAGTTATCCATGTTAAGGTGCATGTTATAACATACGCTCCATCTCCTCACACTAATTGCTATCTGTTCTTGTCTTATCTTTGTTCACTCCCCATATGTGAAAACAGCCTGTATGCTGTCAGAAAACATTAACTTTTAGCCTTAAGAAAAATATGTATGGGCTGTCTTTGAATAAAACTAAATTATACACTGTTCTAGTAAATTCATTGAAGTATTTTGGTACCAGGAAAGCTGCAGTCTCTTATTCACTTCCAGTAATGTCAATCTTTATTTTTTTACTGAGCTGCTTGTCCTTGTACCTTTTAATTTTATGTTTTCCTCAGCAAATAGTGCCTAGCTTCGAGACATTTTGTCCGCACCTGTAGTGAGCCTGATTGTATGGAAACAAAATAACTATGTAGAACTGCCATTAGCTGCAGACTTTTCAACTGACACTGAACATTTATTTCTATGCTAAAGAAAACTTTTCACTGCATTCATAGTGTTCTTGTATTTCTGAAGACCACATTCTTAAACAGAAAACTTGTTTTTAAATTAAGCCAATGGCATTTATCCAGACATTCACCAATGCAGAAGTAGAACAAAAGATCTCAACTCTACCTATATCATAATCATTGCATTTTTGCATCCTGTGCTCCACCCCAATAACTCAAGATTACAGTATATTAACTTAAACATGTTTTTTAGATACCCATGACTACATACTGCACATCTTATTTAACATGCAATTTATAACATGAAATATTTTATACAAACACTGTTGTTTTTAGTGTTCTTCCAAACATTAATGACATGAAAGTGGGTTTATTCTATTCATTCCACACACAAGTTTAACAAAGTTAGCAAAAGTTCATTCTTTCTCAGCCACTTTTTCTTATAAAACCATATTTCAGAAATGTGATCGATGCTTTATAGTCTGACATTTATTCACTAATTTCAGTGCTGCTGGTCTTCTTCCTGATCATATCTATCTCCCAATCCAGACTCTGGTTCAAGTCCAAGGTACTCCCTATTTTAGTCAACTCCTGTGCTTTTTTTTTTTCTTTCTCTCAAGCATTTTCCCTTGGAGCATTGAAAATGGTTTCACTGGCGAAGTCTCTCTTTAATTCAGAAGAATTAGAAGCAGAGCCCCCATCTGTTTGATGGCTCACTTTTTGTTGGACATACTGTATCAAAATGTGTCTCTGATCCTCCAGGAAAAAATATTCTGAAGACAGCTAGATACAGCAGCTTGAATCTCCCACCTCTGTCTTGACATTCCCTGATTGCTGCCATAAATTTGCTTCTGTTCTGCTGATGTACAGTGAAAAATCATTTTCCACACACTACTCTCTCCATTTTTTAATACTTTGCCCTTCTGGCACATTTTTTTCAGCATCAACTATTTATGCTGGTATAATTGCATCTTTACTAATACAGGTCTTGGCTGCTTTCTCATGGCTAGGTTTGGAGCATACTGCAATATGTGCCCTTTCAGTTAACAAATACCAGTCCAGTTGCTTATTTTTGCTTTCATAAAGTTAGTACAATCTTCTCTTTCCAGTTTCTGTGGTACAGCAGAAAATCTCAGGTTTTCTCTATCTGCTGTATCCTCCAACTGTATAACTTTCCCATACATCTCTGCTTGAGAAGTCTCATACTCAGCCGTTTTCTTCATTTCCAGCTCTGATTTTTGCAGTTTTATCAGTTCATCCGAATAGCTGTTTAAAGCTTCCTCCATTTTTTCCAGCCTTTTGTTACTTGAGTTGATGTACTCCTTCAGTGTTTTGTTTATTTTAATCCATTCTGTGCACATTTGATTTATTTTTTTTTTCCTTAAAAGTTACTGGAAGCCATCTGTTGTACCAAAGCTGGAGCCTATACTGATTTTGGCTGAACAGCTGCAGGATTCTTCCTGGTGAGTGCTTTCTCTCTTCACCTCTTCTAGTTGATTTTCTTTCAGGCTGTCTTAAGTTTCTTCTTTGCTGGCATCCAGGCAGTGTGCTTACTAGCCAGTAATGGAATGTTATTTAAACTGGAAGAATTACTAGCCCTTACATTTCAGTTTCTTTTTTCACACTGGGAGAACAAGCTGATGTTCATCGTGTTTCACTGTTGCAGTCATGACTGTAGGGTTCTCCCCTGCCGGCAGGCAGCCCTCGGTCGGCCAGAATCCCAAAGTCTGGGTCCGGCGTCGGTTGTTCAACTCTGCTCCCTGACGTCAGAGCGCCAGGAGTATAAAGCTGACAACCGATGCCATCTTCTCCAGTCTTTCTTGCCGTGCGGTGATAGCAGTTCGCAAGTGTCGGTCGGTAGACCCCTGACGAATATTTCTACTTCGGTCCGAAGACTTTCTTCTCCACTCAAAGCTAAGTACCCCATTGGGGAAACTTTTTTCTTGCTCCACTCCGATGTCAGAAAAAGTTAATAACTGTATTTCATGTGGGAAGCAAATACCTCATAAGGATTTTCATTCTTACTGTATTCCTTGCTTAGGCCCTGACCACGACATAGCTAGTTGTCGGTTTTGTGCTAGATTCAATCAGCGTACAATCAAGCGAAGGTACGATTTTGCTTTTCATTACTTCGGTAGGCACTTTAACTACAAAATGTCATCAGACACGGTTCCATCTACCAGAGTTCACAAGCGTCGCAAGGATAAAGACAGGCCTCCGAGGTCCAAATCTGATGATAGCGCACATGTGGAACCAGCTTCAGGTTCGGCCGTCATCAGTGAGGTGCTTTTGCAGCCCCTGTCGTCGGCCATTTCAGAACCGACGGCTGAAACGGACTCTCATGAGGAGCCAACCAGGCCTTTAAATATCTCTGTTGCAGGACCTTCGGACAATGCTCCTCCGGATGTGTCCGGAGCCGCTGTGCAGGTACCGGCTTCCGAAGGGGTTTTCAGGCCTACTCAGCTTCAAGTAAAGGCAAAGCCAAAGACAAAGGTAAAGACTCCTTCTAAATCAAAGTCTTCAGCACAGGCCTTTTCTGAACCGGCTCCCAAGTCACAGAAACAGTTACTCAAGATGGTGGAGGATTTACTCACAATGATTAGGGGTTCTCATCCCCCTCCAGACAAAAGGCCAAGGCAGTATGTTTATTATGATTCCTCTGGTCAGGCTTCTGTTTCCTCAGTTTCTTCTTCTGATCAGGAATATTCTTTCCCTCCTTATGAGGATTCTGATGCGGAAGAATCCATTCCTTCAGCTTCTCCTCCTGAGGATTTTTCTTTTGGGGAAACTCTGCATGAAATGAGGGAACATTTCTTCTGGGAGGGACAGGAGTATTCAGAATCCAAGAAAAGACTGAGGGATTTTCTTCTTCTACCCCAACATAGACCCCTGGCTATTCCTCCTGTTTTGGATATTGTGGATGATGCCTTTTCGGAGGCTAATTTAACCCCTGATTCTTTTCCTCCTGCTCCTGTTAAGCCTGATAGGTACTACAGGGTTCCTGATTCCCATCAGTTTTTATACAAGAATCCTACTGCTGACCCTGAAACCATTTCTCAGGGTCCTAAGGGTGTTAAGGCCGCTACTGCCAAAAATCCTATTCCTACTGAAAAGGATTCTCGAGCCTTGGAAAGATGGGACAAAAAGGTGTACACTTCTGCTACTTTGTCCATTAGGGCTTTAAACTGTCAGTTTCATATGCTTAAATATCAGCAATTTCTCTTATCTGTCTTAAAACAAAAATTTACTTCCATTTCTGCCTGTGCAGAGGATAAGGAATTACATGACTTATTGCATGCCACTGAACAAGTTGGGAAGCATGTTTTACACTGTGGATTTGATGCCTTGGAGGCTTCTTGTAGGGCTGCGGCCTCTGGCACAGTCATTAGAAGACATGCATGGCTAAAGGAACAGAATTTACCTGAACAAGTAAAGGCTAAATTATTGGATGCTCTTGTTCAGCATAATGTTTTGTTTGGTTCTAAAGCTGAAGAGGTGATTAAAAAGATGGAGGATAAGGTGAAATCCATGCAAACAGTTAAAGATTTCTTACAAGTACAGCCTCCTAGATTTAGCAGGAATTGGCCATCAAAAAACTGGTCCTTTCCCTCTTCAGACAGGCCTCAAAGGGGTAGATATAGACGCTCCAAAGGGAGGCCTCAAACACAGGCTGCTTATAGACCAAGGCAGTGGACTGCTTCTACCCCTAGGGGAGGAGAGGACAGACCACAGTCTCAAAGGAAACAAACTCAATGACTCCCTCGGTTGGGCTACAGGAACGTCTTGCCTGGAAGCCCCTCTCGGAGGAAAACTCTCTCTTTTTTACCAAAATTGGACTCAAATAACACAGGACAAATGGGTTTTGGATGTGATTTTAAGAGGTTACAAATTCCATTTTCATACTTTGCCAAGGCCAAACGGATGGCCAGACCTTCCAAAACATCAATGGACAGAGGCCTTACACCAGGTGGAAGCTCTTTTGGCTATGAATGCCATAGAACTGGTATCTCTTTCAGAGATGGGAAAAGGGTTTTACTCAAGGCTCTTTCTAGTCCCAAGAAAGCAAAATTCATGGAGACCCATTCTGGATCTGTCGTTCTTGAACACCTTTCTAGAGATTCCAAAATTCAAGATGCTTACTCTACAGCAGTTACTTCCAATGCTGTCCAAAGATGCATGGATGGTGACTTTGGATTTAAAGGAGGCATATTTACACATTCCCATCAGGCAGGATCACAGAAAATACCTCAGGTTCAAGGCCGGATCGAGGCACTTTCAATTCTCTGCGCTGCCCTTTGGATTATCTACTGTGCCCAGGGTCTTCACCAAATGCCTGGCTCCAGTAGTAGCTTACTGCAGACTCAAGGGAATTCAAATATACCCTTATCTGGACGATTGTCTAATTTAGGCAGACAGCAAGGATGTCTTACTCCAGCATGCATTTTGTACAAAGCCTCCTCAAATTCCTGGGATTCTCTGTAAACATAAAAAAGTCAAATTTGACACCATCACAAGAGATAACTTTTCTGGGTGCTCTTCTAAACACTACAACCCAGATGGCTTTTCTGACATCTGAAAAACAATTACAGCTGGCATCAACTTTCAAAGCCTTGGCAACTCCAACCCATCACTCTGCAAGGAAATTCCTGTAGGCTTTGGGTTACATGGCCTCCTGCATCCTTCTCGTACCATATGCAAGACTACACATGAGGAAAATACAGTGGTACCTAAAAAGTGTATGGTCTCAGCATTACCACAGTTTGGACATACTGATTCCTGTCCTTCCTTGCCTTCAAAAGGAATTTCTTTGGTGGTCCAGAGCATGTGCTCTAAACAAAGGGAAGCCCTTCCGTCTACCTCCTGCCTCTCAGATTCTAACCATGGACGCCTCGGATTATGCTTGGGGAGCCCATTTTCAGGGCAATTGTCTGCATGGCCTTTGGACAAAGGATCAGAAGCACCTGCATATCAACTTAAAGGAGATGTTAGCCATTCAGAAAGCTCTATTGGCCTTCAGGAATCTCATACAGCCAGGACAACTACTAATACGGACAGACAACACCACAGTTATGTGGTACATAAACAAGCAAGGGGGATCTCATTCCTACCCCCTTTGCAGACTAGCCATGGATTTATGGAACACAGCTCTAACTTGCAATCTGGATCTTCAAGCTCAGTTTCTACCAGGAAAACAAAACTTACTGGCAGACAGTTTGAGCAGAAACCTTTCGGATCCACACGAGTGGATGCTGGACACCAAAATGTTCAGGATGATAACAGCAGTATGGGGATGTCCTCACATAGATCTCTTTGCATCCCATCTAAATCATCAACTGCAGATTTTTTGCACCAGACATTCCACAGAGAGGCTTGGAAAGTGGATGCCCTGTCGTTCAGTTGGAGGAACCTCTCGGGATATGCCTTTCCGCCTCTACCTCTTCTTCCACAAGTTTTATTGAAGATAAAACAGGACAAACCCAAGATGATAATCTTGTTGGCTCCAAATTGGCCTCGGCAGTTTTGGTATCCAACTCTAATAAACCTATGCCTGGAGCCCCCTTGGATTTTACCTCAGTCTCCGAACCTTCTGTCCCAACATCAGGGTCAGGTTCTACACTGTCATGTCAGAACTCTCAGCCTGGCAGCCTGGTTAATCCAGGGCCTTTGATTTCTTCTTTCCTACCCAAGCAGGTTATGGATGTCATTTTGGAAGCTAGACGTCCTAGCACTAGGAAATCTTATGCGGGAAAATGGAGAAGATTTTGTTCCTGGATGCAGGCTCAGGATTCTGATCCTCTTCTTCCTAACATTACTTTAATTCTACTTTACTTGACGGATCTCTTACATAAGGGTCTCTCTTTCTCTTCCATTAAGATCCATGCTTCAGCTATTTCTGCTCATTATAATACAGACCCTCCCATCTTTTCCCACCAGCTCATGAGACAGTTCCTCAGAGGAGCTAAGAACTTAAGACCTCCTAGATCTCCTCCTATTCCTGCTTGGGATCTCAATTATGTTTTGGAAAAACTAACCTTGCCTCCTTTTAAGCCTGCCGCTTCTGCTGACATCAAGTTTTTATCTTGGAAGACAGCTATCCTGTTGGCACTAACCTCTGCCAGGAGAGTTTCAGAGTTACAAGCTCTTATGGCGGTGGAACCTTATATTATTTTTCATCAAGACAGGGTATCTTTGAGGACCAATCCGACCTTTATGCCTAAGGTGGTTTCCAAAGTGGCTTTAAATCAAACTATCCACTTGCCAACCTTTTTCCCCACTCCTCAAAATAAAGGGGAAAGGATCTTACATTCCTTGGATGTACATCGACAGCTACGTTTTTACCTGAACAGAACCAAGGACATCAGAAAATCTGAACAATTGTTTATTTCTTATGCTTCAAGTTCCCAAGGTAAAGCCATTTCTAAACAAACCATTTCTAATTGGATTGCTCATGGAATCAGATTTTGTTATTCACACCATGGAAAGCAAATCCCAGGAACCATACGGACTCATTCCACCAGAGCTGCTGCCACGTCTGCAGCCTTCCTCAGGGGAGTTCCTACCAAGGACATATTGGAAGCTGCAACTTGGAGTTCAGTGCATACTTTCTCTAAGCACTACAATTTGCCTCTCTACTCTAAGTCTAGGGCAGGCTTTGCCTCTGCAGTCTTTCAGGGCCTTTTAGCCGCCCCTTCTTCTTTATGACCACCTCCCTTTCTTTCAGCTTTGGGATTCTACCCTACAGTCATGACTGCAACAGTGAAACACGATGAACATAGTACAGTTGTGTACACCTACCATAAATGTAGATGTTCGAGTGTCTTCATTGTTGCAGTCTGGGTTTCCCTCCCTCCTGTCCCCTCTTATTTTTACTTTTGTGTGGTTCCTTTTTTTTTCATCATTCTTCTGAGGTGTATTTGCAAAGGTTTTGGGACCATTTTCATTTTGGGACTCCTGACATCTGGGAGAAGATGGCGTTGGTTGTCAGCTTTATACTCCTGGCGCTCTGACGTCAGGGAGCAGAGTTGAACAACCGACGCTGGACCCAGACTTTGGGATTCTGGACAACCGAGGGCTGCCTGCCGACAGGGGAGAACCCTACAGTCATGACTGCAACAGTGAAGACACTCGAACATCTACATTTATGGTAGGTGTACACAACTGTACTTTCATCAGTGTGTAGTCATCTTGGAAGGATCTCTGTACTGCTCAAAATGTATTTTGATATCTTAGTTTTTGAGAAGCCTGAACCTTCTGCAATCCCTCCAGCAATATAGGTATTTGAAAGTGTGTTCCTTGAGTCAGTGTCACACATCCACAGTCCCAAGAATTGTGACATGTCTTATAGTATTCAGCAATAATGCAAATATTTGTAGAAAGAAAAAAAGGCCCTGTTGCCAATCCTGTACTCCTGTCACTGGACACTTCCAGAATGTCAGAACATATTCCTGGTCTAAACACTTTCCCTAATAATTGGGAGAGCATGATACATTCAGAAGGATGATTTATACAATAGTTACCATGGGAAATTAGTCCTAGTAACTGCCTAACGTCTTTGATTGAGTACCAAGGGAATGTAATGCTACAGGAAGATGAGGTGGCTTAAGGCATGTCAGATAAAGCTGCCAGGATTAAATTGTTAGACTTATTCAGACAGCTGCTAAGGTTGGCAAAGGCACTATTACATGTGACTTTGATGCCAAGGATGCCTTTTTCGGTGCATTTGTTTCTGACACAGTCATCAGGAGTTATGCCTGGCTCAAAACATATCCAGTACCTGAGGATGTGAAACGGCTTTTGAATGTCCGTAGGTAATACATTTCTGTTTGGAGCACTCTCCCTAGGAGTGTTTAAGAATTTGTAAGAAAAGAACAAGACTTTCCATTCAAACCATTGTATTACCATTACCATCCCCATACCTAAATATTCAAGGACTTATCCCACCAGACAGTGGTCTTTCTGTAAAATGGCAAACTGTACTATATAAGGAATTAGCTCGAAAAAGTACAAGCCCAGAATAAGAGAATCGGTCAGGATAAACAAGGTCAGAGTCCACGAGGCAGACCCACATTGAGTGTAACTATTACTTAATCCTTCTATCCCTCTTTGTCTACCTTTCTCCAAAACTCCTGAATTGGAGGCTGTCCTCCTCCAGGGAAAAATTAGTTTATCTGACCTCTTGTCAGTGTATTTTGGACATTGTGAGTACAGGCATCAAGACTTATAGTGGCTTACCTACTGCTTGAACTACCAACCCATGCCCAGAGATTGGATACTACTGACCGAGCTTGTTTTCATCTGAATGTTGGAATGCAGGGCTGTAGAAGATGTGTCCATAGCAGGACAAGGGAGTGGAAGTGACATTATACCAGACTCTTTCTAGTGCCCTTCCCCAAAAAAAACATATTTTTTCAGACCTTTGCCTGATTTATCAAGCCTAAATGAGTTTGAAGTAATGAAATGTTCAGTATACTCTCCATACTGTTTATTCTCCTTCACTTGAAGACACTTTCTTGATAACCTTGGACACAAAGGATGCCTGCTTGTTTATACCCATTCAGAAGGCACATAGTTTCTCAGATTTACAGTGGGTAGCTCCTAGTTTTAGTTGCCTCCTTGCCTTTTGGCCTGTCTCCTGCTGTGAGGTTTTTTTTTCCTGAGTGATTGACATTAGTTCTTGTCTACCTGCGGCTTGATGACATTCATTTATACCCTTATCCTGATAATTGTTTAATCCAAGCAGATTCCTTGGAAGAGCTCCAGGAGGATTGTAGTTAATATTTGCCATTGTTTAAATAACCTAAGTATCTCTATAAATCTCCAAAGGCAATTTTTTCTTCTTTCTACTCCAAGACCTTTTTGAGGAGCAGCCTTGAATTTGTTAGCCTAAAAGGAATTCCTCTGTTAGAAAAAAAATCTTTTATGAACCATTTCATTCATAATAGCTCCTACAGGCCATATATTAGCCAGAACCTTTCTTAAGACCTAGGATTATATGTTAGCTTCCATTCTGATTGTTCCTCATGTAAGATTTTGTATGCAAAACAGTCAGTGGGAACTCAGAAGCCAATGGACCTTGCACTTTCAACCCTAGAGCAAGAAAAATCTTACAATTAAAGCCATTTGGAAGGAACTGCACTAGTTACTATCAAGCAAGTGCTGTTCTTCACCTCACTAGGTCCAGTGCAGGATGTGAGTGCAAATGCTGTGCGGTTGGTCGGTGAGCACACTTGGGTCATTTTAGTGTTCAGGGAATATGATCAAGTTTGTTCGGGAAGAATAAGGGCAGTTCTGTATACTGGGCAGACCTTTTGCTCAGCCATAACTCTGGGGGTGCTCAGAACTGCAGCAGGCAACTTTGCGGTGATGTGGCATTTCAGCAGAAAAGGGTCACTCATTTTTACTGTCTCTGCAGGACAGCAATGAAACTATGGAGTATAGCCAACAGCTTGAACATATGTCATGGTGCTGTTTACACCACAGGGAACAGGTTGTGTTAATAGACCACCTAGGAGGGAACATAGTTGCTCAGTATGAATGGAAACTGGATACAAAGTTTGCACTGTACACCCATGCCCAGAGACTTGGGCATCAGTTCTTCCTTAATCCAGTAGAACCAGGGTCACCTGTATTTTTCATTTCCACCCACTCTTTCCAAGGGTTTCCCTTAAAGCAGAAAGAAAAAAAACAAGTCTCATCCTTATAGCTGTAGACTTACCAAGATATGTGTGGTTCATCTATTTTGTCCACATATCCAAGTAGGAGCCCCTGATGCTTTCACCTCTTTGTAATGTGATAGCACAACAAGATGAAATTGTGAAACACCTCATTCTTAAATTTGTTAATCTCAAAGCCTGGGTGACTTCAGGCTGTTTTTGCACAGACATTTAGCAGAAAGCTAGAAAACAATCCTAGAAGATTATAGGTAGAAAAGTGAAAACAGTTATTTATTTGCTGCAGCAGCACTGACTTAAATATGTGTTTTGTTAATGCTCCTAGAGTTTAGCAATACCTCTCTTACCTTTTTGAAGGTGCTGATCTTTCTGTGTATCACGTTACACCTGTCCTGCCTGTCTCTGCATACCTACCTTTAGATATTAAAGGTTCATGTAATTCTGTGCTGGGTTGTTTTTGAAAGAACCCTGAAGTTAAGGCCATCACTGAGGCCTGCTCCACGCCCCACATTGAATTTGATATTTGCTATTTAAAAACTTGTTATGTTAATTTTATGTGCCTACTGTTTCAGTTAACCTCGAGTATGTTTCCTGGAAGAGTTTTTTTTTCTTGGTTGCTATCACTGTAGTACACCTTGAAGAAGTTTTATGTGACTTACTTAACATGAGTCATGTGGCTTGGTGGTCTTTAGCGCATATGTGTCTGTCTTGTGTGTATGTGTACGCCTCATGCTTCAGTTGTGTGCCAGCTATTACTGCTTCTCTTACAGGAATGTCAAAACTTGAGCCTGGAAGCCAGCATATTAATTAGATTTGATATGAGAGAATTACTCATTTATTTTGATTTTGACTGCCAATACACCACTTGTGTAATGTCTTTTCTTTGACTGTAGCTACATTTGCTGCCTGAATGCCCTGAACATTTCACTCCCACATTGCTGGAATAGTATTACACTGTTTGTGTTGTGTTTTTACTTCTAATACAACACTTTTCACACAGCAAGTATCTCCTTCTTCACAAACAACAAAAATAAATATATATGTATATACACACACACACTTCCTTTAATGTATTTAACTAGAACTTGTACTTCAATTTTAACAATCTTTAGCTTAAGTTTTTGGCCCCAAATGGTGTCAATACCATGTGTGACTTTGAAACTGCAGGAGAACCTTTTAGAGCACTGGATGTCCTAGACCCAAATATTTGAAGTATAGCACCTTGCAAGTGGCCTCAGTGACAAATCAGAGGAAATCTAATAGGCCATGTTGCATCATAGTGCATGTGCAGGCAAGGGAAGCCATCAAAATATTACATACTTCTATCTAAAATAGGATGAAGGTAACGACATTGCCAAAAATCATTTCAGGCATACTGCAAACCTAAGGACAACCTAACCCTATGAAGATGTTTATTCTTTACCAGAAACCAGAGGTCACAAGAAGCTGTTGCTGCATATGTGAATAAATTAAGATATGGGGGACAAGGTTGTTAATTCAGTTAGCTATGTGATTTTTTTAATCTGAGGCATAATAGTTTGTAGCCCAATAAATGACGGTGTAAGAGGCAGGCTATTAAGAGCTTTAAACTTGCACTAGAAAATGCCGTATCTGTATGCCATGCCAGTGAGCTATCAAATGTACTATAAATTCTTTACCTGATGACTTAAAATTGTGTTAATTGATACCATGCCTGAGAATACGGAGAAAATAAAGCCTAGAAGGCTGCAAAAGTAACTGTGAGCTTTGGCCAGCTAAGACCTGCATGCAATCAGTTGAACGTATAAGTGAAGTTAAGTAAATCTTTATCCACACTTTTTTCAAATAATACACGATTAAATTAATTTGTTTGTGTTGCACTGAGCAATATCTAGCTGGAAGTTGTGACTCTGTTTTTTCAGTAGGTCCCCACCCACCCGACCTGCTTTTGTTTTGGTGTTAATCTTGGTGGCTTTGAAACTGTCCGCCCCTCTTGTAAATTTGCACTTGGATACTCCTCCTGGGCCCATCTCATTTGCTCACTCAAAAAAAAAAAAAAAAATAATAATAATTCTTTTTATCTGCATTTACTGTATTTGTGTTTCTTCCTACTTTATTTTGCTTTTGCGTCATCTTAAAAGTACTCCGTTGTATTTATTACTGCTTGGTGTAACTCATTCTAAGCCTTTTACTTTAAGCACTTGGGCTTCAGACCAGTTGTTTTACATTAAGAAGGTAGTGGCAGAACAGGTAGCTTACATCGTTCTAAGTTGGGAACTGCTGATTGAGGGCTCAGTGTCTGTTATTCTAAAAGTGTATTAGTTCTGGTTTAAGCACTTGGGCTTCAGGCCAGTTATTTTACATTAAGGGGGTTCGTGGAATGCACTCTTGTGGGAGGAGAGGCTGGACTCTGCCCTTTTGAGCTGGGAATTTCAGGTTAAAGGCTTATAGTGCCTGCATATTTGAACTGTTTCTTACTGAAATTGATACACCTTGTTTGCTGTAGCATAGACTAGATCCAGGCCTGCTGAATCTAGCTTTGTTTGTATAACTTAAGCACTAATCCTGGCATTCTTTAAAGTATTCCATTGTATTTATTACTGCTTGGTAGTAACTTGATTAAAGTGTAGCTATCATTCTAAGTCTTTTGGATTAAGCACTTGGGCTTCAGACCAGTTGTTTTACATTAGGAAGGTTTGTGGCCTGCACTGTGGTGGCAGGACAGGTAGCTTACATCCTTCTAAGTTGGGAACTGCTGAGTGAGGGCTCAGTGTCTGTTATTCTAAAAGTATATTAGTTCTGGTTTAAGCACTCGGGCTTCAGGCCAGTTATTTTACATTAAGAAGGTTCGTGGTCTACACTCCTGTGGGAGGAGAGGCTGGACTCCCCTTCTGAGCTGGGAATTTCTGGTTAAAGGCTTATAGTGCCTGCATATTTGAACTGTTTCTTACTGAAATTGATACACCTTGCTTGCTGTAGCATAGACTAGATCCAGGCCTGCTGAATCTAGCTTTGTTTGTATGCTTGATGTTTGTTTGCTTGCTTGTTATTTCCCTGAAACACTAATTCCACCTAAAATGCGGCTTTTCAGTGCTTCTGTGGATCCCTAGTGATATCTGCATTGCTTACTGTACTTATTTCCTTGTTTCATTTGAAAAATAGTTACTGTTTGTCGTTTTTGCATTTAAGTTACCTGTAACACAGTCACAGGCTACACACTCAAGTGCGCTAGCCTCCTCTGTGTAGTTAAAGTAATTTAAGCTCTGCATTTCTGTTTCTGAAAAAAAAAAAAATTCATTGTTTTCCCGCCTTTCTGAACTAGTCTAGTCCAGTTTTCAGGCATTGCTGAATCCAGGACTGTGGTAAAGGTTCCTGTGTTGCCCGTATCATACTTGGATAGTTAGGTGGCCTCCTTGTTCACTGTGAGAGAGGGAACTCTGAGCAGCCTATCTGTCCCTGTAGGAGTGGTCCCAGCCCAGCAACGTGTAGCTTATTGGCCATTTTGGGCTAATTTCTATCCTTTTTGATCTCCCTGGTAAAAAAATCTGCTTAGCACGGTTTTGCGCACTGCGCAGTGCTGTTTAGCTGCAGTTAAACTATTCCAGGCTCCACGAAGTCTGCTCTTCAGTTTTTCCCTTGAAACTTGAAACACTTCAACCCAGCATTAGAAATAAGGCAATTTAAGACTGGCACTTACTAAAACTAGCACTAGCTTACAATTTGCACTTCAGCCCTATACTCAGGAAGTATAAGGCTCTTTACTCATCTAATCAGCAATACAGTCCCAACCATCTATTCAGACATGTTCAAGGGACAGCTTCAGGTGTGCTCTCCGGTCCAGCTAATGAATCTGGGCATCCTGAGGCAATGTTACAATTGCCTCATGTACACAGACAACCCCCTCCTCCTCCCAACCAACACAAACATATTTGAGAGATGCAGCTACACAGCCAAACTGGAGGTTAAGCTCTCTCAACCCATGACTGGATCAACCAGTCACAAGGAGAAGGGGAACACTAGCACCACATTACCAGACTCACATAGACCAGCCATAGCTGCACCAGAAAACAACTCTCAGAAACACGCAAAAACATACTCGGAGGCTCTAAATAAGAACCTGCCTAAACAACAGAGACCTCCTAAGCATACACCCAAGCAACCCCCACCCCACAACAGAAACCAGGTAACACATACGTCACAACGTCAGTATGCCAAGCAAAAACAGCCCCTAAGGCTAAATAACACACTAGTAATCTGTGATTCTGTCATCAGGCACACAGACGTCCCACTCACTAGACTGAACAAGGATAAAGATTATCGTAAGCTGCCTGTCGGGTGCCAGAATCTGCCACATAACACATGCACTTGGGTCACTCCACAACAAGTACAAATATGACTCTGTCATTGTACATGTTGGCGTAAATGACCTGAGACGTACCTCCCTGGACTACATGAAAAGAGACATGGAGGAGCTCTCTGACCATGTAGCCCAGGCTAGTATGACTCTGACTCTGAGTAGCATCCTGCCCTCACCCAAAATGATGCCAGCATACGAAGAAAAAATGATCAGTTTCAACAATTGGTTAAACTACTGGTGTCATTCAAAGGGGATCCAGTACTTGTCAGCCTGGGACGACATGCTTGACAAGCCACGTTGCTTCGCCAGAGACGGCTTGCACCTGTCGCCCCTGGGCTTTCTAATACTGGCCAAGACTCTTGCCGCCACAATACTGCCTTTTTTAGGCAAGGCTCAAAAGACAAACCCGCCTCCATAAACAACAATAATAAACAAAAACTGAGGGTAATGCTGCTCAACGCCAGAAGTCTAAACCTCAAAATACACGCACTCAAGGCTCTCCTTAGTATGGAAGAAATCGACGTATGTGCAGTGACAGAAACCTGGTTCAAGGCTCCAGAGAGCACCCCAGCACTACCAGGCTATAACTCCTACCATACCTTTAGGTCCCAAAACCAGGACCGGAACACAAAAGGAGGGGGTGTGTCCATATTCATCAAGAACACCCACACCTCCAGGTTAGTAGCACAGCACGCGGAATCTGAGACCATCCAAGTGCAATTGACAGCGGGTAAATTGACTGTTCAATTTATAGCTTGCTACAGATCTCCCACCTTGTCTCAGGACCCTCACACAGCATTCCTGAGAACATTAGAAAGTATGAAGATTCTACCCAACACCATGCTACTGGGTGACTTCAACTATCCAAACATTGACTGGGAAAACTACTCAAGCTCAAATGCCCTAGCCCAATGCTTCCTTGAGTTTATAAACTCAAACGCCCTTGAACAGCTGGTCACCACTCCCACAAGAGGTGACAACATACTGGACCTGGTCATCACCAGCATGAGGAACCTATGTTCCACACCTGAGGTAAACTCGTCATTGGTAAGATCAGATCACAAACTAATCACACTGGACATCCACATCCCGACCCCCCCCCCCCCCCCAGTCAAGGAAATCAAGGTAAAAAACTTCTCTAAAGCCAACTTCACACTTCTCAAGACTGAGGTGGGAAATTTCAAAGCTCCCATTCAAATGGAAAATGATGACCCATCGGCAGAACCTTTACAAGTGAATTCTATGAACACCTTCAAGAATGCATGGGCCGAGCCATCCCAAGTAAAACCAAGACCAACTCCTCAAAAAAGAGGAAGCCAGTCTGGTGGACCCCGGCCATAAATAAACTTTACAACAGAAGGAGGAAACTCCTGCAAGATAGAACAAAATCACAAAATAAGAAGGCATCTCTGATTAACATCAGTAAAAAAACTGTGCTCCCTCATTAAATCATCCAAGGCCAACTTCAAAAGAAAAATAGCCAATGACTCTAAGGATAACCACAAGGCCTTCTTTAACTATGTCAAGTGTCTAGGGGCAAACTCTCAGATATGCTCAGAGCTAGTGCATAATGGCCATAAATACACTGAACCAACCGACATTGCCAACATCCTGGCTGGCAAGTTCAGTGCAAACTTCACCCCCCCCCCCTCCACCAAAGGGGCTAGCACCCATCCCAGAAGAATGTGGCGCTCCAGATAACTCAGACATACAAGTAAAGACCGCCCTTGCAAAGGCCAAAAACACAGCATCAATGGAACCAGATGCTATCCCAGGTTGTGTCTTACACGAGCTTCAAAATGAACTAACCCCCCATCTCAAATCACTATTCAAACTCAGCCTCTCTACAGGCTATGTACCCAAAGAATGGTGTACAGCAACAGTCGTACCACTCTACAAAGGTGGTGCCACAACTGACCCTGGGAACTATCGCCCTATAAGCTTGACTAGCTTGGTCTGCAAAGCCATGGAACGCATTATCATGGTGCTCATTAACAGGGACATTGGGAACCTCCAGACACTGAACCCCACCCAGTTGGGCTTTGTTAAAGACAGATCTTGCCTCCTGAACTTGGTTGACTTCTTCAAAACAGTCACCAAGGCCATAGATGAAGGGAAGGTGGTCCACACAGCATATATGGACCTCGCTAAGGCGTTCAACACCATCCCACACTCAGGAATCATAGACAAACTCACCAGCTTAAATATTAACCCCTATGTCACGAGATGGGTTGCCAATTGGCTCTCAGACAGAACCCACACGGTAAGAGTGGCAGGCGCCATGTCTGACTCTAAACCAGTCACAAGCGGAGTCCCACAGGGCTCAGTCCTGGGACCCCTCCTGTTCAGTATATATTTCTCCTAAGTACAGACAAAGGCGGAGGGACTGTGGGTAACCAAGTTCACAGATGACTGTAAATTGGGTGCAATAATTGACTCTCCAGCTGACACAGACATCCTGCAAAAGGGTCTCAGAGACAAACACCTGGTGTCTAAGTCACGGCCTCAAGCTAAATGCCAAAAAATGCATAGTAATCCCATTTGGGAAAAACAAAGTACCTACAAACTACCACACAGATGGGAATCCACTAAGTACAGAAGAAGTAATTAGGGACCTGGGTACCCAAGTAGATGGCATGCTCTCATTTGATACCCACATAGCCAAAACGGTCAGGAAATCCTTCTATGTGGCACACCTGATCACAAAGGGTTTCTCATCCAGATCCAAGGAGGTGATTGTGCCCCTTTACTCCTCACTCATTAGGCCCATAATAGAGTACAATGCCCCATTTGGGATGTACCTCACTAGACATCTGCAACAACTAGAAAGACTACAGAAGTACCTCACTAAGAGGATTAAGGGCCTTAAACAATTACCCTATGAAGCACGACTAAACAAGCTCCAGCTCTTCTCAGTTGCTTACCGTCTGCTCAGAGGTGACCTATGCCTGACCTAAAGGGCCATGTCAAACCCTGAACTAATGGACATGCTTCACCTCAAAAAAATGAGATCCCTCAGAATCACTCGTTCTAGCGACTTGAACCTATGTACAACAATAAACAGGACATGCTGGAGGGATAGATTCCTGTCCCAGCGACTCCCCTCACTCTGGAATAGAATCCCAATCCATGTTCGACAGAGCTCCTCTCTGACCCTCTTCAAGAGAAATCTTGATGAGTGGATGGGTAATCGTAAGTTCTACCCTGGGATCACTTCAGGAGCTCTGTTGACAGAGGCCCAGGTTACCAATCTAATGGGGAGGCAAAAGCCATCACTCTGTGGCTAGGCTTATAAATGCCTATGGGCAGATAGCCTAGTACTTACCTATGAACATAATGACAACATATATTTTCCCTTACATGTTGTCCAGGATGACACATTGCAACAAACAAGCAACAAAGAGACACTCCATGTGCACTTGTTATGGTTGTAGGCTTGAAAATAAATACTTTAAAGCAAAAACACCAAGTTTGCTGAATATGTGGAGCTTCTGGCAATTATGCAAAGATGTGCTTTAAATGAAAAAAAGTTGTAAACATGAGTATTAATGTTCTGGAGCCCATCAGTGATGTAAAGGTAGACATGCTCATGAGTATGGTAAAAACACAGTTTATGTAGATTGTGCAAGAACAGAGCTGGATGTACAGAGAAATGCCAGCTGTCATATGAGTGGTTCAGAGTGTGAGTTGCCACTTCACATGTTCACAGAGGTATTTTGAAGAGTTGAGAGGCGAGTTATTTAACTGTTTGGAGAAGCAATTGGTTAAATTTAGGACAACAACAGATGGAATTAGGTAACAAAGTGACCAAACTTAATGAAAATATTTTAAAGCTTTTCTTTTTCATACAAAATATGCCTCGAAAAAGATGCAGGAACACAGAGTCTCAAGAGAAAATGATGGCTGTCTGCTCCTGTGATGTTCTACTGACACAGACTGATGCCAGCATCATGGTGTAAAACTCAGTGTAAAAAAACATATAATAGGATCTTTCAGAAAGATAACCACCGTGTAATTTACTGCATTGATAATACATCCCTAAGAGTTAACCCTGTGGTCAGGGGTTTGGGCATGAATGTAGAATGCGACTTGGCCTTTGACCATTATGAGTCTACTGTAGTAAGGAAATCATTTTGGTTACACAACTTATAAGCAAGGGTGTGATATCTAGGTCCAAAGATGTCATTGTTCTGTTGTATTCAGCCCTCATCAGACTAATCGTTGAGTACAATACACCCTTCTGTAAGTACCTGACCAGGCATATGCAACATCTGGAGCAGCCTCAGAGGGTCTTCACAAAAAAGAATACATGGTGTAGAAAACTTGTCTTATGTGGATTACCTCAAAGCCGTATCTTTGTATTCAGTCTCCTACAAACAGCTGAAGGGTGACCTATGCCTAGCTTCAATGCAGCCTCTGATCCAGCCCTTGTGGACCTGTTGCACATCCATAAGATAGCATCAGAAACGCCCAATCTGGTGACCTGAACCTCATCTGCAAAATAAATGAGACATGGTGGGACAGCTAATTCATCTCAGTCTATCCCTTCTCTGGAACAAATTCCCATCCATGTGAATCAGAGTTCCTCCCTGCACTTATTCAAGAGTAGCTTAAATTAGTGGATGGGTAATTGTAAATTTACCCCTAGTCTAACACCTTTGTCCGTAGTAGAAAGAAGAGGCATGCAAATGCTCAGTCTCTCCTACCCAAGTTATACACTCTACAAAATCACTTATGAACCTATGAGACTAAAGTGTTGGGACTAAAAGTGCTGTGTTTCGAAATCAGGAGACCAATTGACCAAAATTATACATATATGGGTCTACTTCACTTCACCGAAATCCCATTTCACTGAGACCAAATCACCTAAAGTTCACAACAGTGAACTTCATTTCACTGAATCTCATTTCACTGACAGCTTGCAATGCTACATTTCGCAAGACTAAATGGGAAACCATAGGCTAACTCGCAAAACTAAAACCTACCTCTTTCCACAACTTAAAAACTACTTATTCATCCTCTTAACAGAAATCAGACAATATAAAACCAAACTGAGTGGGGGGGGGCTACACCCCCTACACCCCCAACATGGGGGACTGTGCCTCCCCACCCCACCCCCAACTATATATACTAACTCCAGGTCACACTACAGTGGGGATAAGGGCATATACCCTTTACTTGCCTCACAGCACTTTACAAACTGCCACATCAAGTCTATAGCTTACAATTCAGTGAAATGAGATTCAGTAAAATGAATTTTCAGAAATTAGAACTTTAGGTGATTTGGTCTTAGTGAAATGAATGTCATTGAATTGTGATTTCAGTGAAGTGAAGTAGACCCATATATATATATATATATATATATATCTGTGTGTAATATATTTATGCATACGCACATGCGCTTGTGTGGGTATATGTATGTGTGTGTGTGTGTGTGTGTGTGTGTGTGTGTGTGTGTGTGTGTGTGTGTGTGTGTGTGTAAATTCAGAGAATTTGCCTCCACATCATATCAGGGAGTGCAGAAAGCCCTTTCCCGTCTCCCAAAAAGTTGTTTTAAGGAGGAGAGCAGTGTTCCATATTTGCTGTTCTCCTATATTTTCAGTCTTTTAATTAATTTATTTATTTATTGCATTTGTTTACCAGGAAAGTCCACTGGGCCTAAAAGAGCCCATTTTCGGTGGAGGCCTGGGGAGAAAAGCTCAGACAAGAACATAGATGCAGGAAAAAAATTAAACATTAATTGGTACAGAAGTGGAAATAGTGTTACACATAGTGGTTACAGTAATATATACAGAATATATACATAAAAGCAGGAATTTAGTTGGTTGCCAGATGAAATCAGAGTGGTAAAAACAGAGTTAAATTAATCAGCATTATTGTACCAGTATCAACAAGTGATGAAAGAAAAAATAATAAATATGGAGAAAGTAACAAGCATCGTAATGTTTTGGGAAGCGGCATTGAGAGTTCCAACATTTCATTAGGGGAGCCGCCTTAGACAACTATTTAGCTTTATTTATGTGTCTAGGATTCTTGAAAATTCAACGTCATAATAAAAGTCACCAGATACTATACCACTAGTAAATGCTGTGTGCTGAATCCCTCTAGCTTTGACAGAAAAGCTAGAACAAGAGCTTAAATAATGGAGTCGCTGAAAATGAAAGTTGAGTAGGCTGAGCCTAGCCAACTGAACATATAAACAATATGGTGATAGCATTGAAGCTTAAGATTTAACATATTTACATAAACTGAACACATCTTTTACAGTTTTAGGTTGAGACATTACATAATGGTGAACATTGTTATTAGGGGTTGCATTTTTTACTTTGTATAGTTGACTTGTGAGCAAGTTAGCCACAGTGGGAATATAGCAACAAAGAGACCAAAGATTAGACATAGTAGGGAGTATAGTAGCAGGAGAAGAGACTTGAGATGAGAAATTGGATAACAGGTTAAGTAAGAAAAGCAGGAAGTAAGTAGCTTAAGTATAGAGTAAGAGTAGACATGTAAAGAGAAAAGTGTAGTGGATAGATAAGTGTGTCCTAGCAGTGACATATGAGTATTGACTAAGGGGTTAGAATTAGAGGTGTAACTGGAAGGAAGCTAGAGAAGTTGCATTCTTTTGGTGATGAAGCTGAAGTCAGAGTGCAAGAGTAAGGGAAGAGGGTGCAACATTTTTCTTAGTACTGGATGATGATCAGAGAGAGTTTGGCAAACTGAACTAGATGAATGAAGCTCTAAGCTATATCTTGAAATCATTCATGGGCAGATACAGATTTCTGAGACAACCATTTTCATTTATCTGCACTATTAGTCTTCCAGTGCAACTAATATGATTGAAGGCCTAGAACGCATTATACGCATACCTCTCAAATTTCCAGATTTTTGCCTCATATTTTTGGTCTGTCATTCATAAAATATAAAGTTTTCTGGTAAATCATTGAAGGTTGAAGTCACTAAATGATGTATATTGTAATTTCATACTTTGTATCCTTCAGAAATGCATGCTTACACAAATCCTGTACTTCTGGAAACTTTCTAAGTTTGTAAGAGCATTATTTGTTCCCCATTATTTTAGGCTTTATCTAGCTTTCTTGTGCCAAGAAGTTGAGAGGTTTGATTATATATGTAATCTGTGACATTTTAGCCTTGCTTGCTACAAAATATTAGTACAGCATCGGATTAAACATGATGCTAGAAGGACTGAGATTAGTGAAACTGAAAAGAGCAAAACATCAAGACTAGTCTGTCACCTTTAAAATACATTGGTTTTCTTTTGTCTGCTAATAGGTTGCAACCAGATGCTGCTAAGGTACATGTCTTTGTAAATATTCCAGCTGCATCTGAGTTTGTGTCATTCTTGTGAATGGAAACAAAACCTGTTAAACTTTATACCTCATTTGTTAGATATAATTGTATCTGTGAGAAAACTACGTGAGCAAGATAAAATTTGTAGTTGTCAGAAGACCAAGCCAAAAACTTTTTTTTAAATAATAGGTGACCATTGCATCTGTACTCAAGTATGCAGAGTTACGTATGGTAATTCATGTGGATGCTAGCTGAAAATGGTAAGAAGGGATAGGAGCAGTACTGCGGCAGGAAGACAGACCTGTTGTCAGCACATCGAAAGCTTTAATAGATGCACAATTGAACTGCACACAGATTGACTATTGACTGTGATTGTCAGAATGTCATAGTTCTGTTTATGGGAAGCGTATTAAAGTGAAGGTAAATCACAAACCCATAAAAACATATTCAAAAAAGAAAAATCAGTACACAGTGGAATGTTGCTGTCATTGTAGAAGCATGGTGTTGCAGTTCAGTATAACAAGGAGTCTGTATCTAATGCACGTTTCAGATTGCTGAATGGAGGACAGAGCAAGACAGTTTGACACTCTAAAGTGTGCAGATTTTCTGAGTATAAATACCAAGTCTGAGATTGCTGTATCTCAAGAGAATTCCCCTAAATATACTTAATTGTTGTACAGCAATGTCAGAGTTAGTATGTATAACTGACATCAGTGTGAGGGGGTGCAGGGAAGTTTGCCTCACTGCTAAAAAAAAAATTGTTAGTCGTTAAGCTAGTTCCGCTTGTCCTTATCTTGCAGTCAGTTTGCACATCAGTGTTTTCACCTTTTAGTGCCAAACGTGCAGTGAATTTTTGTCATGCACCTTGAGTCGAGCTTATCTGAATGACTGCAGAGAAGATTTAGATGTCCTACAGTTTATGACATCAATTCCTGTGATACAGGAGAAGCTGCAAAATCTTAAAATAACTACAGGACAAAACAAAGAAATGCAGTCATTGAGAGAAACCATAATGTTATGACCAATAAGGGCAAAGTATTTATCAACAAGTTTTTATGAAACCCTACAGTGTTTTCAAAGAATTATCTTGCATACAAGGTTTATTATTTAAAGGCTGGTAAAGTAATGATTGTGTCGCAACTGAAATGTCAAGTGCTACAGAAGTCCATGAGACAGAATTGGAAGTGTCATATTTCAAAGTAGTAGCTAGAGATACTCACCAACATGATAATACAGTTTGATTTGAACATATAGTTAAAAATGATACTTTATGGCAAACAGAATTGCAAATCAGTGATAACTCTTCAAATTCTGAAGATGTCTTGGTTAAAAATATGAGATCTGAAGTAGGCACTTCATTTGTCAGCAACCTTTGAGGATACGGATCCGATCTCTGATCCGAGCCGGCAACTTCTACCACAGCATAGATCCGAGCTCCTAGCTCCTCCCTTTACCCATAATCCCCTGCCAACCCTGACTGACCTCAGATCTAGTTTGCCGCGCTTCAAGCTACAAGCTGGATTTCGAGCTCCTGCTGCTGAGTGAAGTTTTGTGAGAAAATTTTTTTCCTATTCCTATATTTTTCTTCGTGTGAGTGAGAGCGAGTGTTTAGGTACCCCATAGCCCTATATCTTTCTCAATTTAATTTATTTTGTGGTTATTTTTCCTCCCTACCCTCGCTGGTCGTAGTGTGTGTTTGTGGTGTGTGTAGGGGCCCTAGTGAGTGTGTTTCTGTGCTACCATGTCGGAGGCCCCTAAAGCCATCTTTTCAAAGTGCACCGAGTGTGGCCATAAGCTTTCACCGGCGGATGGCCACATCTGGTGCGTTAGGTGCCTTGGGGTTGAACACTTCTCCTCGGGACGCGCGATTTGCGCGGCGTTCAACCCCAGGGCACTTAAGGACCCGGAGGTCGAAGCTGATTCTGGCGGGCCTTTTGCCCCTGGATTCGGCTCCGGCCTCCAGTGTTTCTGTGGCCGCTACCCAGCCCTTGGTGGCAGCCACCCCTGCCTCCCTCCCTCCGGTCGGGACTCAACCTCCTGCTTCGGCTCTGGAGGAGAGGGAGGCCGGGAAAACTAAACTGAAAGAGAAGCACCATAAGCGGCGGGCCGAGGACTCCTCCTCGGCCCCGCCAGCCAAACGAGCTTCTCCATCCAGAGCTTCTGGATCACCTCCTCCTCGGCTCCGGTCCTCTTGCTTCTCACCAGGACCTGAGGAGGAGGGGACCCGATCCCCGTCGAGGTCATCGAGGCGGCACTCTAGGTCTGCCTCGGTGGCCTCTTCGAGGTCCACTTTTAGCATGTCAGATGCAGACATGGACCGGATGATGAGGAGGCTCATCCAGGCCCAGCTGCAGATGGGAGTGCTCTTGCCCCCCCCCCCCCTCCGGGGGGGAGCTCAACCCCATTTTTTGCTCCAGTCGCTCCTTCTCCGACCCGCTTTCCGGGTTCGGAGCATTCGGAGCTGAGCCACATTGGATCCGGAGGTGGGTCGGAGCCAACAGTACTGGTTACTTCGGCTCCGACTGGTCCCTCGAGCTTGTCAGATCCGACCTCTCGGAGCCATGGGCTGAGTTTCGGATCCGAGGGATTCGGTGTGACTTCGGCTCCGTCCCGGTCGGAGAACACGGGTCCTTCAGATCCGATGGTCTCGGCCCCGAGTCCGGTCCCCGCTTCGGATCCGAGTGGGAGCCGACTCTCGGATCCTATTGAGGGTGGCTCCCCCTCGGCTTTCACTGTGGTGGAGAGGGCACTGTTGAGTGCATCCGGGCCTTCGGTCCTGGCTTCAGCTCCCCCCTGCACTCCCTCTCAGCTGGTTCAGGCTCCCATCACCCGGCCTTCGGGGCAGCCTGCTTCAGCGCCTCTGGGGGTTCCTTTGGAACATGACATTGTTGGTGAGACTTCCTCGGACAGACCCCCCCGAGGAGGTTCCTCACAAGGCTAAGTGTAAGAGGAGGCACGTGGACTCCCCCCGAGTCCCTTATGGAAGATACGGACTGAGATGAAGGGGAAGGCTCCCCAAAGTCACCCCCCGAGGATGTCTCCTTTGGAGACATCATGGAAATGCTCAGGATTAGGGGAGGGTGGTCTGCCCCCAAGGCTTCCTCCGATGAGTCCTTATTCCTAGAGGCGTTTGAAGCAGGGCCATCTACCTCTTGAGTGTCCCCTCCCCCCGACCCCCTGGGGACCTTATCTCCACCAGGGCTTGGAAGGAGCCGGACACTGTAGAGCCAGTCCCCAAGCGCCCAGATAGGATCCTTAGTCCCCCTGCAGAAACAGCCCACTGGAGCAGAGGTCCCCCCGTGGATGCCATGTTGGTGGCGGCGGCCACCAAAAGGGAGTTGGCTCAGGAGAGCTCCGCGGTCCACCCACCGAGCAAGGAGTCTCGGGTGATGGACCGCCTTGGGAAGCGGGCCTTCAGTTCAGCAACCTTCTCCATGAAGGCACTGAACTATATGGCACACGTCATCCGGATGCAGCGAGATCTAATAAAAGAATACGCTGCCTCCCCCCCCCCCCGAGAGTCCATGTCGGAAGGGGACAAGCAGCTGTACTCCTCCCGAATGTCTACTCTATGTTCCGTTTCTAACACCTCTATGCAGCTCTTATCTCACGCCACGGAAGGAGCCGCTTGAGCTGGCGGAGCCAGCCTGGTAATGAGGCGCCAAGCCTGGCTCCGACATTGTGACTTCTCGGAACCCTTAAGGCGTCATTCGCAAATGCCCCCTTTGATGGTTCTGCACTGTTTGGCAAAACCGTTTGCGACACTTTAGTCCAGAGCGAGAAAGACGAGAAGACGTTGTCTGCCGTCTGAGTCCGTTTCTCTGCTCCCCAGAGGTCCTTTTCTAAGAACCAAAAGGGTCAGAAGAAGATGCGGTTCCGGAAATCGCATCAGTCCCAGTCTGCTCGACAACCAGTCCTCTCGTGGCTGAGGAGGACAGGGAGGACGCCTCCCTAGAGGCAGAGGGGGTCCCAGAAATTTTGGGTTTAGAGAACCCTTCTCTGAGAGGCCCACGCAGAACCCCTGAGGGGTTGCCTGGCTGCTCCACTCTGGAGGCAGCCGGGGGGCGTCTTTCGAGGCACCTAGCAATGTGTGGGAGTCCATAATAACAGATCGCTGGGAGCTTCGCATTATATCCAGAGGCTCCCAAATTCCCTTTATTGTAACCCCCAAAATCAGAAGCCTCCCCGACGTACCACCCCATCAGAAGGAGGCGGCTGCTACAGAAATTCAGCAGCTTTTACAAAAAAGAGCCATCCAACCCGTCCCCCCAGATCAGCTCGGATCAGGGTTTTACTCCAGATTCTTTCTGATGCGAAAAAAGACGGGGGACTTGAGGTCCATCCTCGACCTCTGTCTCTTGAACCTGGCAATACCCAAAGAAAAGTTCCGGATGGTCACGCTACAATCTATTCTCCCCCTGTTACAGGAGAACGACTGGATGTGCTCGATAGACCTCAAGGATGCGTGCTATCACACTCTTGTGGACAGGCACTCCAGGAGGTTCCTCCGCTTCCGACTGGGAGCCAGTCACTTTCAGTTCAGGGCCCTTCCCTTCGGTCTCACCTCAGCCCCCAGGGTGTTCACCAAGGTTTTGGCGGTTATAGCGGCCCACCTGAGGCTTCAGGGAATTCAGGTCTTTCCGTACCTGGACGACTGGCTCCTCATCGCCCCAACAAGGCATCTGCTCTGTTCAAGCAGGGATTACTTCCTCAATCTTGCTCCAAGCCTAGGGTTGACTGTCAACATGGCCAAATCCTCTGTGGCTCCTACACAGGTAATAGATTTCATAGGGGCGAGATTGGATTCCAGACTAATGCTTGCTTTCCTGACTCCCGATCGGCTTTGAAACCTGAGGTTTCATGTTCAGGCCATTCTCCAACTTCCTGCTCCACTGGCGGATTTGATCCTGAGGGCTCTAGGGTCCATGGCGGCAGCAATTTTTCTGCTGCCCCTAGCCCGTCTAAATATGAGGGTCCTGCAGTGGACCCTTCAGGTGCAGTGGTCGCTGTCTCGCAACCCCCTGTCCCATCCTATTTCCATAAGCAAGGCTTGCAGACGGTCGCTCGTGTGGTGGCTCCAGTCCCCGAGCCTTCACACGGGACGACCATTCTCGATGCCTCCCCCCGTCGCCACAGTGACCACGGACGCCTCTCGCCTGGGGTGGGGGGGCACTATTCAGGCAGAACGGTCCAAGGCACGTGGAACGACATAGAGACCTCCTTGCATATCAATGTCCTAGAGATGAGGGCAGTGCTTTTGACATTGCAGGCACTCCACAGCCTTCTTCCCATTGGGACGATTGCGGTACAAACGGACAACATGTCAGTTGTATGGTACATCAACAAACGGGGGAACCAGGTCTTATCCTCTTTGTCACGAGGCCATGAGAGTATGGGAATGGGCGATATCCACCAACCGCTTTCTCATTGCAACGCACATTCCGGGACGGTCCAACATCCTAGCAGACAGGCTCAGTCGTTCGATTCTGACCCCATACGAATGGTCTCTCAATCCTCTAGTAGCGAAACAAATATTTGCCCAATGGGGGCAACCTTGTTGCGATCTCTTTGCCTCTCCTTCAAATACCAAATGCAACAGTTACTTCGCTCTAATCCCCCCGCAGGGGGAGTCCCTGAGAGACTCTCTGGTACATGCTTGGCCTCCCGGTCTCCTTTACGCTTACCCTCCATTGCCCAAGATGCTGAAGCTCCTACAGAAAGCCAGTCGGTTGGGGAGCAAAATGATCCTCATTGCCCCATTCTGGCCTCATCAAACGTGGTTCCCGTACCTGTGGTCTCATCTGATTCATCCACCCTGGATTCTGGATCCCCTCCCGGATCTCATTACTCACCCTCTGGGTCTTCCGACCCCCAACCTGGCCAACCTCAAGCTGACGGCTTGGTTGCTCCAGTTCCACTCCTGATAAGGACTCCCGGAATTTCCTCACCAGTCAAAGCCATCCTAGTAGCAGCACACAAACCATCCACCAGAAGGGTCTATCGGAGTAAGTGGAAACGTTTCTCCATCTGGGCGGAGCACCATCACTTAGACCCTTTCACGGCGCCTCTTACGTCGGTTTTGGATTTTCTAACTACCCTCTTTCATCAGGGGGCTAGCTGCTCTACAGTCAAGGTACAATTAGCAGCAATTTCTATCATGTAGGGCATGAATCGGGCCCTCTAATTACCTCCAAGCTCTGTAAAGCTTTCCTCAAGGGTACCTTCCTTCTCAGACCTCCGGTCAGGGAGGTAGTACCCCCATAGGATTTATCTTTGGTTCTACAGGCCTTGACAAGCCCCCCTTTCGAGCTGGCGGCTACGGTTGATCTTAAATACCTCTCTTGGAAAACGGTCTTTCTGGTGGCCATTACTTCAGCTAAAAGGGTCTCTGAGCTTCAGGCTCTCTGTGTTAAACCGCCATATTTGGCCTTCCATCAGGATAGAGTTTACCTCAGGATCAATCCGTCCTTTCTGCCTAAGGTATCTTTGGAAGCTAATATTAATCAATCTATTAATTTTCCCGTGTTCTTTCCCAATTATCAGAACAAAGGAGAGTACAAACTGCATTCTTTGGATGTGCACAGACAATTACGCTTTTATATTCATCGAACTGCTGGTCATAGGCAATCTGACCAGTTGTTTGTCTCCTTTGCCAAAACCAATTTAGGCAAGTCAGTTTCTAAAGTTACCCTGTCATGGTGGATAGCTAGTTGTATCCTCTTGGCTTATCAGAGTTCGGGAAGGCCTGCACCTCAGGGAGTCCGTGCTCATTCTACTAGGGCCGTCGCTACTTCGGCTGCTTTTAGATCTAGGGTCCCCTTGGATGATATTTGTTCAGCAGCCACTTGGGCTTCATCTCATACCTTTATCAGCCAGTACAAACTGGATGTTGTTTCCAGAGGTAGGGCGTCCTTTGGCTCTGCAGTGCTCCGGAATATTCTTCCATAACGGCCACCCAGGATTCAGGTCGCTGGGGACTCTGCCCCAAAGGTTGCTGACAAATGAAGTGCCTACTTCAGATTTAGAAGTTATGTACTCACCATAACGTTCCATCTGAGTAGGTATCTTCATTTGTCTGCAACCATCCCCCCCTCTTTCCCCCTGACCTATGGGATTCTGTTTAGGATCTGTCTTAGATAAGCCCCTTCTGGGGCACAGTAATAGTTGTTATATTGGGCAAACTTGATCTGAGGTCAGTCAGGGTTGGCAGGGGATTATGGGTAAAGGATGGAGCTAGTCGCTTGGATCTATGCTGTGGTAGAAGTTGCCAGCTCGGATCCGAGATCGGATCCGTATCCCCAAAGGTTGCAGACAAATAAAGATACCTACTCAGATGGAACGTTATGGTGAGTACATAACTTCTAATTAACTTGACACACAGTGTAATAACCTTAATTTGCTGCTGTGTTTGGATTATTATTCGAAGTACCAAGAAGCTTTTCATCTCAAGGGTAGAACAACCACTTAAGTTATCAGTGTGCTAAAGTCATGTTTGAAAAACTTGGGTACCTGAGCAAGTGATGTCAAGTGACCATCCACAATTTTTCTAGAAATTCTTCCTAGTAAGGAAATGGCATTGGGGTAAAATGAGAGATTGCAGTGTCATCCCTAGAGAAAGAGTTGACCCCCAGCATAAACCACTCATGGCCACGATCAGCAAAGGCTATGAGGTCAACAGAAACTAGGCTGAAGACCTAGAATTTGCTCATATGAAAGAATAGGAGTTCAAGAAAACAGTCAAGACTCTTGCCCTTCAGGAAGAAGAGGAATGAGGTGGAGCCAAAGAAGGAGTACAGCACTAAGGAAGATGGAGTTAGGGATAATGGCTAGCTCAGATGAAGTTCTGGCTGATGTGATCAAAATTTTGAGTGCATTAGTTGAAAATGGCTCCTGAGGGTACTCATTGTAGTATGGAGAGAGGCATATCCCAGATGGCTAGCATTCTAGTGCCAGTGTACAAGAGTAAAGGGGACATCCATATCTGCGGGCAGCTCAGAAGTATCATACCCAGTCATACTGCATGAAAGTGCTGGAGAGGATGATTGATAAATGAATACGTAGAGCAGTAGAAAGTAAGATCTGAGATGATTGAGTTGGCTTCACATCAGGATCCAGTACAACTGACATGATGTCTGCAGTGAGACAAATAGTGGAGAAGAAGTTGGGGATGAGAAAAGATTCTAACTAGGCATTCCTAGACTTGCAAAAAATCATATGGCAAGGTCTCAAGAAAGCTGGTTTGGAAAGTCCTGCAGTGGTTAGAAGTCCCAGAGACATTGATAATACTAGTGCAGGCCATATGCAAGGAATCCAATGGCACATTTACAAACAGTATTTGGACTTGTGTATGGGTTGCTATTGAAAGTGGTTGTACATCAGTGTTTAGTGCTGAAGCCCACTCCTGTTTATACTGCTTGTGGACTATATTAGCAAACAGATCAGACAAGACACATTAACTAAGCTTCTGTATGCAGACAATATGGCACTGCAAGCAAACTCTAAACAGGAACTTCAGCAAATACTAGAGGATTTAAATATAAAATGGAAGGCACATGGGCTGAAACGGAGTACAGACAAGACAATGGTGTGGCAGCAAATGGAGGAAATTTGAACAAGCTGAAAACCGCAATAAAAGGAGAAAAAGTGAAACAGGTTAACAGCTTTCAAAATCTGAGGGTGTGGTTGATGTAAAGGGAAGTCTGAATTAGGAAGTCAGAGCTAAAATCAGAGTTGCTGCAGCGAACAGACATAAAGTGTCGGGGGTAATATGTGACAGAAGGGTGCCAAGTAAGATGTAGAGTAAGGCTTGCATAACTTTGTTGTGATCACTGCTTCTGTATGGCATAGGAACATGGACAGTGAAGGAGGAACAACTGAGGAAACTTGAAGCAATGTAATAAGATGTGCATTGTGGGAAAGACAGGACATCAGAACATAAGCTGATGGTAGAACAAGTTGCATAGAAGGTCAAGGAGAAGAAATTATGATGGTTTGGTCACATGCAGGAAAGCAGAAAATGATTTATTAAAGAAGATTTGGGAGAAACAGGAAGAAGATGAGGACATCCAGCCAAGAGATGGATGGATTGTTTGAGAGAAGACCTGCTACAGTCAAACAGGACTATCAGAGAAGGTATGAGAATAGTTTTGAATCAAGTGGTTTGGTGTATGAGGTTAATGGTGATGATGATGATTTTAGAATTGGAAAAAAATATTTTCTCCTGGAAGGAGAAAATAGTGACACTAGATCGTCTGAGATCATATGTACTCAGGATGATGCGTTACAGTTGTAAAGATGACATACAAAGCATTTGCTGAAGGTTCCATATGTAGAGTACCTAACAGATTATCAGACTGACAATTCCTTTCCAGAGCTGCCGGTCACTGTCTGAGATGCTAGAGAATTATTATTCAGTGGATAAGACAGCTGCAGATATAAAGTCCACTGCAGAACTACTAGTCTTGCAGTTATAAAATTATTACATTTACTCCAAATGCCCATACTTAGAGTAGTATTAAATCAGTTCATGATAGTACCTAGAGTAAATATAGGTATTGTGGTACAAAGGTTGTTCATAATGGTAATAGTTAACAGTGAAATGCTATTTTCTCTGGGTGCACTTTTGTCATGACACACTGATTTAAATCAAAGTTAGCTTTAAAATTAATTCACTTAATAAAATGTATCGCTATACGAGTATCTTTTCTAATAAAAAGAGGTGTGAAGTTTACATTTAAGACATTAGAAGTAATATGCTTATATGAGTTTATGATCAGGTTGGGTCTTTCATGTTTGTGAGTAAAGGTTAATTGGAGCAGCACCTATGTCACTCTGTCTGCATCTCTGTTTGGTTTGTGCAAGTAGAGACCTTTTGCTTCAGCTGGTGTGCTGCTAATTCTTCTGTTACAGAATTTTCAGATCAAGCAGTCACTTTATTCAGAGCAGTCTCAGAGCTGCAGGCCTTTGATATGCAGAGAACCCTGTTCATGTTTCTGCAATCATAGGGCATCTATAAAGTTCAGTGCTTGCTTCATGCCCCAGGCAGTTTCTGAGATGAGCCTAAACCAGTCCCTTCAGTTTCGATGTTCCACTCTAGACTTGAGAAAAAAAGGTATAATTTTGTAGACAGTGGATGCAGACAGCTCAAATAGTATACCAAAGGAACCAAAGACATTAGACTGCTAGATCTGCTTTTTGATGCTATGTTAGGCAACCAGGGAAGATTAGCATCCAGACAGGCACTTTTAAAATGTTTAGCCAACTACATTACTTCTGCTGTGACATGAGAATATTTTTACTGTCCTTGGTGGGGCTGTGTGTAAGACAATAGCAGCCACCACATCAGTTTTCTTAAAGAATCTCTTTGCCCAGATACATTGAGGGCTTAATCACTCAGGTTATTTATTTTCAAGATGTTCTTCGTGTTTCACTATTGCAGTCATCGCACTTGGGTTATCTGCCTGCAAGTAGCCCTCAGTCGGCCCGAATACCAGAGACTTAGCATTTCTGCGTCGGTTGCTGTCACTCCAGGACTGACATCAGGTTGTCAGGGGTATAAAAACAGGCAGCCGATGCCATTACATCAGTCTTTCTTGCCGAGGAGCCTGTGGCAGAAGCAGTTCGCATGAGTGCCGGTTGGCCGCTGCCTGAGTTTTTCGTTTATAAATTGAATCATCCTCAAGTCTTCTAAAGCAAAGTACCCTGTTGGGGATCCTTTTTTCGTGCTCTAACCGATGTCAGAAAAAGTTAATTGTCTTGCCTGTGGAAAGCAAATACCACACCGAGATTTTAATTCTTACTGCGTCACCTGTTTAGGCCCAGACCACGATGTACCTCGCTGTCGGTTTTATGCCTTGTTCAACACCCGAACCCTCCATTGGGCCCTTTTTGTCGCTAAATACTTTAATTCTCGTTCTCTGTATTCCGAAACGGCTTCAGTAAGCCATCTGACTACCGATATTCCGAAAAAAACGTAAGGAAAAAGACCGAGACAGACTGCATAGGTCCAAAGCTGCAGACGACGCTTCCGTTAAGCTAGTTGCCAGTCCACCGGTACTCAGTGAGGCACTTTCGCAGCCCCTGATGCCCGCCTCAATGGATTCGCAGGCCTCTACCGAGACCCTTTTGGAGTCTGGAATGCCACAAGACTTTTTTTCAACTATGGAACCTGCAAGTGGCTCTACCTTGGATGAGTCCGGAGCCGCTGAGCAGGCACTGACTTCTGAGGAAGTACTTCACATTACCGATATATGACAAAAACGACTTCTTTCGTGTCTTCAGTTCTGTCTAAAACTACTGAGTTTCTAAGGCCAAATGTACGCGCTACGTCTAGAAAACCGAAGACCCAAGCGCGTGCACCTGCTCCCTTGTCAGAACACCAAATGCTTAAAATGGCAGAAGACCTAATTATGCTGATTAGGGGAACACAGCCTTCTCCTGCTAAGAGCAAAAGAGACCAGTCCCGAACAGCCTCAACAGACCAAGAGTCCAATGTCTCTGAGGTATCTCATTATGAAGACATGCCCTTGTCTGCTTATGAGGATTCAGATGTAGAGAAATCCATTCCCACTGCCTCTCCTCCAGAGGACTTTGCTTTTGGTGAAACCCTACATACTTTAAGAGAGCATTTCCATTGGGAATGCCAAGACTATCTTCAAACCAAAAAGAGACTCCGAGAATTTCTAGATTTGCCACAACATAGGCCTTTAGCAATACCACCAGTCCTGGATGTTGTGGATGATGTCTTTATGGAATCCAATTTAACTCCTGATACTTTACCCCCTGCTCCTAGGAAACCAGATAGAGGTACTACAGAGTACCTGACTCTCACAAAATCCTTTTCAAAAATCCTACTGCTGACCCAGAGGTCATCTCCCAGGGGCCTAAAGGTATCAAAGCAGCTACAGCTAAGAATCCCACCCCTACAGACAGAGATTCCAGAGCTTTGGACAGATGGAGAAAGAAAGTATATACCTCTGCAACTCTCGCCATTAGGGCTTTGAATTGTCAGTTTCACATGCTGAACTACCAACAACATATTATGGAACTTATTAAGCAAAAAATAGCTACCTTTACAGACTGTGCAGAACATAAAGAATTGCAAGAGCTTATGCATTCTGCAAGCCAAGTCAGCAAGCATACATTGCAGTGTGGCTTTGATGCCCTAGAAGCATCTTGCAGGGCAGCAGTCACTGGTTCTGTACTGAGAAGGCATGCTTGGCTTAAGGAGCAGACCCTGCCAGGCCATGTCAAATCAAAGTTACTAGATGCTGCTTTGAACAAGGACAATCTGTTTGGCACCAAAGCAGAAGAGGTTCTTAAAAAGATGGAAGAAAAAGCTAAATCTATGCAGACAGTCAAAGAATTTTTGCAAGTACAGCCCCTCGAAACATTGGTCCTTTCCAGACCCCTCAAGGCCATCTCAAACTAGACCCAGGGGAAACAGACTACAGTCTCGGCGTATGCAGAGATCTAAGCAATGGGGTGCCTCCATCTCTAAAGCAGGGAGTGCTAAGCCACCCCCTTTACGGAAGGAATTCCCAATGACTTCTCTACTGTACTCCCCACCTCTGCCCAACTGTTTGCGCCCCTAGGAGGAAAACGTGCCCTTCATGTAAAAAACTGGATTTCCATCACCAAAGACTGATGGGTCCTCAACATTGTATCCCAGGGGTAAAATTTCTACTTCCATTTACTGCCAACCCCAAAAGGGTTCCCGGACCTCCCTCCAAACCAGTGGGTAGAGGCACAAAACCAAGTTCGATCCCTGCTATCTATAAGGGCGATTCAACCTGTTTGTGCAGAACAGATAGGTCAAGGATTCTATTCCAGACTTTTCCTGGCACCCAGAAAGGAGGGCACTTGGCACCCAATCCTAGACCTTTCAATTCTCAACACCTTCTTGGTGGTACCAAAATTCAAAATGCACACCCTGCAGCAGCTTCTACCTGTGCTAGCCAAAGATGTCTGGTTAGCCACCCTAGACTTAAAAGAAACCTATCTGCACTTCCCTATAAGGGAGTCATGCAGGAAATACCTATGCTTCAGGGCAGGATTTATTTATTTTACATTTGTTGACTGGGATTGCCCGACTGAGCAGAAGAGCCCTTTTTCAGCGGAGGCGCAGGGAGAAAAGCTCCATCATATTATACAATATTCATTATAAATTAGAATTAAACAGCAATGTTACAGGATTATGACAAGGCATTAAGTAGCAATACAATGTTATACAGTGTCAATAATCAGGAGTATAGCATAACTATTTCAAGATGTATAAAAAATATGTCATTAAGAGGAGTATAGTTTTTGGGGTAAGTGGTTAAAAAAAAAGTTTCATTATGATGTAGTTGCATGAAGGCAAGACAATTACTATAGAATGTTTCTCTGAGGCAATTTGCTTAATAGATTTTAGAAGACAGTAGAAGGAGTAGTCAAAGAAGATTAGAGAGAGCTAGTGAGAAGAGTGAGTTAAGGGCAGAAAGTAGATTAAGGTATGAGAAGTACGGGATGTTAAGGAAGGAGAGTGCAGTGGTAGGACCAGTGACTTTTAAAGTGCTCTTTGGTGGCTGTCTTAAATTGTTTAGGATGTGTAAGGGTCCTGATTTCTAGTGGGAGCCTTTTGCAGGCATTAGTGGGGTGATAGCTGTACATGTTGCGTCCAAATTTAGACTTGGGCTTGTAGATTTGTAATAGGTCTTGGTTAGAGCTTTGGAGAGGTCTGGAGGGAGAATAATGAGAGATGAGAGGGGATAGTGCTGGGCAGTAGGAAGGCTGGTATAGGATAGAATGGATGATCTGGAGCTGAGAGAGAAGAAGCTGGTGGGGTAATTGAAGCCAGTTTAGGTGTTTTAGAAAGAGACAGTGATGGGATTTGTAGCTTGGTTGGGGAGCAAATCTAGCTACCTTGTTGTAGGTAGATTCGAGTTTGGTCAGGAGTGCTGAGTTAAGATTTGTGAGAATTTAAGAATTGTACATTGGACTGGGTAGAAGGTAGGTGAGAGAGAGTAATCTTGGCTTCAGAGGTAAGAAATTTCTTGTTACGGTAAAGGAGCCCTAGTTTTCTTTCTTTCTTGGATCTATGCTTTATCAGTTCTCTGCACTTCCCTTTGGCTTATCCACTGCTCCCAGAGTATTCACAAAATGTGTAGCCCCAGCCACTGCATACTGCAGACAGAGAAATATTAAAATTTACCCATACTTGAACGACTGCCTGATTCAGGCAGACAGTCAGGAATTGCTGTTGCAGCACCTGACATTTGTAAAAAAAAAGCTTCTAACCTCCTTGGGGTACACCATCAGCGAAAAGAAATCAAAACTAGTCCCCAGTCAAAAGATTTGTATTCCTGGGAACAAGCTTGGACAGAACATCCCAGATGGCATTCCTCACTTTAGAAAAATAAGCCTGTCTGACAGACTGTTTTACTCAAATGGCCACCAGAACCCAGCTATCCACAAGGAAAATCCTGCAGGCCCTAGGGTTCATGGCCTCATGCATTTTACTAATTCCATATGCCAGACTGCATATGAGGAAACTTCAGTGGTACTTAAGTCTTTGGTGCCAACATTCTCAGGACCTGGAAACCGTCATTACTATCATACCCTAAGGACAGAGTTACTTTGGTGGGCAGCAGCATGCAACCACAAGGGACTGCCCTTTACTCAACCCCATGCCGTCCAGACTCTAACCACAGACGCATCAGACTATGCCTGGGAGGCACATGTGGACAGCAAGTGCATTCAGGGCCACTGGAGCCCAAGCCAAATTCATCTGCACATCAACCAAAAAGAGATGCTAGCTTTGCAGCACTCCCTGACAGCTTTCAGATCCCTGCTCTCACCAGGACACCTGCTAATAAAAACAGACAACACCACAGTTGTGTGGTACATCAACAAGCAAGGGGGAATCCACTTTTACCCTCTCTGCAGGCTAGCCATGGCCCTGTAGAATACGGCCTTAGACATGCAGGTCGATCTGCAAGCTCAGTTCCTGCCAGGTAAGCAAAACTCGCTGGCAGACAACTTAAGAAGAAATCTCCTAGACCTACACGAGTGCCAATTAGAGCCCAGCACCTTCAACTTTCTGATTCAGAAATGGGGGACCCCAGAGATGGATCTCTTTGCCTCCCCCTGCAATCACCAGCTCAGAAAATTCTGCACCAGGACACCTCACAGCAGGGCCTGGAAAGTGGATGCCCTATCCTTCCAGTGGGTAAACGTCTCAGTCTATGCCTTTCCCCCTCTGCACCTTCTCCCAAGAGTATTGCTGAAGATAAGACAGGACAGACCAAGGACAATTCTGATTGCCCCGGACTGGCCACGCCAGCATTGGTACCCACTCCTGCACAGCGTGCCACCTGTGCCACCTACATCAGAACCCAACCCTGCTCTTTCAGCAGGGGGACAGATCTTGCATCCGCAACTGCCAACCCTAAATCTTACAGCCTGGCTTATTCCTTGAAACCTCCACCAGTAACCAGTCTAAGCAAGCAGGTGCTGGATGTCATTCTTGAGGCCAGAAGACCCAGTATAAGGAAATCCTATGCTGACAAGTGTAAAAGGTACTGCTCCTGGATTCACTCTAAAGGAGAGGACACAACCCTGCCCTCCCTGCCTCTAATCCTGGATTTCTTAGCTGATCTACTCCACAGAGGCCTATCCTTCTCCTCTATTAAGATCCATGCCTCTGCCATTTCGGCTCATTACAACACTGTGCTGCCTCTCTTCTCTCACTCTCTTATTAAACAGTTCCTAAGAGGGGCAAACAACTTAAGGCCACCAAGGAGAGCACCCACCCCTGCTTGGGACCTTAACTTTGTACTGGGAAAGCTCACGCTACCCCCCCCCCCTCCTTTGAGCCTGCAGCGTCAGCAGAGTTAAAATTCCTCTCTTGGAAAACAGCCTTACTTCTAGCCATCACTTCAGCTAGAAGAGTGTCTTAGCTACAAGCACTTATGGCTGTGGAACCCTTCATTATTTTCCATGCTGACAGGGTTTCCCTCAGGACTAACCCTTCCTTTATGCTTAAAGTGATGTCCAGTGTGGCTTTCAACCAATCTATCCATTTGCCTACCTTCTTCCCTAATCTTCAAAATAAAGGGGAAAGGATCCTGCACTCCTTGGACATGCACAGACAGCTCAGATTCTACCTGGATAGGACTAAACCCTTCAGGAAAGCTAACCAGTTACTAGTCAGCTTTGCACCAGGGGCAGAGGGCAAGGCCATTTCTAAGCAAACAGTTTCTAAATGGATAGCACACTGCATCCATTTCTGCTACAAGCACCATGGGAAACCAGCCCCTCAGGGGGTCAGAGCACATTCCACTAGGGCAACCTCTACCTCTACAGCATTCCTCAGGGGAGCCCCTACCAGGGACATCCTGGAAGCTGCTTCCTGGAGTTCTGTACATACCTTCACCAAGCATTTCCACCTGCCTATCTTTTCCAAATCCAGGGCAGGTTTTGCAACAGCAGTCCTGCAAGGCATACTAGCCAGCTCCAACTCTTCTTGACTTCCTCCACCCTTCTTCAGCTTTGGGAATCTACCCAAGTGTGATGACTGCGACAGTGAAACATGAAGAACATAGTACAGTTGTGTACACTTACCATAAATGTAGAAGTTCGAGTGTATTCACTGTTGCAGTCCTGGTTCCCCTCCCTCCAGCCCCCTTGTCTGTCTCTCTCTCCTCTCTATGCTAATACTCACCCCTTCTGGGGTATTGGTATTTACTTTTTACTGGGGATGTTTTTCACCACCATAACTTAGCTCCCTATTTGGAGGGCTGTTGACATTTGGGACAAGAAAAACTGATGCAATGGCGTTGGCTGCCTGTTTTTATACCCCTGACAACCTGACATCAGTCCTGGAGTGACCGACACAGAAATACTAAGTCTCTGGTATTCGGGCCGATTGAGGGCTTACCTGCAGGCAGATAACCAAAGTGTGATGACTGCAACAGTGAATACACTCGAGCATCTACATTTATGGTAAGTGTACACAACTGTACTTTATGAGGTCACCTTCTGTGGAGGTGAAGCAGAGGTAAAGGCACCCTAATTGGTTGGATATCCAGCTGTGAAAAAAGATGAAAAGGTGGTGTAGGTTGTTCACTTAAAAGCTGCATTTCCAGTTGATATCCTCAGCATGTGAGGTAACCTGGCACCTGTTGAGAATACATTCATCCTGCTCTTGAAATCTGTCCAGAAGACAAATATCTGCCTGTGATTTGTATGTCATCCATTCTGAATGCATTGTATCACTGATCCTATTATTTGCACATCTACAGTTAAAATGATTACCCAATTAAAATGAGAAGCTTCCACACACAACCATTGTTTCCTCTTTCTTTGTGGTTTTATGAAATTCAACTTAGTGTATATAAATTATGGTGGATTCTGTCTAGGGGCGTTCCCCCAAAGATATTTGATGGTTGTTTTTAATCAGTGTTTAGGGGTTTTCAGAAAATTAGTCTCTCTGTATTTGGGATTCAGTACTTCAGTTTTTCTTGTAAAAGTGACAAGCCCTTCATTGTTACATTTTTTTATATCTAAAATCTAATGCAATGGTACACTTACCTTTCATGGATAAGTTTCTTTTCAAGTATGACTTTACCCTTAATGCTGGCATATACTGTATCTTTATCTATTCACAACTGTACTGTGACATACCTGTTAATTTATTTACTAGTCTTTTTTTTTTTGTACAATTTAAGTAGAATCCTTTGGATTTCCCTTTCTGAAAGTGAATGGATTTCTGTACAGTACCCCTATGTGCATATTACTTGGGCAAGGTGACTTAATGCCAAAATTCCTTGTCTTCAGAATATATTTGTATTTTAACTTTGTAGAATTATTGGACCATATATGCAAACATAACCACAAGTGGTATTTATGCTGACTACTAAGCAAAGTTTAAAAAGTGGTTTGGTATGACCTTAGTTTGAGAAGCTTCCATTATATTCCCATTCTTTTATGTTCAGTAGTAAGTATAAGACTAGTTGTCCTAGTGGGCCATGATAAGTGTAGCCAGTTTCTGTTTTGGTACTTGAATTAACTAATCTTGTTGCAGATTTAATGGACCTTATCCATCTCGTGGTTGATAATTATATAATACCCCTACTTATTTGACCACCCTTCGTGGACCACAATGTCCTCCTTTTCTCTTGAGCATTCTTAGACTTAAGTTTAATTTGTCAGGTCTTAATTGGTCTGACAGAAGAAGAATGTTTGAAATGGTACTGTAAGGTCAAAGACTGAAGACTAGCCTGAGAACTTTAAGAACTGAAGCCAAGTACAACAAGAAGGAATGTAGGCTCATTATAAATGAGTATATTGCTTTAACGTGTGCTTTTTTTACTCAGAGTGTTGGTACAAGACACAAAATAAATTTCCCCCATTGAAATGGCTGTTAATCATTGATCTGAAGTAGTTACTTCATTTGTTCTGCAACCTGTGGGTCTTGGATCCAACCGACAGCTTTCCAAGCTTCAAGATCCGAGCTCCTCCCCTCTATCCATAATCCCCTGTCACCACCACACTACCTCAGATCATTTTTGCCGCGGCTTGATCACAAGCATCTTGAGAAGAGCTCCTGAGCTTAGTAGCAGGGAAGTGAATTTTTTTCTTAAATTTTTCTTAAAATTTTGACAAATTTAAAAGAAGAGTGTGTTGAGAGAGTGTTTCTCTGTCCTTTTTTATTTTCGGGATTGCGTTTTGTTCAGCTAACCCTCCCCTAGGTGTTTGGGCGTGTGTGTGTGTGTGTGTGCATAAAGCTATTTTTTCTAAGTGCACTGGGTGTGGCCATCAGCTTTCCCCAGCTGATGGCCACACTCAGTGCGTTATATGCCTGGGGGTTGCCCATTTGTCTCCAGACTGCCAGGTTTGCGCAGCCTTCAACCCACGGGCTGTGAGGGACAGGAGGAACAGGTTTATTCTGGCGGGATTGCTTCCCCCGGAGGAGGACTCTCCCTCCTCTCCCTCCAAGGTGCAGGCTGCCCAGGTAGCTTCGGCACCCCTGACTCCCTCGACTCAGGCTGGGACTCAACCTCCCACTATTGCCTTGAGTACGAGGGAAGTTCAGTCTTCTTCTTCTAGGGTAAAGCACAGGGAGAAGCACCGACACAAGAGGCGAGCCGAGCCTCATCCCTCGGCTCCGCCATCGAAGACTGCTAAATCGCCCCCGAGGGTGTCCGGACCTTCTCCTTCTCGGCTCCGATCCCCTTCCTTCTCGCCGGAGCCGGAGGAGGAGCTCCTATCACCCTCGAGGTCTTCGAGGCGGCCTTCCAGGCCCGCCTCTTCGACCTCCTCTAGATCTACTAGGTCTCTCTCCGACGCCGATATAGACAGGATGATGCGTCGGTTTCTGCAGACCCAAATGCAGATGGGGGTGCTCTTGCCTCCCCCCCCCCCTACAGGGGGGGAGTGCAGCTTCAATATTTGCCCCGATTTCTCCTTCTTCAACCCGGATCCGGGTTTTGGAGTCTTCGGATCCAGGCCCTTTCGGAGCCGGGGTTTTGTCGGCGCCGGTGGCCCAAGCCTTCTCGACGCCGAACATACCCTCGAGTATTTCGGATCCGAGTTCTCGGGGACGTGGGCCGGGTGTCGGATCCTTGGGAGCGGGTGCCTCTTCGGCGCCTCCTATGTAAGAGAGCACCTCCCTTTCGGATCCGATGGCTTCGGCTCCGACCCCGATCCCTATCTTTGAGCCGAGGAGACTGCTCTCGGGGCTGGAAGAGACTAGTTCTCCCTCGGCGTTCGAGGTAGTGGAGAGGGTACTGTCGAGGTCTTCCAGGTCCCCAACACGGGCTTTGGATCTTTCCGCTCCCTCACTGCATACGGGTCTACCTTCCATCATCCTTCCATCAGGACAGCCTGCTCAGACCCTCCAGTTGGTTCCCTCGGAGGAACAAGAGGCCGTTGACGAGCCCTCTTCTGATAGTCCCACAGAAGAGGTGCCTCGTAAACGGACGTGTAAAAGGAGGCACATGGACTCCCCCGAGTCCGTCACCACAGATACGGACTTAGAGGAAAGGGAAGGTTCCCCAAGGTCACCCCCCGAGGATGTCTCCTTTGGAGACATCATGGAAATGTTGCGTATTGGGGGGGTGGTCTGCCCAAAAACCTTCCTCGGATGAGTCCGTATTTCTGGAGGCGTTTGAAGCGGGCCCATCTACCTCCTGCATGTCCCCACCGGCAGATCCCCTGGTAGATCTCCTGACTACCAGGGCTTGGCAAGTACCCGACACCGTGGAGCCTATCCCACGCCGGCCGGATAAAATCCTTAGCCCCCCTTCAGATAGGCAGGCTTGGGCCAAAGGGTCTCCAGTTGATGCCATGTTGGTGGCTGCTGCCACTAAGAGAGAACTCTCCCAGGAGAGCTCCACGGTCCACCCGCCAGACAAGGACTCCCGGGCGCTGGACCGTATAGGGAAGCGGACCTTTGCTTCAGCAACCTTCTCTGTGAGGGCGCTGAATTATATGGCGCATGTCATCAGGCTGCAACGGGATTTGATCAAGGAATACACTGCAGCACCACCGGAGTCCATGTCGGTCGAGGACAAAACCGTGTTCTCGACTCGTATGGCCACTCTCAAGTCCATTTCAAATACGTCCATGCGGATACTGTCTTATGCTACGGAGGGAGCCGCAAGGGCCAGCGGGGCAGGTGTTGTCTTGCGACGCCACGCCTGGCTCCGCCTTTGTAATTTCGCAGAACCTTTCAAGGCGTCCTTCGCAAACGCACCCTTTGAGGGCTCTTTGCTTTTTGGCAAGACCGTACGCGATACACTAGTCCAAAGCGAGAAGGACGGGAAGATGCTGTCTGCCGTCGGAGTCCGCTTCTCGAGCCCCCAACGTTCCTTCTCAAGGAATCAGAGGGGGCAAAAGAAGATGAGGTTCCGCAAGTCTCAACAATCCTATCCAGCTTCGGACTCCGCGCCCTCCAGAGGCAGAGGGGGGCAGGGTAGACGCCGGCCCAGAAGCAGAGGGGGACCGCGTAACTTCGGGTCTAGGGAACCTTTCTCCAAGAGACCCGCGCAGCAGCCCTGAGGGCTTACCCGACTGTCCAGCTCTGGAGGCAGTCGGGGGGGCGTTTAACAAAGCACCTGTCAATGTGGGAGTCCATCACGAACGATCGATGGGTGCTCCGGATTATATCCAGACGCTACAAAATTCCCTTCCTATTTCGTCCTCCCTCAGGTGGTCGCCTCCCTGATGTCCCACCCAATCAAAGAGAGGCGGTGACCGTAGAGATTTCAAATTTGTTAGGAAAAAGAGCCATCCAGCGGGTCCCCCCAGACCAGTCCGGATCGGGCTACTACTCAAGGTTCTTTTTAGTGCCAAAAAAGACGGGGCACCTCAGGCCCATTCTAGACTTGTCCGCCCTGAACATGTTTGTCCCCAAAGAAAAGTTCCGGATGGTCACTCTACAATCTATTCTCCCCTTAATGCAGGAGAACGACTGGATGTGCTCTATAGACCTCAAGGATGCGTACTACCACATTCTAATGGACAGACTGTCCAGGAGGTTCCTCCGCTTCCGGCTAGGGGCCAGTCATTACCAGTTCAGGGTTCTTCCATTAGGACTCACCTCAGCCCCTAGGGTGTTCACCAAAGTCATGGCAGTGGTTGCGGCCCACCTGAGGCTTCAGGGCATAAGGGTCTTTCCGTACCTAGACGACTGGCTCCTCACAGCAACCAACATGCATCAACTTTGTATCGCGAGGGACTATGTTCTGTCTCTTGCCGACAGCTTGGGCATTTCAGTCAACATACCGAAGTCTTTTCTTCATCCTGTGCAAGCATTAGATTTCGTAGGAGCCAGGCTAGATTCCTGATCCTCTCGGGCCTTCTTGACCTCGGACAGGCTGGCCAGCCTCTCACTCCAAGTTTTGGCTCTTCTTCCCACCAAATCTCTGCCGGCGGAGTTAGTCCTGAGAGCACTAGGCTCGATGGCAGCGGCTATCGGTCTCTCACTCCATGCTCGCCTAAGGATGCGTATATTACAGTGGACACTCCAAGTTCAATGGTCACTGTTACACCATCCATTGAATACTACCATTCCCCTGAGCAGGGTTTGCAGGGAATCCCTCCTTTGGTGGCTTCACTCCCCAGAACTCAGGCAAGGGAGACCCTTTGTGATTCCCCCTCCCCAGGCCACGTTAACCACGGATGCTTTTCGCCTAGGGTGGGGGGGGGGGCATTATTTGGGCAGAAACGTCCAAGGTACGTGGACCTTGTCGGAGACCGCTTTGCACATAAATGTTCTGGAGATGAGGGCGGTGCTTCTAGCGTTGCAGGCTCTCCAAGACCTTCTACCTCTAGGAATGATTGCAATACAGACAGACAATATGTCAGTGGTCTGGTATATAAACAAACAAGGGGGAACCAGATCCTACCCTCTTTGTCGAGAAGCCATGAGAGTTTGGGAATGGGTGATATCCACCAACCGCTTTCTGATAGCAACGCACATTCCGGGACGATCCAACATCCTGGTGGACAAATTGAGTTGAGTAATTGTCAGTCCTTACGAGTGGTCTCTCAATCCGAAAGTTGCGAAGGAAATTTTCCACAAGTGGGGTTGGCCTCGCTGCGATCTCTTTGCTACTCCCCAAAACACAAAATGCAGCGAGTTCTTCACAATTCTTCCCCCAGAAGGGGAGAGCCCCAGAGATGCTCTGATTCATGCTTGGCCTCCCGGTCTCCTCTATGCTTACCCCCCGCTTCCGCTCATGGCGAAATTCATTCAGAAAGCCGCACGGTTGGGAAACAAAATTATCCTCATAGCCCCATTCTGGCCTCGTCAAATCTGGTTTCCATACCTGCGGTCTCACAGTCTCTCCTCCCCTTTAATCCTGGATCCCATTCCAGATCTGATCTCGCACCCAACAGGGTGCCCAACACCGAACCTGGTAAACCTCAAGCTCGCGGCTTGGTTGATCCAGTTCCACTAATGGCAAGGACACCCGGTATCTCGTCACCAGTGAAAACTATTCTGGTAGCGGCTCATAAACCATCCACCAGGAAAATCTGTAATAGCAAGTGGAAACGATTTTCTATCTGGGCTAACAGCCAGGGTCTCAACCCTTTTACTGTTCCGATTCCTACAGTCTTGGATTTTTTGTCCATGATATTTGAACAAGGGGCCAGTGCATCAACGGTGAAAGTACAGTTGGCAGCAATATCCCATTTTCATGTGGGAAACAGATTAGGATCCCTAGCGTCTACAAAATTGTGTAAGACATTCTTGCGTGGCGTTTTCCTTCTCAAGCCACCGGTGAAATCCGTGACTCCCCCTTGGGACTTAACCTTTGTTCTGCAAGCCTTAACAAAACCTCCTTTTGAACCTGCAGCTTCTGTACCCCTTAATTTTCTGTCCTGGAAAACAGCATTCTTGGTAGCCATAACTTCTGCTAAAAGGGTTTCAGAGCTCCAAGCTTTGTGCATGAAACCTCCTTATCTTATTTTTCACAATGACAGAGTGTCTCTCAGGACTAATCCGTCTTTTTTACCAAAAGTGGCATCTGTGGCAAATATCAATCAGACTATCAATCTGCCAGTGTTTTTCAAGAAATTTCAAAATAAGGGAGAATACATGTTGCATACACTAGATGTACATAGACAGTTGCGTTTTTACCTGCACAGGACCAAAGACGTTTGTAAGGCTGATCAACTGTTTCTGTCATTTGCTCCTTCATCCATGGGAAAACCTATATCCAAAGTGACACTGGCTAATTGGATTTGTCAATGTATTTCTCAGGCTTATAAGGCATTGGGCAAAACAACCCCATTTAAAATTCGTGCACATTCCACACGGTCCATTGCAACTTCTGCAGCCTTCTGGTCCAGGATGCCGTTGGACGACATATGTTCAGCAGCCACTTGGTCTTCTGCTCATACATTTATTTCTCATTATAAGCTGGACATGATATCTAGAAGCAGGGTGTCCTTTGGCTCCGCGGTGCTTCGGAATATCCTTCCATAGGCCACCCAGGTTTCTTTGTTTAGGTAGCTGGGGACTCTGTCCCACAGGTTGCAGAACAAATGAAGTAACTACTTCAGATTTAGAAGTTATGTACTCACCATAACGTTCCATCTGAGTAGGTACTTCATTTGTCTGCAACCATCCCCCCCCCCGCCATCCCCCTAACCTGTATCGGGTTTCTAGGATCATTTATGATTCTTGAGAATATCTGAACCTGTTTATTACAGGTTTATCAGGTGATACAGCAAAACCGATCTGAGGTAGTGTGGTGGTGACGGGGGATTATGGGTAGAGGGGAGGAGCTAGGAGCTCGGATTTTGAAGCTTGGAAAGCTGCCGGTCGGATCCGAGACCCACAGGTTGCAGACAAATGAAGTACCTACTCAGATGGAACGTTATGGAGAGTACATAACTTCTTATTTTCATCTTGCAAATTTGCTAGGTATTGGATTGGAGGGATCTGTGTTATAAAACTAGATAAGCAAAATGGGTTGTTTCAGGCACCATACCCTCATTTGTATTTGGTAATGTGAATTTAACATATGCTGTATGTTACTACAGTAAAAACCATTGTGTGTGGGTTACTTGTTCTTTTTTTCTGTTACTTGCGTTGTAATGAGACTTTTCTCCTCAGAACCCCACCCCCTTGAAAATGGGCCTGTACCACTGAGGCTATATAAATAAACAAGTAAACAAAGTCAGTAAGAAAATAAATAGACAAAAGCAAGCATGTGACTGGATAATATGCTTCATGTTACATGATTATGTGACGAGTGATGGTCCCACCACTGCCAACCCCTCTCTGGGGCTTCAAGGAACCTGAATCCTCATCACTTACACTGGAGTGGGACGTGCACTTGGAATACAAATGGGTACACACAGTATTTCCAGAGGCAGACCTCTCTGCATCAAGCACACAGGAAACATACTCAGCCCAGGGTCTGGATTTCTCTATATCTGTCTCTCTCCAAGTCCCCAGTAAGACATCCCACTGGTATAGCTGTAGGGTTAAGTCCTCAGCCAAGTGTCCAAGCCAAGTCTTCCAGCACCCTCTCTTTAAACCCAGTGCTTCATCTCCCTGCCTCAAGTAGCTGACACACATAGAGATTTGATTCTTCACACACACACACACACATACACACACACACACACACACACACACACACACACACACACACACACACACACACACACACACACACACACACACACACACACACACACATCTGGGAAAGGCTGGCACAGATTTACCTGCCATGCCTCCTTTGGTCCAGAGTATAAGGTAGTTATCACTGCTACCAGTCAGTATTTCTTTTGAGAAACCTACCCTGCTGAAAATCTCTAACAAAGCATTTTCCACCTTCTGTGCCTGTATGGAGGACAGAGCCACAACATCAGGGTATCTAGTAGCATAATGTACTACCACTAGGATGTACTTCTTTCCTGTGGGACTTGGAATACCCAGAGGCCCTACAATATATATAGCTACTCTCTCAAATGGCTCCTTAGTAGTCACAGGCAAATGTATCAAATGAGCTTTGACCTTGTCTCCTGCCTTGCCTACGTTTGTGGCACTTCTCACAGATCCTGCATTACCCTGTTACATCCCTGGCAATCCCAAGCCAATAAAAGTTCTGCATAATACGTCTCTTGTTATATTTTATACCCATATGACCTGAAAAAGGAATGTCATGGGCTATGGCCAGAAGTGCCAGATGGTAGGCTGTGGGCAGTACCAACTGCTGTATTACCTCACCTTCTATCCCTCCCTCAGGGGTCTGCTGTGTATACAATAACCCTTTGTTCTATTATACAGACTCTCTTTTTCCTTGAGAATCAGGTGCTTCCCTTGCTACCTTCCTCAAGCCTTGTAATGTTGTGTCTAAGAGCTGAGCCTGTCTCAAGTGTATTTTTGTGACTTTTCCCAGCTCCCCTTCCACAGGAAGTCTGGTATCTTCTGACATTGGTGCCCGTCAGCCTGGGTACTAACTCTCACCTCTCCCCTTGCAGTCATCCTGTCCAAGGAACATCAGTACCTACCAGCAACAGTGGCTCATCATCAGGGTCAGTGCTACAGGGTAGCTCCCTCTCTGAATTAGTCACATCGTCCGTCCTGGCTTCACAGATATGCTCTTATCTCGGTCTACCCTAGGGTACCAGACCCACATTCCTATCTCCAAGCCTGACTGCATGTCACTGCATGCACAAAAGGTACTGCATTATCAAAATTATTCCCTATCAAGACATCTGCAGGTATATCCTCAAACACACCTACTTCCTTTTCCACCCTCCCAGTCAAGATGAACCCTGGCCAAAGGCATTTGGAATGGGATCCCTCCTAAAACTCTCACTGGAGTGGACTGCCCAAACGAGTACTGTTACTCTTTAACCACTGCAGGCTTCATAATGGTTAAATCAGAGGCTGTGTGTCTCTTAGCAGTGGTCTGTTTTCCATCCACTAGTATAAGGTATAACCTCTTGTGGTAGTTTGGTACCTCTTTTGTTTCCAGACAACTTACCACTGGCAGTCTGTTATTTCCACTTGCTGACTCCCCCACCTTTTGTTTCTCACCTTGTCTCCATGGACATCTATATGCTACATGGCCCCACTGGTTACATTTAAAACATTTAACCCTTGATCCTGGACATGCAACTGAACTAGTGGCTTCCCCTGTTACTGGCGGACTCTGTTGGGGTGGTTTAGGCTGCCCACCATGGGTTCCCTTATATCCATATGCAGCACAGGGTATCCCTTTCCTGTGCAGTGATACCATGCTTGCTGGGTAGAGATCCCCTTTTTTTCTCCAGTTCATCTGCAGAGCTGCATTCCCGGTCTGCCAACCAGATTCTCATGTCCTTAGGCAACTTGCTAAGAGCTTGTTCCCTCACCAAAGGGTCTGCCAGCCCTTGAAAAGTGGTGCCCTGACATGAACTCACCCACCTATGAAAATAAATGCTTAGTTCAGCAAGATAATCACATGCACTTTCACCTGCGTTGTGTCTGTGCTCACAAACCTTTTTCTGTAAGCTTCAGGTGTTAACTTAAAAAATTCCAATAAACATTTTAAACAGTATCATAGTTTAAGCAATCAGTATCAGACAGTCTAGAAACAGCAGTCACAGCTTTATCATGGAGTAAGGGGGTCAGGAACCGTACCCAGAGCCCTTGGTCAACTTTATATTGTTTACATATCCTTCCAGATAAATGTATAAAACTATCAGAATTATCACCCACTGTAAATTGTGGTAGAAATTTATCGTCCTTTATTACTTCTGAGGTTCAGTTATTCCCTTCCCCATTACCTCCATGACCCTGGTGAAGAGTCAGCATCTCTCTGTCATGTTGACACTTTTTCTGCTTTTCTTTGGCTGCCAAATGCCACAGTCTCTCTGATGATTCTAGTTCCAAATGTTTTGCTTCCATTTCAGGTCTCTGACTCTAGAAGGATTTTTATGTCCTCTGAGGAAAAGTTGAACTGTTGTGTTTCTGAGAGCTGTACATCCTCAGTGCCTGACTGGTTGTCTTTCTGGTTGCTGGTCCATGCTGTAGCTGTGATTATGGCTGCAATCATTTCCCCTTTAGTCAGGTTTGCATGCACCAGTCCTGTGGCTTGGCACATCTCAGCCAACTGGTTCCTTGTCAGCTTGCCATAATCCTCTGCAGACATCCTTTGGCTGCTCTCCCTGACTAACTAAGCTATTGTGATATGAAACTCTGAATTTCTACTTTGTGGCTGCTTGAGAGTACACTTTTTTAGTGACAACTGCTTACAGGCTACAGAAATTCAATTAGTATCCACATCACTGCTCACCAATATGTGAGGAGTGATGGTCCCACCACTGCCAACCAGTATGTGACACATGATGATCCCACCACTGCCACCAGTATGTGACAACCCTTCTCTGGGCCAGTAGTCAAGGAGCCTGAATCCTCACCATTGACACTGGAGAGGGACGTGCACTTGGAATACAAATGGGTACACTCAGTATTTCCAGATGCAGACTTCTCTGTATCAAGCACAGTTTCCCTTAAGAGCACACAGAGAGCGCACTCAGACCGAGGTCTGGATTTCTCTGTATTTGTCTCCCTCCAGGTCCCCAATTAGACTTCCCGCTGGTACAGCTGAGGGGTTAGGTCCTAAGCTGAGTGCCCATGCAAAGTCCTCCTGCACCCTCTCTATAAACCCAGAACTTTGTGTGTCTGCCCCAAGTAGCTCACACACACACACACACACACACACACACACACTGAGAGATTTGATTCTTTACACACACACACACACACACACACACACACACACACACACACACACCTGGAAAAGGCTAGCACGGACTTACCTGCCATGCCTCCTTCGGCCCAGAATATAAGGTAGTTATCACTGCCACCAGACACTCCATAGTCAGCTACTCTAAGGCCCTTAACAAAGGGTGTCTGATTATACTGTGTAATACAATTGGTAGTAGTTCACCAAGATAGCTAGGCCTTCTGGAGTGGCCCACACAGTGTCACCAAATAAATGTAAACACTCTCAAAGGTTAAGTACTTTCTACAAGGACTGGCCACGATAAAATATTTAAATATATTTTATAGTAAATAGTAAAAGCACATGAAAACACTGAATTTAACCTCACAGTAAACCACAGAACCCACAGAGTTCAAATCACAAGAAATATTGAAAACAGTATTGATGGACAGACTCATACAAATAATGAAAAACAATATATAAACTAAGCTTCACTATATTCCAGGCTGAATCTGGGAGAATTACTATTCCCTAATAACTTACTTGGTAGAGCAAGGTACAATGAAATATGTGAGCAGTCTTTCTAGTCAGGTTCCCCAAATCAGAATACTCCATCCTTAGAGATTACTCCCTCTAAAATATAATATCCAAGATGGCTTGCAGAATGACCTCATCTGGTCACCTGACTCTAGGTTCTCACAGTAACCCCCCTTTGAAGCTGAAACAGAAATTTAGCATAGACAGCTGCAATACACATCTTAAATGTTTGACAGTCCCTGGGGTTTCCCCTTTTTTTACTGAGCTAATGAACAAAGGCTTCTTCCAGACCCACCATCTCTGGTCCTGTTCGGTACTGTGGAGTTGCCGATTCAGTGGTTTAACAGCTCATTTACATTTCCCTTGATCTGATGTTATCCATTTCGTTATTCATCATGTCTAGGTCTTGGATCCAATGCCTGATCCAATCTGGCAACTTTACTGAGTAGATTCAAGGCTCGAGCTCCTCCCACTCTCATAATCCCTTTCTACCTTCAAACCCTCAGATCTAGTTTGCCGCATTTAGGTATAGATGTGATTTCTGGCTTGCAGCATTTATTAAGGTGTTTTCATTGGGCTAGTGCATCTTTTATCTATTTTTGTGTAGTAAATAGTAGGTTAATTTATCTGTCTTCCTCACACTTTTGTTGCTCATTGTAAACTGGATATGGTCTCCAGAGGTGTCTTGATTCCAGAGTGCTCAGGCACTTCCTTAGAGGTAGGGCATCTTTTGGTTCCACAGTCCTCAGGCACGTCCTTACTTGGGCCACCCAGGGTTTTTTGTAGCTGAGGATTCTGACCTAGACGTGATGAATAATGAAATGGATGTCATCAAATCAATAGTTATGTACTTACCATAACTTGGTATCTCTCTTATCCTATTTCATTATTCATCACCTCCTGCTCTTCTTTCCCCTTCCGTGTTTCTGATGGTTCTGGAGAGGCTGGGGTTTGGACCCTTGAGCTTCCGCCTCTTGCGGTTCTAATGCTACTGTTGCCTATTTCTGGGTAGATAGGTGCCCTGGTGGTTTTCTATCCTTGATCAGCAAACTTGATCTGAGGGTTTTAAGGTAGAAAGGGATTATGGGAGTGGGATGAGCTCGATCCTTGAATCTACACTGTAAAGTTGCCTGATTGGGTCTGACATCAGATCCAAGTCTCAGACCTGATGAATAATGAAATAGGGTAACACAGATACCAAATTATGGTAAGTACATAACTAGTGTTTTCCTTAAAGTAAGCTAGCTGGTTAACCTTTGCTGTCATAGTGTCCTCTGTTAAAACATATGCATTTAATTCAGTTACAGTAATAAATGTACTTATTTTTTCATTCCAACAAGATGCACTGTTGTTACATTTTAACTCAAGCAAACCTCACAAGTACATTTTCAGCACAAGCATCTGTACAAATCAGTTTGATATACAAATGACATATAATTTACAAATTTCCAGCTAGCTGTGCTGGCACAAGTCATACATCCACTGCCCTACTTCGCCTGGCAGTACCTCCTGTCATCACGGATTATGTACTGTGAGCAAGTCCTTTTTTATTTGTCCAGAAGTATACTTAACTGAAATGGCATACTTATTGTGTTCACAAGACCATGATGTGTTGCCGTCTTGAGCAAGGTGCAATCAATGTTTAGATCAATCCTTTTTGCATTTCTCGTTTTATTTTTCTCTTTCAGAACCATGGACCATGGCATACAGCAAGGGTACAAAACGAAAATTTTTCTTCAATAAGACAACAACAGAATCAACCTATACACTTCCTGCAAGCTCAGTAGCAAACTTTCAGTAAGTGAAATTTGGGAAGATGTTAAGGATCAAAATTCGTTTAATCTGTGTATTCATTGTTGTGTTCCATTGTTTTTTCTGCATGCTTTGTATTCTTATCCAAAGACCAAGTATTGTGTCTGACTTCCTCATTGCTACAGTTCCATATTTTGACTGGGATGGGGAGAAAATGAGTTGCTTGATAATTTTTAATGTAAAGCACATTATGTAATGTACTCATGGTGGTTTTGAACATTATAAGCTGTGTAACTGTAATGCTAGCCTGTATAACTTCAGTGTAAGCTTTGTCATTTCAGTTAAAGCCCCCATTGCAGGGCATATCCTTAAGCATCTTGTGTTTTTGGCTTGATATGCAGTACATCCCTCATTTTTACAGGGTGGTTTTACTGTCACTTCACTGCTAAGCAGTAAGTGTGAGACAGCCAAAGCCTCAGAATGCCAGTTACTGAGCAGATATAGCAGACAGTGGTTTTTCCTGTTAAACAAACTAATGATTCTTTTCCAGTATATTTGGCTGGGCACTAAATAACTAGAAAATGTTTATTATAGTTTAAAATGCTTTTACTTGGTAAAGCATTTTGAAGGAAGCAGTTATATTTTCTTAAAAGTATGCAGAGTATAACTTTAAGAAAAGGGATATTACCTATAAGAAGTATGCATGTTTTGTATGCCTACCATACTTGCAGGAACCAAGCAGGGAGAGGAAGAAGTGAAGGGCCATGCCCATTTGCCTCGTCCAGGGGGTGGAAAGGGATATGATTTCCCAGGAGGAAACCTTGGAAACTACCACTTGTACTTCAAAGAAGAAGGGCAGAACTGCTTCAGAAGAAATTCCCTTTTGGAAGTGAGGGGACATCATTCACTGTTAGCTCATTGCATGTCCTCTCTCCAGTACATTATTGAGTGCAAGCATGGGATACGGATAAAAACACAAAACCTGGAACCACCTCTAATGGCTGTCAGAATAATGACTGACTGGTTTCCCCAGTGATAGGGAACAAATGAGCCAAGTAACCTGGAGGAATTGATGCCTGATAGACAGTGGGGTAAAAATGAACTAATAAATAAATATTGTAAGACTAAAAGCACAAAGTGAAAGTATGGTGTGCTTTTTAAAATTTCAGAGTCAGCCTTAAGATCTATGGAAAAGGGAGTTTGTATGTGTAAATAGGAACAACATATGTTAAGTCCATAGCTGCAGTGTTTCTGCTACCCTTGCCCCCCCCCCCCCCCCAGCTCCAGGATTCATTAGTCTTGGAGTTAGAGTGTATAAGATTAAGATGCAGAGGTGAGAAACATGACCCCCCCCCTCATAAAAAAATGATTGATACCAAAGTGAGTTTCAGCATTCATTTTGTGTGTGTGTGTGTGTGTTGCAGTTCATTTTTTGTAGTTGCAGGATTTAAAGTTATGTGTCTCACACTTCTGATTGGGAAAATGAAGTGTGTGATTATAACTGAAACAAACAGCAAAAGTCATGAGGAATCCAAGATGGTGTGTAGAAATATTTCTATAGTTAGAATTAGTGTTTTGTGCACTTGGTATGTGTACAGATACGAGAAAAGTAATATGTAGGATTTAATTATTTTGCAGGCTGTGTGAAGGCAAAAACATTTTGCAAGTCTATACAAGAAATTACTTGAATGTTGTGCACAGTATGCATATTATTGAAGTTAAGAATGGTAAAAAAGAAATAGTTGCTGGTACTGTGGAGATGCTGAAATGAATTACAGTACACTGCTTAGAGCATACTAAGAGCAGTTGTTCAGAAAAGCTCAGTAATGGTAAGCATATCATTTTTGAAACACAGCTCTCAACTGTCCTGATTTTTGGGTTATATTTTTGGTCAGTTCTTCATAAAATTTGTGATTTTCTAGCAACTCCCTGAGGATGAAGTGCCTAAATAATGACATATATTTGAGTTTCAGGCTTCATATCCTTCACAAAATGCATGATAATGCAAAGCCTGTTACTGTAGCATTTTTGTAAGTTTATAAGAGCAGTATTTAAATTATGCCCCTATTTTAGGCCTTTGTCCTCCCATTATTTTTGGTTCTGTCCAGATTTCTTGTGTTGAGATTGAGAGATATATATTTTCAGTAAGATTTTTTCAAAGTTTATACTTAAAGTTTCAAAGCTACAAGATGCAGAGGTAGTTTCTCACTAATGCTAGTCAGAATATTGCCCTAAGTGCTTCATTAAGGGGTTCCTACCGAAAGTGCAAGAAATGAAACTGCAGTCATTGGAACACGAGACAAAACCTATGAAAAAGGGGTTGCATACCAATTCTGAGGTTACAAAACCTCAGAGTATCCCTGTTACTCCATGATATAGTAATCTTGGAGTTAGTGCATATAAATAGCATAGTTGTAGGTGGAACAGCCCCTCGCTTGCAGTATTTCCCTTTAAATTACACTTTTTTTTATAGTTTTGAGACTAAGAATTAGGTTTCTTGCAGTTATGATAAGGAGCTTTCATTAATAGTTAAGCAATTAGCAAGCTGAAAATTGAACTTAACTGCATTATTAACGGTTTGAGTCAAGTGATAATATTTTGTAGAAATGTGCAGATTTGTTTACTGGGCTTGGATGTTTGCTAGGAGGTATCATCAAAATGTCTGCACATGCAGTACTAGTTGTCCATTTGCTCACAGAGTGCCAGTAACTCTGAGGGAGAGAGTGGAGCAAGGGTTTAAATGAATGCAGAACATAGCTGTGATTGTTTAACAATTGGATCCTACTGAATGTGCTAAACTTGTAAAGCAAGAAAATCCCAGAATTTGTATAAACCTCCCCGCCTAAGACCTTATCCTTTACTGATAGATGCAAAGGTGTCAACTATGTCTGATGCTAAATACGTTTTTGTATTAGATGCCAACATGAGTTTCTGGCAGATTGAGCTTTACTCTTACCATCTGATCTGAAGTAGTTTATTTAATCTTCAACCTATGGGTTTCGAATCCACATCGGATCCAACACGGCCGCATTTTCCAGCTATAGATCAGAGTTCCAGACTCCTCCCCTTACCCATAATGCCCCCTGTCTCCCTTCAGATCTCGTTTGCCGCTGCAGAGGTTGCAAATGTGGTTTCTGAGCTCCAGTTAGTGGGCCACGTAAGTGAACTTTTCTCTGGGTTCTTTCTCTCTGACTGTATCTATCTTCTTTCTGACATCCTTTTTCTCACTTGCGACTGCGTCGGATATAAAAAAAAAAAAAAAAAACTTTTCTCTCATCTCCTTCTTTTTTGTCAGAGAGAGCGTGTGTGTGTGTGCCGTTTGGGCCTGTGTGGGTATGGCTGAAGCCCCTAAGGCAGGATTTAGAAAATGCACAGAGTGTGAACGTAAGCTGTCCCCAGCAGATGGCCACACACTATGCGTGGTTTGCCTGGGTGCAGATCACCTCAAGTCCCCCTGTCCTATTTGCGCTGGTTTCCACCCTAGAGCACTTAAGGACAGGCGGGACAATTTGATTTTTGACAGGATTACTACCCTCTTCAGTGCCTACCGTCCCTTCCTCCCCAACAGGGATAGCAGCGGCTGCTGCTTCTACTTCCTCTTCCCCAGGCTCTGGGACTCAAACTCCCACCAAGAGGTCTGGGGAAGGGGACAAGGCCAAGAAGGAACTTTCCCACAAGCAGTCCCCTGACTGCTCATCGGAGGCAGCTCCACCACTGAAACTCAGGCCAGCGACTAGGCCTGGGTCTCCTCGCTTTCGTTCCCCCAGGTTCTCCGAGCCCAAGGAGATTCGTAGCCGGTCCCCAGTAAGGACTTCTCCCCACCAGCTCTCCTGTCCAGTTTTGGTGACATCCTCCCGCTCCATCCGAAGTTTAAGCGAAGCGGAGATGGACAAGATGCGGAGATTCATCTGCACTCAGATACAGATGGGGTCTTGCTGGCACCCTCTCCCTCCAGAGGGGGCTCCTTGCAACCTTTGTTCCGACCAATAACTCCTTCTCCAATCCAACCGGTGGTTTTGGAGCCCTTGGATCCGAGGACTCTCTGGGTCGAGGGGTCAGCGCCGACGGTACCATGTACCTCGACACCGCCCATTGCTTTGAGCTTGTCGGATCTAATAGGATTGGATCTGGGCTGTTGGAGCCATAGCATTGGGGTCGGATCTGAGGGGGGCTGTCTGCTCCGAGTGCTTCGGAGCAGAGCATCTTTCTCAGCATCTTGGCTCCTGGAGGTTCGGCTCCAACTCCCCTTTTGGTTCAGAGGGGGGATGGGCCCTGCCAGTGCATCCCAAGAGGTTTGCTCCCCTTCTGCATTCGATGTGGTGGAGAGGGTTCTCTCTCTGTCGAGGCCTCTGACCATTTTGCCTTCGGACTCCACCCAGATCCCCATGGTCCTGAGTGCCGTTCTGACTGGCTTGCTGTCTCAGGGGACAGCCTGTGGCCTCGATGCCCCAGGCAGTTTCTGTGGAGCATTAAGTGGTTTGTGAGTCCTCCCAAGGAGGTACCCCGCAAACGTAAGTGTAAGAGGAGGCACTTGGACTCTTCACCAGACTCCCTCACAGAAGACATGGACTTGCATGAAGGGGAAGGTTCCCCAAAGTCACCCCCGAGTGTGTGTCCTTTGGAGACATCATGGAGCTCCTTCGCCGGGGGGGTGGTCAGCCCCCAGACCTACCTCAGATGAGTCCGTGTTCCTGGAGGCATTTGGCTCGGGCCCATCTACCTCTTGGGTGTCACCATCTGCCGACCTACTAGTGGATTTAATAACATCTAGGGCATGGAAGGACCAGGACACCTTAGAGCCCATCCCCAAGTGCCCCAACAAAGTGCTGAGTCCCCCGTCAGACAGGACGCATTGGAACAAAGGATCCCCGCTAGATGCGATGATGGTGGCGGCTGCCACCAAGAAGGAGCTCGCTCAGGAGAACTCCACATTCCACCCCCATTCGAGAATCAAGAGCGATGGACCGTTTTGGGAAGCGAGTATATGCTTCAGCAACCTTCTCAGTGAGAGCACTGAGCTATATGGCACAAGCCATTAGACTCCAGAGCAACCTAGTGAAGGAGATCACGGAGTCTACTCCAGAGTCCATGTCGGCGGAGGACAAGAAAACCTTCTCCGCTCGAATGGCCACTCTAAAAGCTGTCAACACGTTTGTGTGACTGCTCTCTCATGCTACGGAGGGAGCCGCAAGGGCGGCCAGGCCCGGCGTTACACCTGGCTCCGGTTGTGTCAATTCCCATAGCCCTTCAAAGCAACTTTCACCAATGACCTTTATGATGGTTCTTCCCTCTTCGGGAAATCTGTGTAATAGACTTTGATCCAGAGCAAGAAGGATGGGAAGACACTGTCTGCCATCGAGATCCACTTCTCCTCTCCTCAAAAATCCTTTTCAGGAATCAGCGAGGAGCGAAGATGATGTGGTTCCAGAAGTCTCTCACGTTTTCCCAGGACGCTTGGGATTCTCCAGCCCCCAGAGGCAGAGGGAGTCAGAACAGACGCCGCCCGAGAACCCTTTTCAGAGGTACCCAGGCAGTAGCCCTGAGGGGTTCCCTGACTGCTCATCTCTGGAGGCAGTCGGGGGTCGCCTGTCACTATACCCGAAGGCATGGGAGTCATTACGAAAGATCGCTGGATGTTGCGTATCATATCCAGAGGATATTTCATTCCATTCAAGGAACATCCCCTTTCCGAACAAACTCCTCCCAGATGTTCCACCCGTGCAGCGGGAAGAGGCAGCACTAGAAATAGGAAAGCTGCTGAACAAATGAGTCATCCAACAGGTCCCCCCAGGCCAGTCCAGATCCGATGTTTACTCCAGGTTCTTTTTAGTGCCAAAGAAAAGGGGGACCTTAGACCCATCTTGGATCTGTCCACATTGAACTTGTCAGTAACCAAGACAAAATTCCAGATGGTCACACTCCACTCGATCCTGCCTTTTCTGCATCCACAAACTGGATGTGCTCGATCGATCTCCAGGATGCATACTGCCACATCAAAATAGACAGACACTCCTGGAGGTTTCTTCACTTCTGGCTGGGAGCCAATCACTACCAGTTCAGAGCCCCCTCCCCTTTAGTCTCCCCACAGGCCCCAGGGTGTTTACCAAAGTGATGGCAGTTGTAGCAGCTCACCTGAGGCTCCAGGGTATTCAGGTCTTCCCATACCTGGACGATTGGTTCTTTGCTGCCCCCTCAGAGCATCTACTATGTCAGGCCCGGGATTACTTCATCCAGTTAGCAAACAATCTGGGGATAACCATCAACCTGAACAAATCGTCTCTAGAGCCAGTTCAGATTCTGGAATTTATTGGGGCACATTTGGACATTCTTCAAATGAAAGTTTTTGTCACCCCGGACAGGATATGCAGTTTAAGAACACATGTCTTACAAATTCTAAAAGCCCAAGTCCCCACAGCTGCAGCAGTGCTCAGGGCTTTAGGTTCGATGGCGGCCACAATCAATCTCCTGCCATTGATGGACACTTGCTGTCCAGTGATCCCTGTTACACCTTCATCTCACTTTTCCAGTGAGAGTCTCAAGGGTATGCAGGGACTCCCTTCAGTGGTGGATTCACTCTCCAGATATCCTCAAAGAACGTTCCTTTCACCCTTTTTTCCCCATCACCATGGTGACCATGGACGCCTCCCAGCTGGGGGGGGCACTGCTTGGGAAGGATGGTCCAAGCCGCATGGTCCCCCTCCGAGACCGAGTTGCCTATCAGCATTCTGGAGATGAGGGTGGTTCTTTTGGCTTTGCAGGCACTACATGCCCATCTTCCTCTAGGCACGATTGCCATTCAGGCAAACAGCATGTCAGTAGTCTGGTACATCAACAAACAAGGGGGAACCAGATCTTATCCTGTCTGTCAAGAAGCCATGAGAGTGTGAGAATGGGCGATCTCCATGAGCCGCTTTCTAGTAGCAACACAGATTCCAGGGCGGTCCAACGTTTTAGTGGACAGGCTCAACAGATTGATTCTGATTCCTTATGAGTGGTCTCTGAATCCTTCAGCAGCAGAACAGATCTTTTGAAAGTTGGGTAAGCCTTGCTGCGATCTCTTTGCATCTCCTTCCAACACAAAATGCAGCGAGTTTTTTGGCATGAATTCCCTGGAGGGGGAAGCCCCCAGAGATGCACTGGTTCATGCTTGGCCTCGCAGTCTCCTCTATGCTTATCCCTCACTCCTGCTTATGTCCAAGTTTCTTCAGAAAGCTCGAAGGCTGGGGAGCACGGTTATCCTCATTGCCCCATTCTGGCCTCACCAGGTTTGGTTCCCCTCACTGTGGTCTCACCTGGTTGTTCCTCCATGGACATTGGATCCAGTCCCGGGTCTTCTTTCTCATCCCTCAGGGATCCCTCACCTAGATCTGGACAGTCTGAAGTTCACGGCTTGGCCTCTCCGGTTCCCATGATTATCAGGACTCCCTGATTGTCATCCTTCGTAAAGTCCATTTTGGTGGCGGCTCACAAATCCTCCACCAGAAAGGTGTATCATAGCAAATGGAGATGTTTTTCCATATGGGCTAATCAGTGAGCTTTGGACTCTTTCACGACTTCTTTTTCAGTGGTCTTAGAGTTTTTGGCCAGCATCTTCCATCAGGGTGCTAGTTCTTCCACAGTTAAGGTGCAGCTGGCTGCTATCTCTAATTTCCATGTGGGGGTGAATATGTCTCCCCTGGCTTCTTCCAAACTGTGTAAAACATTCCTTAAAGGGACCTTTCTACTTAGACCTCTGGTTTAGGACCCTGCGCTTCCGTGGGATCTTACCTTAGTGTTACAGGTATTGGTTTGTGCACCCTTCGAACCGGCAGCCTTCGTTAATCTTCAGTTTTTGACATGGAAAACTGCATTCTTGGTGGCCATTACCTCAGCAAGAAGAGCGTTAGAGCTTCAAGCTCTTTCTATCAAGGTACCTTACATGATCTTTCACAAGGATAGAGTGTCATTATGTACTAACCCATCCTTTCTTTCTAAGGTGGCCTCAGAAGCCAATATTAACCAAACGATAAATTTACCAGTTTTCTTCCCCAACTCCCAAATCAAAGGGGAATACAAGTTGCAGCTGCTTGATGTTCAAAGGCAGCTGAGATTTTACTTACATAGGACAAAGTCCTTCCGTAAATCTGATCAGTTATTCTTGTCTTACGCTAGACCCTTTTTAGGCAACCCAGTTTCCAAGGTAACAATTGCTCGATGGATTTCCTTATGCATTGCTCGAGCCTATGAGGTGAAAGATAGGTCCTTGCCAGGACATATGAAGGCACACTCCACCCGGTCTATGTCTACTTCAGCTGCCTTCTGGTCTAGGGTGTCTCGGGATGATATCTGCTCGGCAGCTACTTGGTCCTCATCTCATACCTTATTACAAGTTGGATATCATGTCTTGGAATAGAGCGTCCTTTGGTTCTGCGGTGCTCGAGAATATCCTTCCATGAGGGCCACCCAGGAGTTTATGGTAGCTGGGGACTCTGTCCCACAGGTTGAAGATCAAATGAAGTAAACTACTTCAGATAAAGAAGTTATGTACTCACCCTAACATTCCATCTGAGTAGTTATACTTCATTTGTCTTCAGCCTCCCCCCCCCCCTCCTTCCCCTGACCTTATCATGGATGCAGGCTATGTTTTCAACCTTGTATAAAGTGTGTGGCTCTTGACTCTGTTCAGGTCAAGGAGTGTAATGGAGATCCTTGTTATGATGTGATGTTGGGTCGGTTAGATGATACCTTTTAGGCAGCAAACTCGAATTGAAGGGAGACAGGGGGCATTGTGGAGTAAGGGGAGTAGTCTGGAGCTCGGATCCATAGCTGGAAAATACGGCCGTGTCAGATCCGATGTGGATCTGAAACCCACAGGTTGAAGACAAATGAAGTACGACTACTCAGATGGAACGTTATGGTGAGTACATAACTTCTTTTTCTTCACAACTAATTTCCTTCAACTCTTTATTAGGCACAACTTTTTTTCTGGCTGTTAAAAGTATTCTTGATCTATGTAGAGGATTAACAGACCTTAAAATAAGCTCCATGTCTATATCTTATTGTTCATGCCATTAGATTCCAATCTCTTATTGTTACAATAATCTTTAAATTGGTCTCTTCCCACATATTCTTCACTGCCATTTTAGAGTCCATTTTAATCCACACAACTGGATACTTCATCTTTTCTTGTCCTTGTACATATTGGAATTGTTGAACTAATTCATGTGTAGGCACATTATTTCCTGACATAGCCTTTTTTATCCTCATTTGTTTTATGCCCTGAGAATAATTTAAACTCTTAGTGTCCCACTGCACCCTAATGTCAGACTTAAATTTGTCAGGTTCAGGATAATAACATTTGCAATCAAAGCTACAGTAGTTATTGTGGCTACCACTTTGCCGAAATGTCAGGCATCAGTACCCAACCTTACTGCTTTCTTGCAGTTTGTTATATTGCATTTTGGAGTTTTCCTTAAATACAGTGCCTTCTTCAAGGCCACTAAATATCAAAAGTAGTGGAACACCTAAATATTAAGCATTCATTTGGTGACTCCACCTTTAACACATCATAGTGGAAATCTAATTACATGTGCTTGGTTTGCTGAAAAATGCATTTGTAAAACAAATAGTGACTTGCTGTTTCTCTCACTCTCTATGTACTTGGCAGTAAAATTTAATTCATAAACCCTTTAAATGCAAAGAGTATAAATTACCAAAAACTGTGATAAAGGCACAACCTTTTTTAAAACAATGAGTAAAAAGAGTTTAATGTTTGTCTGTTTACATTCCATAACAGTGCATTTGGGTAATTTTAAGCTTGCATCTCTTCTGTTAAGCACATATTCAAAATTTTAAACAACAAAGTAATTTAAATTAAGATATTCTTATGAGCTTTTAAATAGCAGCAAAACTCATTCACGCAGAGCAGTACTTCATATTTGCTTCTTCACCGGTATAAAATTGGATATTTTCACTTCTTGTCATACCTATTGTTTAATTTTGTCACTGAAAAGTTCTTTGTCTCACAGTTTCAACCCATAATTAATGTGATCAAGCTGTAACTCATACCCTGAGTGATGAAGCCAGGCATAAAGTAAGTTAATTGAAAATTATTTTCCCTGGCTGTCCTAACCATATACTGCTACATTTTGTTAAAGTTTTGCTAAAATTTGTTAAGAGTTACTTGAACATATAAACAGTTTTAACTTTTTTGGTCAAAATATACTATAATAAATTAAACCTGGAGATTTTGTGCAGGCAGTGAGATGAAAATTACAGAAAAACTTCTTGTGCAATTTTCCTTTTCTCTGGTTATAACTCTTATTTTCTGCAAATGCATTATCTTTTAATTTGGAAGGTTACAGATATATAACAAATAGTAAAGGGGAAGATGACATCAGTTCATGGGTCCCCCTATTCAAACTTAAGAAAGAATTCCCACTTTTTGCCTCTGGTTTGCATTCGCCTTATTAATTCTGTTATACTGTTTTGGGATGCAATATTAACATTGCACTACTCATGAATGCCAGTAAGCCCTGTCAAAGCTTTCTCTGCATCCAAACTAAAAATGTTTTCTTTGCATCCAAACTAATCAACAGTGAAAGGGTTTGTTTATATTCTGATTATTTCTGAATCATCATTGCTCTGTTACTGTTATTAAATGGTTTGGCTCCCTTCCATAAAACCGCACTGATCTGCACTCTCTTGGCTAATATAGACATTAACCTCTTTGTAATCTTTTTTTGAAAATGTTTTTAATAAATTTTCATAAAACATAATCAATACAAAATTTGTAATCAGAAATGTACATGCGTATCTAAAAGTAAAAAAAAACTAATCTTATAAATACAGAAGCAAAGAAAATAACTATTTGCAAGAGTCTCCATCAGCCTTCTAGTAATTCCTGTCGTTGCATGTCTGTTCAATTGCAGGATGCTTTTGCTTGTTAAGCAGTTCTTTAAATTTTGTCCATAGATTGAGGCAAGAGGTAATTCTGTACATTCTTGATCTGGTTGTAATAATTTCTAGATCAGTTACTTAACACAAGTGGGAATAGGGGTATTAAAAATAATTAATGATTTAGATAAAACAGATGTATCTCTAAAAATGCTTGTAAAAAGAATTAATATTGTTCCAAAAAGGAATCAAGACAGTACAGTCAAAGAACATGTGTTGCCAGACTGCTCTAAGTTCTTTCTTGCATCTCCAACAAAGTTGCTTTTTTCTTGTGCATCAATTCAATTTTATGAGGGATGAAGAAGGAGCTATGAAAAAACTTCCATGTAAACAAATGCCATGTAAGAGATGTAGTATATTTAGATGATAATAGAAATATTTTATGTCTTCTTCACTTGGTGATCTTTATTGATTTGGGTAAAATAGTTCCAGTATGTATCATTACATTTTTTTAGTTTCCCTCTTTACCACTTTATACAATTTGGACAAGAGACCATGTCCCAAGAAATTTTGTTGCAATAAAAACATGATCCATTCAATCAATTTTGGGACATGATTCCTTAAAATTGGTTGCATTTACTTAATTTCCCCCTTCTATATATAGTCTACAAGATTGTATGTCTAACCACATAGCTTTATCCAAATCATATTGATTCCTAATGTAATCTACTGAGTGCAGCTTTTCATCTTTCATTAACTGAAAACAGTACAAGAGATTCTTCTGTTTAAAGGCAACCATTGTTTCTAAATTTGAAGTAGGGGTATTACTTTGAACCACATTTCTATATATAACATTTCTAAAAGTATTTAATATAGTCAAAATGAAGTATAAATCACTTGTTTGGTGACTTTTCCCTATAATGTCATCCTTTAATAACCAAAATAAACTGTTATTTAATATAAGATAATTATTAGTATATCTCTTACAGTTTGAATGCATAAAAAGGTTTCCTAAAAATTCTTTCCATTTAGCTGTATGTGTTGTTGATTCAAAGACGTATTGTTTTTATAACTGATGATAATGAATATAATTCTATGTCTAGCAGAAAATAAGTAATAAAAAGTAATAGGGAGAACACCAGGCACAGGATTCCCAAGCACTTCAAAAGTCACAGCAGTCCATTCAATGTATATTGAAAAAATGAACAGTCTTTTATTCACATCCAAAACTGCATAAGATTTAGTGCTTTCGTCTACTGCACCATAGACTTCATCATTATAAATAAAAAGACATTCCCCACTGCTATTTATACCATTTTCAAGCCAATTAGTTAATTAATTAACAGCAACTACTTCATTAGTTTAAAGCAACAGTAACAATCTGCCATGTGAGTTGCAGTTTAAATTAAAAAAATGCATATATAAAACACTAAAACTTAAAAAAAAAACAATATAAATAACCACTGTTGTTCATAAAAAAAATGTTTAAATATTAAAAATATTAAAAACCTAATAGCAGTGAACATGTTTTTATGCTGTATACTTGTGTTCTTGTAATAAATATACTATAAGATGTTCTAATGACGAGCTGAAGCTTAACCTATATACAATACATGCATAATAGTGTGACATAGTTATAACAATGATACACTCATACTTATTGTTATATCTGCTATTGTCTCAATTCCAGCAAAGGTGTAATAGTAATGTTATCATTAATACCAGGGGCACAAGTTGCATTTAACAATTGCCATCTCACCTCTCTCTCTTTCAAAATAGCATTTATATTTCCCCCCCTCGACTGTGATATAACTATTTCCACAATTCCAAACCGAAAGGCAGCACAAGTAGGATTAGCTACTATATGTCTATGTACAGCACTATTTTTGTCCTTTCTCCTTATATTATAAAGATGTTCGTATATCCTGTTTTTAAAAGCTCTACAGGTTTTCCCTATATAGAATGCAGCACAGGTGTTACACTTAGCTAAGTATATCACCTGCGTAGTATTACAGTTCCCCTTCTTAAAATATATCTTTGTTTTATTAACATTCTCTAGAATAATATAGTTGTCTTCTATGATAGCAAACACTAGTTCCACCTACCACATTTCCTAGTACCTTCATTAGTTCTTCCTTGTGCTTGTATACCTCTATTATATTCAAATTTATTTTTCAAGTCTGGGGCAGTTTTGTACATGAAGTTAGGCTTGTGCCCCAAGATTCTACAAACCTCAGCATCAACTTTTAAGTGAGCCCAGTTTCGTGCAACTATATATCTGATGTAAATCTTTATTCATTCCTTACTGTTAGGACTACGGTTCTGTCCTCATAACCGACATGGCCTTTACCAAGCGTGCTCCAGCCAAAAACTCTCAGCTAAGACCTACCAACAATGCCCCTCTCATAGTCTCTTCAGATCTCATTTGCCGCATTCCTCCTCAGACGTGCCAAGCCTTCTCTCAGCTAAGTGTTAGCTTTTTGTGTTTTTTTCTCAATTCTAGTGTGTTGTAAGACAGTTTTATCTTGTCTATAATCTTTTCCTATCTCAACTTTATCCTTTCCTGACTAAGCCCTACCCACTACCTTTGCTAGTTCTTTATACCATTGTTGGTAGTACTCTCTCTCTCCCTGCCTTAGTAGGTCCTTCTCTTACCTTTGGTATTTCTTAGTACCATTGTTGGTACTCTTCCTCTTATCTGTAAAAAGAAAAAAAAAAGTGCTTTCTCTTGTCTTGTTAGTTTAGTTTGTTGTGTGGTTATACTCTGTATTATGGCAGATAAGGCCAAGCTTGGTTTCAAACAATGTGATAAGTGTGGGCGTAAGTTGCCCAATTCTGACTGTCACGCCCAGTGTGTTTACTGTTTGAGCATTGACCACCTTAATGTTTCTTGCGACATTTGCTCTAGCTTCAGCAACCGTACATTGGCTGAACGCAAGAACAAACTTATCCTTAAGGGTATGTTAAAATTATCCTTTGCAGAGGCTCTTTCTGGGACAGAGGTCTCACCACTTCCTAAGCATAAAGACGTTAAAAGACATAAGGAGAAACGGAGTCTTTTGGTTCTGACATCCACATCCTCCTCAGAACCGAGTCGACACCGGGCTTCTCCTGTGCCGTTGGCGCAAACAACTTCAGCACCAGGGTCCTTGTCTTCTCCCTCGATGCCGCCTTTGATTTTGACTCCTTCCACTGTAATAACCATGGCACCATCTCCCATGGTGCCAACCTTGTTTGTGACACAGGCCCCGACTACTGTACCTGCATCGACACCTTTCCCGGCCACAGTGCCGATGTCTTACATGTCTCCTCTGGTAATGACTCCTTCAGTTCTGAAGATCGAGCACCTTCCAAGAACTAGATATTCTCCTTCTTATGACCCCTTTTTGGGACAGCAATTTAGTCCCTTTCTTGAGAGACCAAACTCCCCATCGGCTGCGTCCTTCAGATATGCGAGGAGTCTTTCGGAACAGGATGTAGTGAGGGTTGTGGACCAGCTTCTGGCAGCTAGAGGATTAACCAACCAGACCAGGTCTTCCTTCCCCCTTGGAGTGGAAGCTTTCACCGGGTATTCTCCTGTCTGTCCTCCTCCAAACTCAACCCGGATTTTGGAGACTTCAGTACCGATGGCCATCCCGGTAGATACTGCCTCGGCGCTGATAGTGGAGGCTTCCCTGTCAGCACCGATTACTATTGGTGCCATGGATCCTTTGGAACTGGGGCACTCTCGGAGCAGTGATTGGGCTGTCGACACTGTGGCACATAGTTCGGCGCCAATTTTTTTCTGTGGTGCCATCTACAGTCATGGCTCTCCTGGCAGCTGCCTGTCTTCTCGGAGCTCGGATGGGAGCCTGGAACCGAGAAAGATGACCTCGGAACCAGGGTCACACCACGCCCCCGAGGTCATCTTTCTCGGTTCCAGGCTCCCATCCCTCCTCGAGTGGCCCTGCTTTCCAGGTGATGGAGAGGGTCCTTGCTTCAACAGGCTCGCAGTTGACACCACTGGCATCAGAATCAGAACCCCCCCTCTAGCTTGCAGCTGTCTCACCCTCCTACTCTAGAACCTCGAGCATGGGAGCCGCAAGGCTTGCCCTCCAAGGAAACCTTCTCTCAGGAGTCGTCCTCAGAAGATCCCACTGGGGAGCCACCCAGGAAGAAACTTTGCAAGAGGAAGCATCTTGATTCCCCTGAGGAATCCATCACTGAGGACACCAATTGCAGTGAGGGAGAAGGGTCCCCACGGTCTCTACTGGAAGACATCTCATTTGGAGACATTCTCGAGATCCCCAGGTCAGGGGGAAGACTGGAACCCCTCCAACCCTTTTGAGGAATCGGTGTTCTTGCAGGCTTTCAGTGCTCGGCTGTCTACTTCCTGGGTGACCCCACCTGTAGATGAGCTCATTCGACTTATTGTGCAGCATGCTTGGAAGACCCTGGACAACACAGAACATGTCCCCTGGAGGCCAGATAAAATTTTGTCCACCCCAGAAGACCAGCCCAATTGGTCCAAACAAATGGTAGTCGATTCCATGGTCGTGGCAGTGGCCATCAAGAAGGAACTGATGGAATATAGTTTCACTGTTCATCCCCAGAACAGGGAGTCTCGGGCCATGGACAGACAGGGGAAGCAGACTTATGCTTCAGCGACCTTTGCCATCCGGTCGCTGAATTACCTGGCACACATTACTTGCCTCCAAAGAGACCTAATTTCTGAAATGTCTGCCTCTTTGGCGGAGGTACTGCCTGAGGAGGTGCGTGATACTGTTGCCTCTCAGCTATCTACCTTGGAATCAATTTTGAACTCCTTGATGCGCTTGATTTCTCACATTACCAAGGAGGCAGCTCGAGCAGCCACATCAGGCAACGTTATGAGACTACATGCTTGGATGCATTTGTCTGACTTCGCAGACCCCTTTAAATCTTTTTTTGTCAACGTGCCTATTGATGAATCTTCCCTTTTTGGTCCCAAAGTAAGAGACACACTTTCACATAGTGAGAAGTACGGAAAGACCTTGTCTGCTGTGGGCATACATTTTTCCACCACCACCCCCCCCAGAGTCTCCTACTCCAGGAATCAGAGGGGAGGAAGATTGTGGTTCAAGAAGTCCCAAGGATCTTTTAGTGACACTCTTGACGAGCAATCCCCTTGGGGCAGAGGGGGCAACTCATTTGGAAGATGCCCCTTTTGGGGGCAGAGGGGGTCCAAGTAACCAGGGCACTAGAGATTCCTTCTCTGGCAGACTTTTCCAGCGCTCCTGAACAGCGGCCCGATTGCTTTCCTCTGGAAGCAGTTGGGGGTCGATTTTCCCTGCACCTACAGGCCTGGCAAATCATAACGGATGCATGGGTGCAGAGGATAATATCCATAGGCTATCGTATCCCTTTCGACCTCACCCCCAGACCTGTGAAACGAATCCCCGACGTCCCACCTGGTCAGGGGGAGGTTGCAGCCTTAGAAATAGAAAAGCTGCTAAGAAAGAGTCATCCAACCAGTTCCACCAGACCAAAGAGGATCCTGCTTTTACTCAAGATTATTTTTAGTGCCAAAAAAGACAGGGGGGCTGGAGACCAATCTTGGATCTCAGTTTACTAAACAAATTAATCAAACCTCAAAAATTCCGGATGGTCACGGTACAGTCCATTCTCTGTTTTCTGGGGAAGGACAACTCGATGTGCTCTTTAGACCTCCAGGACGCATATTAGCACATAAAGATGAACACATGCTCCCTGAGTTTTCTCCGCTTCTGGATGGAAGCCAATCATTATCAGTTCAGGGTACTGCCCTTTGGTCTCTCGACAGCCCCCAGAGTGTTCACCAAATGCATGGCAGTTGTAGTAGCTCATCTTTGACTACAAGGATTCCAGGTGTTTCCATCTCTAGACGATTATCTCCTTACTGCCACGTCCAGGAATCTTGTCTTTCTCCGTCTCTCTTACACTCAAGCCCTTGCTATTCGCCTAGGTATCATGATCAACATGGACAAAATCGCACATGTCTCCATCAAGAGCACTGGAATTCATTGGAGCGATCTTCGACACAATGTCCTGTCAAGCTTCCCACCGTACAGGCTTTCAAAAATAAGAAACCAGATTCATGTCCTCCTGCCACAGAGATTTGTACCAGCACACCTTGTACTACAACTATTGGGCTCTATGGCAGCAACCATTACCTTGGTACCACTGGCAAGGTTGCACATGAGACTATTGCATTGGCTCGTCTCATCACAATGGTCGATTTTAACTCACCCACTCGACCATATGATACTCCTTACAAATCTTTGCAAGAAACAAATGCTTTGATGGATGAAGCCAGAATTAAACCTTTGGTGTCGACCGTTTTGTCTTCCCCAGCCCAGGGCCATGGTGACCACAGATGCTTCCTTGTTAGGGTGGGGGGTATTTCCAGGGAAAGACGGTCCAAGGCACCTGGTCCCCCATGGAGGTCAATTTGCACATAAATGTCCTGGAATTGAGGGCAGTTCTTTTAGCATTGCAAGCGTTCCACACATCCCTTCCTTCCAGGACCATTGCAATTTAGTCGAACAACATGTCAGTCATCTGGTACATCAACAAACAAGACGGAACCAGGTCTTACCCCCTGTGTCAGGAAGCCATGAGAATTTGGCATTGGGCGATGGCTTCCAACCACTTTCTCACAGCAATGCACATTCCTGGGAGTTCCAATCTTACTGCAGACAATAAGCAAAAGAATAAATACGTTATGCTGAAGTCCCAGCGTACTATAGCCAAAGTAAATCCAAAAATGAAGTAGCAGGACACTGCTAAGATACAAACGGTAAAAACACTTTATTGAATAAAAGAGGTTAGCGCTTTCCATTGAATAAAAGAGGTTAGCGCTAACCTCTTTTATTCAGTAAAGTGTTTTTACCGTTTTTATCTTAGCAGTGTCCTGCTACTTCATTTTTGGATTTACTGCAGACAATCTGAGCAGGAACATTCTAATGCTTCACTAGTGGTCACCCAGTCTTACAGCGGATTAGATCTTCTGCTGTTGGGGGAGGCCTTGCTGTGACCTGTTTGCTTCTCCCCTAAACAGCAAATGCAGAAGCTATTTGCTCTGATGCCCCTTCGGGGGGGGGGGTCACCGAAGGATGCTCTGACGCACGCTTGGTCCCCGGGTCTGCTGTATGCCTTTCCCCCCCATTTTCTCATTGCCCCTCATGGCCACGTCAAGTCTGGTTCCCTTTCCTATGGCCTCACCTGATTCACAGCCCGCGGATCCTGGTTCAATCCCAAGGTCTGCTGTCTCATCCTAAGGGACTGATTCACCCCAATTTCCACAGCCTCAAGTTCACTTGGTTTCTCCACTTCTGATGATTGCCAGGCTACCTGATATTTTATCCCTTGTTTGCAAGATTCTTCTGGCTTCACACAAACCTTTCACCAGAAAAATGTATTCTAGTAAGTGGACTAGGTTCTCTAGATGGGCCAAAGAACATAACATAGATCCCCTTTCCACGCCTATTCTGAAGATCCTACAATACCTGTCTACCTATTGCATGCAGGAGCTTCAGCATTGACAGTTACACTGCATTTAGCAGCTATTGCAAATTTTCACAATGGAATTGACAATTCATCTGTTATGTCACACTGACTGTGCAAGACCTTCATGAAAGGAGTATTACATATTAAACCTCCGGTCAAGCCTCCTATAGAGCCATGGGACTTGACTTTGGTGCTTCATTCATTAACAAGTAGGCTTCTAACTCCTGTGATATAAAATTTTTGTCTTGGAAAACGCTGCTTCTAGTAGCCCTTACCTCGCAAGAAGAGTATCTTGAGTTGCAGGCCTTGAGTGTCAAGAGACCTTACTTGATTTTTCATAGGGAAAGAGTGTCCCTACATACTGACCCCTCCTTTTTGCCCAAGATCATTTCTGGGTTTTCCATTAATCAATCTATTGACCTACCGGTTTTCTTTCCTCACCATTAAAATAGAGGGGAATACTTTCTGTATACCTTCGATGTTCATAGGCAACTTCGTTTCTACTTGGACAAAACTAAATCTTTCAGAAAAATGGATCAATTGTTTGTGGCCTTTGCAGGACACAGATTGGGTAAGCCTTTTTCCAAAATGACTTTATCTTCTTGGCTTAGAAATGCCATTACTTTCATCTACCATCAGAACAAAGTGTCCTTACCTTCCAGAATAAAGGCTCACTCTACTAGATCGATGGCTACTTCAGTGGCTTTTCATTCCAGAGCCTCTATGAATGATATCTGTGCAGCAGCCACTTGGGCAAGACCTCATACCTTTATTACTCATTACAAACTGGATTTGGCCTCCAGGGAACGAGCATCTTTTGGTTCTCTGGTGCTCAGGAATGTCCTTCCTTAGGGCCACCCAGGGCTCAAGTAGCTGGGGACTCTGTCCTAACAGTAAGGAATGAATAAAGATTGACAACATCAGATAAAGAAGTTATGTCTTACCATAACATTCCATCTGTGTTGTAGATCTTTATTCATTCATTACTTCCCGCCCTCCTTCCTGGACATCTGTTGGACTTTAGGATTTCCTTATTAGTTAAGGTATCTACTCAGACAGAGCCTCCTACTATCACTATTATTACTTCTATACTATAATGGCGGGCAAACTCGATCTGAAGAGACTATGAGAGGGGCATTGTGGGGAGGTCTTAGCTGAGAGTTTTTGGCTGGCACGAGCTTGGTAACGGCCGTGTTGGTTCCAAGGATGGAACCGAAGTCCAAACAGTAATGAATGAATAAAGATCTACAACACAGATGGAACACTATGATAAGGCATAACTTTTTTTTTTTTTTTTTTTTACTATTTTTGCTTTTTGGATTATATGTGAATATTAATGCTCTGCTATAACTGTTATTTCCCTCCGTATTTCTATTACTTACCAGTTCTGCTCCTAATAATGGTTTACATTTTTTGCCCCATTCTCTTATAGCATATTGAAAAACATCTTTAATAATAGAAACGGGGTATCCTCTGTCCTTAAACATTCGGCCAATATTGGCAATCTCACTTCTCATCTCCTCAAAGTCAGAGGTCATCCAAGCTATTCTTATACACAGCCCTTTCAGTATACTGTTTTTTTGTTTCCAAGGATGACAGCTACTATATTCTAAATAAGAATTGCATAAGGTGTTTTTCCTGTATATTCTAGATTTAAACCCTTTGTCAGTGTGAGAGATAAAAGTATCCAAGTAAGCTATCCCTTGAATATTACAGGAATGTGTGAACTTTAATTACTGGTATGATTCAGCTATCCTACAGATTCCTCAATTTCTTCGATAGTTCCTCTCCATAGAACAAAAATATCTTCCAGGAAACATACATATCTAATAATCTTATCTGTGTACTGGCTCTTAATAATATATTCATCCTCCTAGTCCAATAGAACCAAATTAGCATATATGGGGGCACATGCTGCCCCCATCGCTACTCCCTTAGTCTGTTTATATATTTCTCTTTCTAAATATATAATATTGTTCTCCAAAACAATAGTCATAAATTCTACCAATAGCTTAATCCTGTCCCATTCCAAGCCTAAATATTTTCTCACACTGTTACTATAGCTTACTCCCCCTTTATCGTTAGGAATGCATGAAAACAAGTCTACTACATCTATGGTTAAAAAGATTAGATCCTTGTCCCAAATTTCAGCTTTCAGTCTGCTTAGAAAGTCCCATGATTCTTTGACCAGATGCTGGACTTTATCATAAACATCTTTTAAGGACCTATCCATCATCACTCCACATGGAAAGGTCTTAGCCTTGCTTCCTGATATAATGGGACGAAATTGGGGTTCTACTATGATCTTGTGTATTTTAGGACCCCTACTATGGTAGCTAAAGTGGGGTACTCCACTTTCAAGAAGTTGTAGGTATCCTGTGATATTTGATCATCTAACATAAATTCTTCTAAGTATAGATCTATACGTCTTTGAGCTATATTTACGTTGTTAATAGATATAACATCATAGGTACCTGTGTTGTTAAGAATATCATATACTTTATTTACATATTCATTTTGATCATATAATACACTCCACCACCTTTATCAGGTTTCATAACTCGAATATTATTGTCATTACATATAGTTCTTAGCACTTCCCATTCTTTAATACTTAAATTAGTCCTACGTTTTCTGTTTTTATTATTACCTTGTAAGGTGCACAACTCTTTACTAATGACCTTTTCAAAGGTGACCAAAGTGGAGTGCAGTGGTGGATTAAATTTACTTGGTCTCCTCAAGCTATTAGCCTGCTTACTAGTGCTGCTATCCTTAAAATAGTTGGCAAGGTTTAATTTCCTTAAATATAACTTCAGCTCTATATGTGTATCAGTCAAATTAAACCTAGTAGTAGGCACATACTTCATACCCTTGGAAAATAACCTAAAATGTTCTTTGGCAATATTCAAAGATCTATAATTATATATATGAAAATTATCTAAGGAATGTGTAATCTGGTTTTCATCCATACTAATTTCTTCTATCCCTCTCTGTATACTTCCCTTCGTCCTTGTCCCTGTTCTGTTTTCCAACCCCAGGCTTGTTTTCTCTGCCATCCTTTCCTCTGCCCTGAATCCCAGGTTTTGTGAATGGGTTTCCACCCTTCCTGCCTCTGTCCCCGATGAAAATTTCCAGACTTAAAATGTATCTGCTTACCATTTACTTCCTTATAAGTCTTTGCTTCTTGTGTATTATTTACTTGCTTGTAAACATCCCTTTTCCAGGGGTAAACTGTGTTAGTAGCAATTTATCAAGATACAATAATGATGCGACTGGGAATGTAGAAGATGACAAAGAATATGAAAGAATTGGAGCCAAACCTAAAAGGACAGTCCCTAAATGAACTTATCCTACAGTAGTTGACAAAACTACTAATGCAGGTACTGTAAAAATTGTTGAAAGTATTTCAAATGCTGCTAACTGTGGAAACAAAGGCATTGGATGTGACAGTGAGATTACCTTTGAAAAATTTTTAGAAGGAAATTATGTATTTAGTTCTAACTGTGCCGCCAATGCATACAGTAATAAGAATGAAATTACTGAGGACACTGGTAACTTGAAAGACATGATTTTTACGGGTCTATATTACGTCAAACTCACAGGAGTTCGAACGTTGTAATATCGAACCCAAATGTTCAAAATATGAAAATAGCGAAGCCTTGGCACACCGATTTTTTTCCCAGGGGGAAAAAATGATGGTCCATTTTCGGGGCTTTGCTATTTCCTCCACTGTGGTGCGATCTCGAAGTTGGTATATTTAAGTAGGGGGGGTGTGGGGCAAAGCCCCCCACTTTAGTTTGTTTAAAGTGTAATTTTTGTTTTGTCACAGAACAGAGATTTTTTCCCTGGGAAAATAATCGCTGTTCTGTGTTTTTATCATTGGATTTTGAACTTTATGGTTCGATATTGCAACATTTGAACTCCTGTTTGTTCGACATTGTAATAAAGACACAATTTTTACTATGGAGAAAAAGTTGCAGAAAATTAAATTGTTACAGCTTGACAATGCTTATCTTAGATGCATTGAACTTAAAATTGTGTCTATGGGATTCAGATTTTTTAAAGAACCACTTGGGGTTGTTTTAAATGATGAATTAATTACTGAATGCAATGTTATGTTTGATAGTTTTGGTTTTGAATTTATGAAATTCATTATGAAATGCAATGACCGTTATATATGTGCTTTAATAGAAGAGGTAGACAAGCTGAATATAGTCATTAACACTGATTTGTTGTTCTCACAATGGGAAAAGAGATATAAAAAACAGTTTGAAAATATCAAATGGAAGTTTTACCGTATTATGCAGAAAAAATGTAAGAAAATAGAACATGACACTAAACATGATAATACTAACACAGTTTGCCCCATGGAAAAGGGATGTTTGTAAGCAAGTAAGTCATACACAAGAAGCAAAGACTTATAAGGAAGTAAATGATAACCAGACACATTTTAAGTCTGGAAATTTTCTTTGGGAACAGAGGCAGGAAGGGTGGAAACTCACTCACAAAACCTGGGATTTAGGGCAGAGGAAAGGATGGCAGAGAAAACAAGCCTGGGGTTGGAAAACAGAACAGGGACAAGGACGAAGGGAAGTATACAGAAAGGGATAGAAGAAATTAGTATAGATGAAAACCAGATTACACATTCCTTAGATAATTTTCATATATATATATATATATATATATATATATATATATATATATATATATCTATAACATTATACATCTTTGAATATTGACAAAGAACAGTTTAGGTTATTTTCCAAGGGTATGAAGTATGTGTCTACGACTAAGTTTAATTTGATTGAGACTTGTAGAGCTGAAGATATATTTAAGGAAATTAAACCTTGCTATCTATTTTAAGGATAGCAGCACTAGTAAGCAGGCTAATAGTTTGAGTAGACCAAGTAAATTTAATCCACCACTGCACCCCACTTTGGTCACCTTTGAAAAGGTCATTAGTGAAGAGTTGTACACCTTTCAAGATAATAAAAGCAGAAAACTTAGGACTAATTTAAGTATTAAAGAATGGGAAGTGCCAAGAACTGTATTTAGTGACCATAATATTCGAGTTATGAAACTAGATAAAGGTGGTGGAGTGGTATTATATAATCAAAGTGAATATGTAAATAAAGTATATGATATTCTTAATAACACAGGTACCTATGAGGTTATATCTATTAATGAGGTAAATATCGCTCATAGACGTATAGATCTATACTTGGAAAAATTTGTTAGATGATCAAATATCACAGGACACCTACAACTTCTTGAGAGTGGAGTACCCCACTTTAGCTACCATAGTAGGGGTCCCTAAAATACATAACATAGTAGAACCCCCATTCCGTCCCATTATATCAGGAAGAAAGGCTAAGACCTTTCCATTTGGAGTGGTGGTAGGTCCTTAAAACATGTTTATGATAAAGTCCCGCATCTGGCCAAAGATTCATTGGACTTTCTAAGCAGATTGAAAGCTGAAATTTGAGACAAGGGTCTAATCGTTTTAACCATAGATGTAGTAGACTTGTTTTCGTGCATTCCTAAAGATGAAGGGATAGTAAGTTATAGTAACAGCATGAGAAAGTATTCAGGCTTGGAATGGGACAGGATTAAGCTATTGGTAGAATTTATGACTATTGTTTTGGAGAACAGTAATATATATTTCGAAGGAGAAATATATAAACAAACTAAAGGAGTAGCTATGGGGACAGCATGTGCCCCCATATATGCTAACTTGGTTCTATTGGACTGGGAGGATGAATATATTTTTAAAAGCCAGTACACAGATAAGATTTACTAGATATGTACGTTTCCTGGATGATATTTTTGTTCTTTGGAGAGGTACTATCGAAGAAATTGAGGAATCTGTAGGATATCTGAATCATACTAGTACTGTTCACACATTCCTATAATATTCAAGGGATAGCTTACTTGGATACTTTTATCTCTCACAGTGACAAAGGGTTTAAATGTAGAATATGCATGAAAAGAACCTTTAGTAATTCTTATTTAGAATATAGTTGTCATCTTTGTAAACAAAAACAGATTATACGGAAAGGGCACTTTATAAGAGCAGCTCGGATGACCTCTGATTTGAGATGAGAAGTGAGATTACCAATATTGAATGAATGTTCAAGGACCGAGGATACCCCGTTTCTATGATTAATGATGTTTCTCAATATGTTATAAGAGAATGGGGCAAAAAATATAAACCATTATTAAGAGTAAAATTGGTAAGTAATAGAAATACAGAGGGAAATAATAGTTATAGTAGAGCATTAATATTAGAATATAATCCAACAGCAGAAATAGTAAAAAAATGTAGTTATATGAAATTGGGCTCACCTAAAAGGTGATGCCCAGGTTTGTAGAATCTTTGGGCACAAGCCTAATTTCATGTACAAAGCTGCCCCAAACTTGAAAATAAATTTGAATATAATAGAGGTATACAAGCATAAGGAAGAACTAATCAGGGTACTAGGAAATGTGGTAGGTGCAACCAGTGCTTTGCTATCATAGAAGACAGTTATATTATTCTAGAAAATGTTAAGAAAACAAAGATATATTTTAAGAAAGGGAACTATAAAACTAAGCAGGTGATATACTTAGCTAAGTGTAATACCTGTGCTGCAGTCTATATAGGGGAAACCTGTAGAGCTTTTAAAACAGGATATACGAACATCTTTATAATATAAGGAGAAAGGACAAAAATAGTGCTGTACATAGACATATAGTAGCTAATCCTACTTGTGCTGCCTTTCGGTTTGGAATTGTGGAAATAGTTATATCACAGCCCAGGGGTGGCAATATAAAAGCTATTTTGAAAGAGAGAGAGGTGAGATGGCAGTTGTTAAATGCAACTTGTGCCCCTGGTATTAATGATAACATTACTATTACACCTTTGCTGGAATTGAGACAATAGCAGATATAACAATAAGTATGAGTGTATCATTGTTATAACTATGTCACACTATTATGCATGTATTGTATATAGGTTAAGCTTCAGCTTGTCATTAGAACATCTTATAGTATATTTATTACAAGAACACAAGTTTACAGTATAAAAACATGTTCATTGCTGTTAGGTTTTTATTATTTTGAATATTTTTAACATTTTTATGAATAATGGTTATTAATATTGTTTTTAAGTTTTAATGTTTTATATATGCATTTTTTTTATTTAAACTGTAACTCACATGGCAGATTGTTACTGTTGCTTTAAGCTAATGAAGTAGTTGCTGTTAATTAATGAGCTCATTGGCTTGAAAATGGTATAAATAGCAGTGGTGAATGTCTTTTTATTTATTCTCATGAAGTCTGTGGTGCAGTAGACGAAAGCTCTAAATCTTATAGAGTTTTGGATGTGAATAAAAAAAATGTTCATTTCTTTCAATATACATTGAGTGGACTGCTGTGGCTTTTGAAGTGTTTGGGAATCCTGTGCCTGGTGTGTTCCCTATTACTTTTTATTACTTATTTTTTGCTGGTTGTAAGGGATAACACTGACAGTTTTGGTATAATTATATGTCTGATAGTAATTTTCCCCTTACTTCCCAGTCTCTTATATGATGATTTAACATAATTCTTTGTTTGTCAGGGAACCAAAGAAGTTTCACAATTAAAGTGTTAAAATCTTTAATACAGGTTTTCATAGGAGGTAATGTTAATGATTGAATAATGTATAGGATTTTTGGCAAGATAATTATTTTGATGATAGTCTTTTTTCCGTTGTAAATACAATTTTGTTCCATTTGTCCATTATATTCTTTATCTTATTTACACAATTAATATAATTGTAATTTACTATATCTGAAGGTGAGGCATAGAAATCGGTTTGTCAGTTAATTTCATTTGATGGTCAATTTTTTTATATTTTTTTCTAAAAAAAAAAAGCTTTTGATTGTTTCCTCTGGATCTATTAGTATATTATTTTGATTAAATTCATTGTAATAATCTCTGAATTCCTTTAGAATATTTTCTGTTTCTGTTACTTTTCTATGTGAATAGATTTATTTTATGTCACTGGATTTACTGTGTAATTTTGTTTTGATGGCTAGATTGTGCATATACTTTGGGTTGATAGAAAAGTTAATAATCTTAAACTTCTCAAGACTGATTTTGGTTTTATGATTCAAAATTTCCAAGTATTTACCATTTAGCTTATTGATCTCGTCTATGTTGTTATGTTTATTCTTCTGGTTTTCTAACTTCAGTTTAGCAAGTTTTCCCTGTATTTCATGTAATTCTTTGTCCCATTGCTTTTTTTATTTGATAGCCAATTAGTGATTCTAACAAACAGATATGCTTTTAGAGCACCCTATATATAGATTTCTGAAGTATCCACTGTATTGTTAATTTCTATAAAAGAGGAAATTTCTTTAAGAAAATAGTCCTTATAAACCTGTTATGTATGTTGATATTCTTCTTGTTTTAACATTATTATTAGAGTTCAAAGATAATTCAAAAGTGATTGCATTATCTGAAAATGGGCAAGTTACAGTCTTAACTTTTGCCCAGCTTGTCTACTACTTCATTAGAGATACAAGCTCTGTCTGTTCTGGATTGTGTTCCATGCCTATGAGAATGTGTAAAGATTAATAAATCTGGCTCTAAAAATTCTTGTATACCTCTCAGTAAATTCAGTAAATTTCATTGATTTTTTTTTTGCAGATGGCTGAATTTTCCTTTTACTTTTTGTATTATTATCAGTTGGTGATAATATACAGTTAAATTCTCCTGCCAAAATGATAGTCTTTTGCATATTGTATTACTTGCTCTAAATGTTGATCAACTGTCTTGACTCCTATTCCAAAAATCCAGTACACATTAACAAGAGTTAATTATCTCCTTATTGTATTTTCTAGTAGCAGTACAAAACATACCTTTATCATCTTGATATGTTCCCATAACTTCAGGCATAGGTAAAGAATTCTTCCATAAAACAGATATTCCCTTTTTTTTTCTGATTATGTTGTGAACTAGACAGTACAGTGTAACTCTTAGTATTAAGTCTGTTTTTATCTTCTGCTAATAAGTGTTTCCTCTAGAAAGATAACCTGAGAATTAAACAGCTTCAGATATCTGTTACCTCTCTTGCTTCCTTTGTTTAATCCATTAACATTTATAGAAATAAATGTCATTTGTCCTATTGATCAGAAACATATACGTATTTATCATAGGTAATGACACTCTGTTTATAAAGAACTGGTTATTAAAGCTCATACAAATAAATTCTGAGAGTAGATCTAGGAACAAAATCATTACATTCATGGACACTCATAAAAAGACAGTAAGATTGTCATAAAACAATTACTTCTAAAACCCCTCCTTCCCCTCATGGAGTTTAACACTCCATGCTTGAATAGTCTAACCATCCAAGCAAACCAACTCATCCAGTATTCTGACAGAGAGTGAGAAGAAAGATACCCCCTAAACCACTCTACTACAAATATATAACTCTAATAACAATTAGCTAAAAGTATAGCTGTATTCTATAAGTCTTTGTTAATATAAATAAGTAGAACAGTTTTCATTTTTACACCTATTAACTAAGAAAAAAACATTTCATAATTATATATATCAGCTAAATTATTAAAAAACAATACAGACTATGATTTACTAGTACAAAGGTAAATACCCAGCATCTTTATTTCTTTGGAACCTTTGTGTGTTTTTTATCAGTATGCTCTACACATATATATTTTGCCATAAAAATAAAACTTTAAATATTATATTTGTATTCATTTGCATCAAATAATACCTTCAAACAGTATGCACTTTTTTTCTTCATGCATCATGTAACATGACGTTAACTTTTCTTCTGCTATGCTAGCTTGTATAGCTATGTGTTATTACAGTGAAATCTGATCTAATGCATTTTCAAAAGGTTATGCCTTTTGTTTAAATTATCTTTCCAAAGCTGCCTGTCAAACCAGATCTCCAAGCTTGAACAGTTCTTTTTTGTCAGTTTGGCTGGGAATTTCAAGTTATCTCAGGCCTTTTACCTCAAAAGCTTCACATAATCTAGTGATAGAAGAAGTCTTGACCTTGGAAGAAAGGAGCTTCATTTGTAAACCACACTGGAGCTCTTCACATACGTACAGCCCTCAATAACATTAATTTTCATTACATGCAATACAAAGCATGATCTTTCACTCAAGTAGAGAGTTTTAAAGGTTTAAAATACTAAAACCTCTTTATAACTAAACAGTCATAAAAGACGCTTCTTTAACAACTATAGTCACCCCCCCACCTAACATTTCCTGTGTCTAGCAAAACCATTAGCTTATTATCTAAGACTGTATATTGGCTCTCCAGGCAGCCTTAGAAAGCAATTATTAGTTTTAACAAAGCTTCATTGTAAATATTACTCTAGCAAGTATTTTCTCTAGATAATTTCTATTCATTTTATATTAAAATGATGGCGATGGTATTTTGTATAATGCAGTGTTTAAGTAACACACAGAAATTCACATTCTTGTTACTTTTCCAAAAAGCATCAAGGAAAAAAAAGATAGTACTAAAGACATATGCTGTGTTCAAGCCTGTAATAATAACTATGTAAAATAAAGAAACGAGTTCAACTGTATGTCATGTTGTAGTCTCTTGTATTTCATAAATAAAATATGCACTAATTTCTAAGCATGAAATTTCATATAGAAACCTGCAGCTTTATATATTAATATAAAACACTGAATGTTTTTGCTAACAAAATGTATAAAATGTTTTTGTTCCATCTCATAAAAAGATATTGTCAATTAACTGTAAAATAAACGAGTATAATGCAGGAAAAAAGTTAAATTACCTTTCATATTCAGTCTACTTGATTGTAGTCAAGTTTCTATTTATGATGTAACGGAGTATGTTATTTTGTCTTGCTTTATTGTTAAAAGTTTATATAAAATTAAAATTGTGCTTGTTTACAAAAAGGAAAAAAAAACATGTTTTAATATCATGTTACTTTCCTTGTAAATAAGGATTAAAGAAAGGGAAAAGTAAAAAGGAAAAGTTCTTCATTGTCCCCTTTTTTTCTATTTTTCACTCATCTTGCTTCCATTTGAATCTATATGCCTCTTCGATGATATATTACTCCAATCCATTTGTTCTGTTTGTTCAAGAATTTTATTTGTTTGTAGAATTGACAAAGCAAGGTCAGGTCAGGATCTTCAAAGAGTTTAACTTCATTTGTAAGGAAAATCTTTAGTCTGGCTAGGAACAATAAATGTGCTTTTATTTGGTTCTTTTTAAGTTCTCTAATAAGTGGAAGGAATTGTTTTCTTTTTGCCATCACTGTTGTTGAGTAGTCATTGTCAAAATGCACAGAATTTCCATCCTGTTTAAGTGTTGACTTAGCCCATGCAGTTTTAAATACCACTTCTTTGTCTTGAGATGAAATAAAATTCACCACTATTGATCTCGGAAAAGACCCAGGTTTTGCAGCAGCTTTACCTAGAGACCGGCGTGCTCTCTCTCTCTCCCAAAACAGAAAGCTTTAGGGAGATCTAAAGTCTTAGGAAGCCAGGCGGTTAAAAACTAATCATATTTGTTACCTTCAGAAGTCCAAATGTATGAATATTATTCCTTCGAGATCTATTTTCAAGGTCATCTGCTTTAGCTGACAAGATTTTATTTTACTGCAATAAAAAATCCAATGTTGTTTTCTCCTTCCTTTAGCCTTCTATCCATAATATTAAGGGATTGTTCCATGCCATAGATCTGATTTTTCTGTACCTGAAGAGCCTTATTAATTTGTTCCATTTGTTTGGAACAGTCTTTCTTAAAATCATCAATTTTACTGTCCAATCTGTCAATTTTAATGATAATTTTTGAATATGAGATAAAAGTGACTAGCTCTTTTTTACATGAAGAATCCTGAAGTGCTGCCTTAGTGTAGCTCATATTGCTGCCAGATACAGTGAAATAAATTACTTTTACACAGTTTTGGACAGGAGTATTATTAGATTTGACTTTTTTTGTGAAACAATCCTTTATGACACCAAGGGGCTATCAAAATTCACTAGTTTGAACTATTTAGGATTATTCAAACAAAAAATTTCCTGTCAGAAATATATCTTTTGTAGCAGAGCAGTGAAGAAGTGCTGCTGTCCTTGTCTCATGCTGGCCATGCCCCCCCCCCCCCCAACACATTGTAATCTTGATTTAGAATCAACATTGGTCTATATGAAGCAGGGTCTGCAAAATTCTTACCCACCTTTGGTAACACTACCACTACTGTCGTCTTCCAAGATGCAGGTATCTCCACGTCCAAAACATTAAACGGTGACTTCCAAATTTTTAACACCCTCCTTTCTCCTAACTTCCAAATTTCTGTGGCATTCCATCCATTGAGGAAATTTCCCTTTATTTATTTATTTAGTTAGTTACACATCTCATATTTTATTTCTTCTTTGTCTTTTATTACTGTTAATTGCTGATCTTCCCATTTTCACCAAGCTTTGAAATATCTGATGTTTCTAAAATTGTGTCTTCCTGCTTTCCCCACTTCTTGGTCTATGTAGATTAAAAAAGTGCCAGAGCATCTCCATATAGCTTATTGATTTCTAGTTAACAGACTTGTCATAAGGTCCATGAGTTCTGCCACATCTCTTTCCAGGTCTTTGCACCAAATATATCTGTGTTCTGGAATTATTGGCAGAACCAGTTGTTTAACTACAGGTTTCCTGAACTCATGCATATTACCGCAAAATAGTCTTTTAGTTTGCTCTTAGCACTCCGCAGCTGTTCTTCTTGATGTGTAACCCATCCTCCTCTGCAACATTTCATCTACTGCCATTTCTTCTTATATGTCTGTTACTTCCCCCCTCTCTCTTAATTCATCTATACTTTAAAATCCATCTTTCTTTTGTCCTAACGCCTATCCAGTCACTCTGGAATAAATTATTTCCATCTGTCATAAGAAGTTTTGAATTTTCTATATTGCCCATTCTTTAAATTGCACTCTTTTTAATAAATATGTAGGAAAATGTCAATGCCTTTCTTTTATTTTAGTTCCTTGCATCTTTATTTTAGCTGTTATAGGTGAATGGTCAGATATTGTTATTGGATTGATCTCAGTACGTTCAACCAAATGTATATGCCCCTGTGATGTCCAGTTTTTGTCCAGTCTAACCCAGTTATTTTGTCTTGGAAAATAATATGTAAACTCTCTCTGAGCTGCTGCTTTGAAAGTAAATAACATATCTCATACCAAATGCTACCATATACTTCTTTAAAAAACTTCTTTTTCTAGTTGTAGAAGCAGCAAAATCCTGTAGACGTCACCACAGCAGACAATGAGCAAATTCCACTTGATTAAGAAGAAAATGAGCTTTTATTGATAAAACAAATAAAATACAATGAGTGCTTTCGGCATAAACTGCCTTCTTCAGATTGTGTAATGTAAAGACCAGCAATGGTTTAAATAACATTGAAAAACCAATCATAATGAGGCATGTTAAGTTGTCAATCTCGCCTTCATTCTTGCTTGATGGGTTCGGAGCCGATCCCTCGGCTCCGACTCGGCACTTGCTTTAGCTCGAGAACTCCTTTTACCAGCTCGAGGCAGCCCCATATCCCATGATGCAAGGCAGGAAGTACCCAGATCTCGTTTGCCGCTTCGCTTGGGAGGTCTTCTCTTTACCAGCTCCTGGTAAGTAATTCACATTTGTGACTTTTAAGCCCCTTTTACTTAAAAACTTTTTGTTTTTGATAGTTTAACTTTAAATTTAACTTTTTCTGACAGAAATCCCTGTCTCTTTTAATTTTTTTTTTACTCAGTTAATTTCCCTGTCCCATCCCCCCCCCTGTTAGGGTGTGTGTGTTGGTATTTTTTACTAAATACCTTTTTGGTATTAATTTAATTTAATTGGACTGGTGTGTGTGTGTTTTTGTTAGACACCATGTCTAAAGAGAGGGTTTCAGGTTTTAAGAAGTGTGACTCGTGCTGTCAGAAGATGTCTCTGACAGACGGTCACACTTCTTGCCTGTACTGTTTAGGCCCTCTTCACCTGCAGGACTCCTGTGCTATTTGTCACTCCTTCAGCCAGAGAGTCCTGCAGGAGAGAAGGAATAAGTTGATTCTCAGGGGTCTTCTTAAGCCGGAGGGCTCTCCGGCTAAGTCGGCCCCACAAAAATCAACTAAATCTGCCAAGACCCAGGCTTCTGTTTCTAAGCCTGTGGCCTCGGCTCCGACTCGTATAGAGTCGAGATCGGCTCCGGCTGGAGCCGATTCTGGATCCACTAAGCTTTCGGCTCCGATGGCTATCGGTGCCGAATCTGCTTTGACCACTGTGGGGTCGGTTCCAACCGGCTCCGACACCCACGTGGCACGGGCATCGGTGTCGGCTCCGATCGGCTCCGACACCCATGTGGCACAGGCATCGGTGTCGGCTCCGATCGGCTCCGACACCGTTACTTTGGTGGCTGTATCGGCTCCGGCTGGAGCCGATACATTGAGACGTTCTGTCGGCTCCGAGAAATCGGTGCCGACAGGATCTGTAGTATCGGCTCCGATGGCCCATTCCAGGAAGAGGTCGAGGTCTCCTTCCTTGGAGCCGATACTTTCGGCCCCGGCCTCGCCTCTTCTATCGGAGCGGAGCCATCGGAGCCGATCTTCAAGGTCATCCAGGTTGTCAGATCATGACCTCGAGAGAGTGGTCAGTAGATTGCTCAAGTCACAGGTACTGGCCCAAATGCTACACAGTCCGTCTCAGCAGACGACTGTTGGTCCACACCCCGTTACAGTTCCTCCTTCAACTCTACCCCAGAGCTTGGAGTTGGAGTCTTCGGGTTTGGTTACTGCTACGGCTGGAGGACGGATACCCCCTTCTGTTCCTTCAGCCCCTACTCTTATCTCCTCTTCCTTAGAGGGATTCGGTGGTCGGGCTTCCATGGTCTCCTCCGAGGGGTGAGTGGCATCGGACCCTTGTCCGAACCCGCTCTTCCCTTGGAGCCTCGGCCTTGGTGAGCTCGGCTCCGACATCTGCCTCGGAGACTTCCCTTCGGTGGCCCCTGGAGTTCCTAGCTCTTCGGAGCGGGTCCTCTCGGATCTGCCTGGGAGGGGAGCATTCGAGGTGATGAAGAGTGTACTGGCCACTAGTATCTGTCAGCAGTCTCTTCCCGTAGCTCCTCCCTCTATTGTACCTGTTGACATCTCTGCCACTACTCTTGCTACAGGACCCAGAGATCCTCCGCCTCAGGTTTCCCATTGGGAATTTCCCCTCTTCCGAGGATTCTCCTGATGTTTCGGGAGATCCTCCTAGGAAGAGGACTTGTAAGAGGAAGCATGTAGACTCCCGAGTCTGTCACTCGGATACTGACTTTGATGAGTCAGAGGGATCCCTAGATCCCCTCTGAGGATGTCTCCTTCTCAGACATCCTAGAACTTCTGAAACAGAGGGGAAACTGGCCCACCAACAATCCCTCTGAGGATGAGTCAGTATACCTAGAGGCGTTTGGATCTCGGCCCTCCACCTCCTGGGTGTCTCCGCCTTTCGACCCCTTGATGCAGGTTATTGCTCGAAAGGCGTGGACAGCTCCTGACTCTGTAGAGCCAGTCCCTAGGAGGCCTTCTAAATTTATAACTGCCCCTAGTGACAAACTATTCCTTACCAAGGGTGTCCCGCTGATGCCATGGTGGTGGCTGCGGCCACCAAAAGGAACTTGCAGATCCTTCTGTGCCCGTCCATCCTCCTAATAAGGACTCTAGGACCATGGATAGGTACGGCAAGCGGATGTTTTCCTCAGCGACCTTTGCTATGCTCGCTGAATTATCTTTGTCACTTCACCAGACTCCAGAGAGATATCCTGAAGGAGCTGGGAGAGGTAGTTCAGGATCCTACAGCTGCAGGGGCCCAAGAAAAGATTGCTTCGCAGCTAGGAACCCTCAATTCCATTGCTAACTCCTCCATGCGGCTAATATCTTATGCTGCTGATGGAGCGAGTAGAGCCGCAGGCACAGGTGTGGCTCTTAGACGCCAAGCCTGGATGCGGCTATGTGATTTTGCGGATCCCTTTAAGGCGTCCTTCACAAATTCTCCCTTTGATGGGTCAGCTTTGTTTGGCCCTCAGGTGAAGGAAACCTTGACCAGGTGTGAGCAGGACGGCAAGACTCTTTCTGCTGTTGGAGTCCGTTTTTCCACCCCTTCTAGGCCTTATCCCAAAGGACAGAAGGGTGGGAAGATGTGGTTCCGTAAGTCCCAAGGAGTCACGCCGGATTCACGTGGTCAGTTTACCCCTAGAGGCAGAGGGGGAAACAACAACAGACGCCGCACTAGAGGCAGAGGGGGTCCGAAGAACCAGGGCAACAGGGAGTCTCTTCCTGAGCAGCCCTTTCAGCATCCCTGAGGTGTTGCCCGGCTGTCCCTCCTTGGAGGCAGTCGGGGGAAGACTATCACTGTACCCAGAAGCCTGGCATTCCCTCACTCAAGACAGATGGGTACAGTCGATCATATCCAAGGGTTACATAATTCCTTTCGAGGAAAGTCCCTTTCCCTCAAGTTCCCTTCCAGATGTACCACCCGGTCTAAGGGACATTGCAGAGTTAGAAATCGCAAAACTACTGCAAAAAAGAGCCATTCAGCCAGTTACACTAGACCGTTCAGAGCCCGGAATCTACTCAAGGTTCTTTTTGGTCCCCAAAAGACGGGAGACTGGAGACCAATATTGGATCTCAGCAGACTCAACAAGTCTGTCAGGAAGACAAGATTCCGAATGGTCACTCTTCAGTCAATTCTGCCCTTCTTACAGAAGGACAACTGGATGTGCTCAATAGATCTTCAGGATGCGTACTATCACATCAAAATTCACAGACGCTCCAGGAGATTTCTCCGCCGGCTGGGGTCCAGTCATTTCCAGTTCAGAGCCCTGCCCTTTGGTCTCACTACAGCCCCAGAGTGTTCACCAAATGCATGGCAGTGGTCACGGCTCACCTGAGACGTCAAGGATTCCAGGTGTTTCCGTATCTCGACGACTGGCTCCTGTCAGCCACCACCAGGCATCAGCTTATACAAGCCAGGGATTACACAATAGACCTTTGTTCTCATTTAGGCATCTCGATCAACTTCGAAAAGTCATCCTTATCGCCCTGCCAGTCTATTACCTTCATAGGCGCAAACTTAGACACTGTTCGGATGTCAGCTACCCTTACAGAACAAAGAGTTTCAGACATTCAGACTCATGTCAGGATCATTCTGGCCAGCAAGAAAGTACAGGCCAGAATGGTTCTAAAGGTATTAGGTCTCATGGCTGCGGCCATTACTCTTCTTCCCTGGCTCGATTCTACATGCGCCTCCTTCAGTGGATGCTGTTCACACAGTGGTCATACCAGCAACTCCCTATCGTCACCAGATTCTGGTGACACAGACATGCAAAGAACATCTTGCTTGGTGGATCACATCGTCTCAGGTTCACCAAGGCAGGTGCTTTGTACCCCGTCCCCGATAGCCACTGTCACCACGGATGCCTCCCTGATCGGGTGGGGGTCATTATCAGGGCAGGATGGTTCATGGACGTGGCAACCGCTCGAGTACCATCTGCACATAAATGTCCTGGAGATGAGAGCAGTGCTTTTGACGTTGCAAGCCCTCAACGACTTTCTTCCCGTAGAGACAATTGCAGTCCACACAGACAACATGTCTGTAGTGTGGTATATCAACAAACAGGGCGGAACCAAGTCCTACCCCTTGTGTCGAGAAGCTCAGACTATGGCAATGGGCGATCTCCTCTCATCGGTTTCTGGTAGCAACGCATATCCCTGGGAAAACCAACATTCTAGCGGACAGATTGAGCAGAGCTATTCTCATGCCTCACGAGTGGTCTCTCAAACAATCCGTAGCGGAAGAGATTTTTCTGGAATGGGGTCGTCCATGTTGCGATCTTTTTGCTACTCCCCAAAACAGCAAATGTCCAGACTTCTTCAGCCTCTTCCCTCTATCAGGCCATCCCCCCAGAAACGCTCTGACCCAGGATTGGCCCCAGGGACTTCTTTATGCCTTCCTCCATTTCCTCTGATCCCTCAGGTGATCCAGAAAGCTACCGCTTTGAGAGCCAAATTGATTCTCATTGCCCCTTACTGGCCTCGACAAGTTTGGTTCCCGTTCCTCCATCATCATCTTTTGGTGCAGCCGTGGCATCTGGACCCAGTGCCAGATCTACTGATTCACCAATCCGGTCAGCTGCACCGGTCAATCCCTTCTCTCAACCTCACAGCATGGTTGCTCCACTTCCTTCCTAGCCAGGCTTCCTTTGATCTCTAACCCTGTTAGAGATATCATAGTAACTTCACTAAAATCCTCTACCAGGAGGATTTACACGAGCAAATGGAACGTTTCTCTTATTGGGCTAAGGCCCAAAATATTGATCCTTTTACTGCCCCTGTTCAGGCAGTTCTAGACTTCTTAGCAGAGATTTTTCATGCAGGCTCCTCTTCTTCCACAGTCAGAGTTCAATTGGCTGCTATTTCTAATTTTCATGTTGGGATAGCAGATCATAATATTATGTCCCATAGGCTCTGCAGGGCCTTCTTGAAAGGAATTTTCCTACTAAAGCCTCCAATCAGGAATCCTCCTCCTCAGTGGGATCTAAATTTAGTGCTGACATCCTTGATTCTTCCCCCCTTCGAGCCAGCTGTTTCTTGTTCCCTCAAATATCTTTCTTGGAAAACTTTATTCCTAGTGGCTATTACATCTGCCAGGAGGGTGTCTGAACTTCATGCTCTTTCGGTTCGACCCCCCTATTTGGTTTTTCACAAAGACAGAGTATCTTTGAGAACTAATCCATCGTTTTTACCTAAAGTCGCTTCAAAAAACAATCTGAATCAATCCATTGATCTCCCTGTATTTTTTCCTAACTATTCAGATAGAGCTGAACAAAAGCTACATTATCTTGACGTCCACCATCAGCTTAGATATTATTTGGACAGAACAAAAAAATTTAGGAAATCTGATCAACTTTTTGTTTCCTATCCGGATAATAAAAAAGGCCTTCCTGTTTCTAAAGTGACTTTGTCCAGATGGCTTTCTTCGGTCATCACTGAAATTTATACGATTAGGGGAAAACAGCTGTGCTCAAAACCTAAAGCACATTCAACTAGGAGTTTAGCTACTTCTGCAGCTTTTCAAGCTAGACTGCCTTTGGACACTATTTGTGCAGCGGCCACTTGGGCCACTCCTCACACTTTTGTTTCCCATTACAAATTGGATTTGGCCTCCAGGGACAGAGCCAGTTTTGGCTCTACCGTCCTCAAGAGTTTGTTCCATTGAGCCACCCAGGATAGAGGTGCTAGGACGGTCCCATCAAGCAAGAATGAAGGCGAGATTGACAACTTAACATTAAGTTATGTTCCTACCATAACGTTCCATGTTAGTTGTCTTCTCGCCTTCTTTCTTGCGACCCTCCCTCCTTCCCCCTGGCCTGGACAGACCTTGTACAAGAAACTATTATGCTAAAGACCATTCTAACCTGGTTCTTTTCCATCTGTAAGTTTCTTCTTCCTTTGGGAAGTATTTTTATGCTTGGTGTTTGCCCTTTTGTCAACAAACGAGATCTGGGTACTTCCTGCCTTGCATCATGGGATATGGGGCTGCCTCGAGCTGGTAAAAGGAGTTCTCGAGCTAAAGCAAGTGCCGAGTCGGAGCCGAGGGATCGGCTCCGAACCCATCAAGCAAGAAAGAAGGCGAGAGAAGACAACTAACATGGAACGTTATGGTAGGAACATAACTTCTTATTTAGTCACTTCCTTTTTCCTTTGGTTTTTACTTCCAATCACAGTGCAGCATCAGTGAACTTATTTGCATGAGCTAAGGAGAACAAGATCTTGTAATTGGTGCTTTGATGTTAGTCAATCATTTGTATAACTAACGGTATTATATCCAATCAAGATGCTTCTGTGTTCTACTAAGGATTATGAATTACTGTTCTGTTGACAACCAATCATATACTTCACATTAGTTATTTCCAATTTGCATATATTGAAACTGCTGTTTGGCACTATAGCCCAGACCATCCAATCATATGTTCCACTTTGGTTCTTACTTCCAGTCACAATGTAGCATCAGTAAACTTATTTGCATAAACTAGAACTGCTGTTTGATACTATAGTCAGAATCACTAAGAATCCTTGTATGTCAGTAAAGTTAATGCCCATGTCAAGACCTAATAAATACTTGATAAATATAGTTTCATCCTGTTCTCCATAGTTTCTACTGCAAATATCAATAAATCTGAAGCAAAGCTTCCAGTAGTTTACACCTTAAAATATTAAGTTACATTCCTACCTTGCATAACTAAACACTTATAGTTAGTAAGTACTAGCACAATGTTTTCTAAACTGCATAGAAACTTGGCATCCAACGGAAATAAAACTAAATATATAGTTAAGATATCCAAAGACACAAAAAAATGCTTCAGTTGCAAAGTATGTTAACTAAACATATATCCAGCTGAGAGAGTTGCTTGTTGCTATTTAACATTATTAAGTTTATTTTTTTGTTTATTTTATTATTAAAATTGTATTACAACATTAAAGTCTGAGTATTTTTTTGTGTCAGAAAAAAAAAGAAACATACCACATATATGTGAAAATATATTGCTGACCATTTCGGTCAAAAGACTCCGTCTTTTTTTTTTTTTTTTTCTGACGTGAAAAAATACTCGGACTTTCATGTTGTAATACAATTTTAATAATAAAATAAACATAAAAAACTTAATAATTTTAATTGGCAACAAGCAACTCTCTGAGCTGGATATATGTTAACATACTTTGCAACTGAAACATTTTTTTTTTTATATCTTTGAATATCTTAACTTTATATATTTAGTTTTATTTCCACTGGATACCAAGTTTCTATGCAATTTAGAAAACATTGTGCTAGTGCTTACTAACTATCAGATGTAATGGGATCCTATCTCGCCTACATTCATAACTGATGGGTTCGGAGCCGATCCGTCGGCTCCGACTCGGCCACTATATACTAGAACGAAGTCTCTCATTGGCTGGGCTTCCCCTTATCCCAGAATGCACCACGCCTGCTTCCCCAGATCTCGTTTGCCGCTTTTCAAGCTGGACGTGGTCTCGACTTGGCTGGAGCTAAGTGTATTTTCTTGACCTTTTTGGTCTTTTTGGCTAGGGTTTCTGTCAGCTTTTAAACAAACAGCTGTTTTAACAGCTTTGTGAGCATTTGTAGTCAGTTTTTGTGAAAGTTAAAATTTTATATTTTTCGAGCTTCTAGTGTACAGGGCAAGGCCCGTTTAAGTTAGAGGGCCTTTGCCCTTATTGTGTGATTATTTTTCTTGTTGTGTGACTGAAATAGTTTCTTGTTTTACCTGTTGTATCGGGCTAAGCCCGTTTAAGTTAGAGGGCTTTAGCCCATATATTAGTTTACTTCTGTGTTTTCTAGCTATCTGTTACCTTTTCTACTGTGTTCAGTATGTCTAAGGAGCAGAAATCAGGATTTAAAAAATGTGCTAAATGTAATTATAAAATATCTATTACAGACAGCCATGCTGTCTGCGTGTACTGTTTAGGGCCTAAACATCTACAGGATACTTGTAGTGTTTGTCACGCTTTTTCTTCCAGGGACCTTCAGGAAAGAAAAAACAAGCTGATACTTAGAGGTCTTATTAAGCCTTCATTTGAGGAAGCGTTGGCTTCATCTCCAGCTTCTAAAAAGAAGAGATCATCGGCTCCGACCAGTCCGTCGGGCCCGACACCCAAGAAGCATAGATCGTCGGCTCCGACCAGTCCGTCGGACCCGACTTCTAAGAAACATGGATCGACTTCTTCTTCCTCGGCTCCAATGGCTTCGGAGCCGATGGCTGAAGGGTCTGCCTCGGTGCTTCTTTCCTCGGCTCCATTGGTGTCGGAGCCGTAGGTTAGTGCATCGAGAGGCCAATCACCTACTTCGGCTCCTTTGGTCTCGGAGCCGTTGGAGGTGTGCAGCTCAGACTCTTCCCCCTCGGCCCCGGAGCCACCTTCGGTGCCGACACCCTTACAAACGGTTCCGGTCTCGGGTCCGATAGTGTTGGAACCCTTTCGGAGCCGATCCCCTGTTTTATCGGAGCCGAGGCAGAAGTCTTCTCGGCCCCAGTCTATTTCCTCCAAATCCTCTAGGTTGTCGGATTCGGATTTGGATAGGGTTATCCAGAGGCTGTTCCAGTCCCCAGTTTTTACTAAAATGATCTCGGCTCCAGCCCACTCGGCTTCGGAGCCGATTCCCCATTCCGTGCATTTGATTCCTCCTCCGACCCCCTTGGAGCCGTTGGAGTTGGTGCTGGTAGAACGCAGCGGAATCGTCCAGTCGGAGCAGGGACCCCCTCGGAGTTTCTCTGCTCCGACCTTCATTCCTACCCTGTCCTCGGTGTCAGGGTTTGGTACCGGGTCTTCCTCGGCGGGGGCCGAGGGCAACACTGTGGAGGTCGTCTCTTCGATGCCCAGTCTTCCCCTCGGAGCATTGGCCGCAGGTATTCCCGGTACCGCCGTGGTCTCTCAGCAAGTGCCCTCTGCAGAGTCTGGAGGTCCTGCTTTTGAGGCCATGAGGAGTGCGCTGGCCATGACCTTGCCGGTTCAGCAGGTTTCTACCTCACCGTCCCAAGTTTTGGGTACTGGTGCCTCTGGAGACATTCTTTCCCATGACAGTGGGGCCCCGGGGCCTGAGGATACCCCCTTAGAGGGTTCCCTTCTTCCGGGGGGTCCTTCTGAATCTGCTTCGGATGAACCCCCAAGGAAGAAACTGTGCAAGAGGAAGCACGTTGATTCCCAAGATGAGTTCGTCACTTCAGATACTGACCTCGATGGTGTGGAAGGGTCCACAAAATCGTCCTCGGATGATGTCTCCTTCTCGGATATCCTTGAGATCTTGAGACAGAGAGGCGATTGGCAATCCAAAGCCCCTACCGCTGAGAGTCAGTCTTCCTCAAGGCCTTCGGGGCCCAGCCCTCCTCCTCCTGGGTGTCTCCACCCTTCGACGAGTTATTAGATCTTATCTCTCGGAGGGTGTGGGAACATCCTGATACAGTGGAACCGGTGCCTGCCAGACCTAATAAGTTTCTTTCAGCCCCTCCCCAGAAGGAATTCCTCACTAAGGGTGTTGCAGTTGATGCTATGGTGGTGGCATCTGCCACTCAGCAGGACGTGGCAGAGGCTTCAACGTCTATTCATCCTCCTAATAAGGATTCTAGGAGCATGGATAGGTACAGGAAGCATACCCTTTCTTCAGCGACCTTTACCCTGCGGTCGCTGAACTATCTCTGTCATTTTACAAGGCTCCAAAGGGACCTCCTCAAGGAGTTAGGAGAGTCTCTTGCGGGTAATCTTCCTGAGGCGTTAGCCCAGACCGTAGGTGCCCAGATGACTACCCTATCTTCTGTTGTCAACTCGTCCATGAGGCTCATTTCCTATGCAGCCGAAGGGGCGAGTAGAGCAGCGGGCACAGGAGTGGCTCTTAGGAGACAAGCCTGGTTACGCTTGTGTCCACTCGCGGAGGCCTTTAAGTCTTTCTTTGCCGACGCCCCCTTTGATGGGTTTTCTTTGTTTGGACCCAAGGAGAAGGACACACTTACTCGGTGCGAGCAGGAGGGCAAGACCTTGACTGCCATTGGGGCCCGTTTTTCCGCTCCCTCTAGACCTTACCCCAAGGCCCAGAGAGGAGGGAAAATGTGGTTCAGAAAATCCCAAAAGTTCTTCTCTACTCCACCGAGTGATCCCCCCTCCAGAGGCAGGGGGATTCAGGAAGACGCCGCCCTAGAGGTGGCAGAGGCCCCCGTAACTCTGGAGACCGCGATTCCTTTCGTGGTTCCTCCTACCCTCAACATCCCTAGGATGTGGCCCGGCTGTGCTTCTCCGGAGCCAGTCGGGGGTCGTTTTGCGAAACACCCACAGGCTTGGGAATCTATAACCAAGGATCAGTGGGTGCTTTGCATTGTAACCGGAGGCTACCTCATCCCCTTTTTCAAGCCCCCTCCTCCTACAAGGAGAATCCTGGACGTGCCACCCAGTCAGCGGGATCTAGCAGCCGTAGAAGTTTCAAAGCTGCTAAGCAAAGGGGTTATCCAGCCTGTCCCCGCCGACCAGATCGGATCAGGAACTTACTCAAGATTATTTTTGGTGCCAAAAAAGACAGGGGACGTAAGGCCCATTTTGGACCTAAGCTCATTAAATCGTTTTGTGAAGAAGTCCAAGTTCCGGATGGTCACCCTTCAGTCCATTCTCCCGTTATTGGAGAAGGATGTCTGGATGTGCTCCATAGACCTCAAGGACGCTTACTATCACATTTTGATACGTCAAGAGTCCAGGAGTCATTTACGCTTCCGCCTAGGAACCAGTCATTTCCAGTTTCGTGCACTGCCCTTTGGTCTCACCACAGCCCCCAGGGTGTTTACCAAGTGTCTGGCAGTGGTGACAGCTCACCTGAGAAGTCTAGGATTCCAAGTGTTTCCCTATCTCGACGACTGGCTCCTCACTGCCACCTCCGAGCATCTACTGATTCGAGCGCTGATGGCCACAGTAACTTTGGGTCTCTCGCTGGGAATCACTTTCAATTGGGAAAAATCTGTGCTATGGTCATCTCAGCGTATCACCTTTATAGGCGCAGAATTAGACACAAAAAGGATGCGGGCATTTTTGCCATCAGTAAGAATTTAGGTTCTACAATCACAGATTCTAAATTTGTTACCCAAATCTCGAGTTCCTGCCAGACAGATTCTTCAGTTATTGGGCACGATGGCTGCTACTATCCTCTTAGTACCGTTAGCCAGGCTGCACATGCGGGTGCTGCAATGGCTATTATCGGTTCAATGGTCATACCAAGAACTTCCCCTGAACCACCTGGTTCTGATTACGGACAGTTGTCGTCGGGACCTCCGTTGGTGGCTGCGTCGGTCCAACCTGGACCGGGGGGGGGCGTCCTTTCGCCCTTCAGCCCCCTGTTGCCACAGTGACCACGGACGCCTCCCAGATAGGGTGGGGGGGTCATTATCTGGACAGGTCTGTCCAAGGCACTTGGCAGGATTGCGAAGCGCACCTTCACATCAATATCCTGGAAATGAGAGCGGTGCTTCTGGTTTTGCAAGCACTTCATCAGGCTCTCCCCCAAGGTACTATTGCGATTCTATCCGACAACATGTCGGTAGTTTGGCACATAAACAAGCAGGGCGGAACCAGGTCCTACCCCCTTTGCAGAGAGGCTATGAGAGTATGGTGCAGGGCTATAGCTACTCGACGTTTCTTAGTAGCCACGCACATTCCGGGGAAAGCCAATGTGATTGCAGACAGGCTCAGCAGGACTCTCCTGTTGCCCCACAAGTGGTCCCTCAACAGCAGAGTGGCTGCGCAGATCTTCGCCAAATGGGGTCTCCCTTGTTGCGACTTGTTCGCCAGCCCCAACAATGCGAAGTGCAGAGAGTTCTTCACTCTGACTCCCTCCCAGGGGCAGTCTCCCAGGGACGCGCTAGCCCACAATTGGCCCCCCGGTCTCCTTTATGCCTTCCCCCCGATCCCCCTTCTCCCAAGGGTGATTCAGAAGGCTCTTCATGTAGGGAGCCACATGATTTTGGTCGCCCCACATTGGCCCCGTCAGGTTTGGTTCCCATTCCTTCAGAAGTATGCAGTACAGGGCCCTTGAATTCTGGACCCAGTGCCGGACCTGTTGTCTCATCAGTCGGGACACTCTCATCCGTCCCTTCTTTCGTTGCGACTGGCTGCTTGGCTGCTTGGTTACTCCACTTCCATCCTTAGTTAGAGATAACTGTCTTTCTCCAGAAGTGATGTACATTTTGTCCTCTTCCCACAAGCCATCCACCGTTAAGCTGTATTCCAGCAAATGGAAAAGGTTTGCCTTTTGGGCCCAGCAGCGAGGCATTGATCCTCTTACGGCCCCAGTTCCGCAGGTCTTGGAATTTCTAGCTTCATTGTTTCATTCAGGCTCTTCAGTCTCCACAATTAAAGTTCAACTGGCGGCTATATCTAATTTTCATGTTTCCATAGAGCCTTCCTTAATGGCTAACAGACTTTGCAAGTCCTTTCTTAAGGGAGCCTGGCTCCTCAGGCCTCCTATGGCTCATCCTCTGCCCCCTTGGGACTTAAATTTGGTTCTGGCCTCCTTAACTGCCCGTCCCTTTGAGCCGGCAGCCACTTGTGATATAAAATTTCTGTCGTGGAAAGCCGCCTTTCTAGTGGCAATAACTTCTGCTAAGCGGGTTTCAGAGCTTCAGGCTCTCTGTTCTACTCCTCCTTATTTGATTTTTCATAAAGACAGAGTTTCCCTCAGATTGAATCCATCCTTTTTGCCTAAGGTAGCATCCCCTTTGTGCATTCAGCAATCATTGGAGCTCCCCGTTTTCTTTCCAAATTTTTCTAATAGAGCAGAATATACCTTCCACCAGTTGGATGTTCACAGGCAACTGCGTTTTTACTTAGATAGGACCAGGCAGACACAAAAATCTAACCAACTGTTTGTGTCCTTTGCGGAGAATAGGTTAGGTCTACCAGTTGCCAAAACCACCATAGCCAAATGGATTAAGGATTGCATCTCTTTCATTTATTCCCAGTCAGGCAGAGAGTTACCTTTCCCACTTAAAGCTCATTCTACCAGGGCTATGGCCACCTCTGTAGCTTTTCACTCCAAAGTTTCAATAGATGATATTTGTGCGGCTGCTACTTGGTCTTCTCCACACACCTTAATTTCTCATTACAAGGTTGATGTGGCTTCCCGAGGCAGAGCTTCATTTGGTTCCGCAGTTCTCAGGAGTGTGTTCCAATGAGCCACCCGGGATTTAGGTGCTAGGGACGCTGTCCCATCAGTTATGAATGTAGGCGAGATAGGATCCCATTACATCTTTTAGTTATGCACTTACCATAACTTTGGATGTATGGGATCCATCTCGCCTCCATTCATACATACCCACCCTCCTTCCCCCTACCTTTTGGATTTGGAGGAAATATTGCTTTTGCTGAGCTCTCCTCTGGAAGGGCTCTAGTTGGTTACAGTTATTGGTATGTGACTTCTGTACCTGTATGAATGTATGAAAGCGAACAAACAAGATCTGGGGAAGCAGGCATGGTGCATTCTGGGATAAGGGGAAGCCCAGCCAATGAGAGACTTCGTTCTAGTATATAGTGGCCGAGTCAGAGCCGACGGATCGGCTCCGAACCCATCAGTTATGAATGTAGGCGAGATGGATCCCATACATCCGAAGTTATGGTAAGTACATAACTAAAGGTTATGCAAGGTAAGAATGTAACTTAATATTTTAAGGTGTAAAGCTTGCTTTTATGAAGCTACTGGAAGCTTTGCTTCAGATCTATTGATATTTGCAGTATAAACTAAGGAGAACAGGATGAAACTATATTTATCAAGTACTTAAGTCTTGACATGGGTATTAACTTTACTGACATAGAAGGATTCTTAGTGATTCTGACTATAGTGTTAAACAGCAGTTCTAGTTTATGCAAATAAGTTTACTGATACTACATTGTGGTTGGAAGTAAGAACCAAAGTGGGACATATGATTGGTTGGTCTTGGCTATAGTGCCAAATAGCAGTTTCAGTCTATGCAAATAAGCTTACTAAGGCTGTATTGTGATTGGAAATAACAACCAATGTGAAGTATATGATTGGTTGTCAGAAGAACAGTAATTCTGAACCTTTAGTAGAACATAGAAGCATCTTGCTTGGATATAATACCATTAGTTAGACAAATGATTAGCTAACATCAAAGCACCAGTTACAAGATCTTGTTCTCCTTAGCTCATGCAAATAAATTCACTGATGCTACATTGTGATTGGAAGTAAAAACAAAAGGAAAAAGGAAGTGACTAAAACCTCATTATGATTGGTTTTTCAATGTTATTTAAACCATTGCTGGTCTTTACATTACACGATCTGAAGAAGGCAGCTCATCATATTTTATTTGTTTTATCAATAAAAGCTAATTTTCTTCTTAATCAAGTAGAACTTGCTCATTCTCTGCTGTGGTGACGTCTACATGAGTTTGCTTTTTCTTTTCCCAGCCTGAAACGCTTCAGTGTGATTGGGATATATATTCTCATTTTACTGTTTCTAGTTATAGTTTTCCTTTTAGGGCTGACAGATCTTCATTGCTATGCACTAAATTCCATTCAACACCCCAACATAAATTGCCCTGAAGAAACCTTATTATTTCTGCCAGAATTCTTCTAACCTCCATAACTCTAGTTATTTTTTTGGGCGGGGTGTATAGGTTCACACCAAGTTAAACCTCTTTCCCTGCCTAAACTGGGTCGGGTCAAGTGTTTGGAGGTTCCCAGCGTCTTTGTTAATGAGTTCCATGATGATGCGCTCCATAGTAGCCTTGCAGACCAGGCTAGTCAGGCTTATGGGGGGATAGTTATCAGGGTCAGTTGTGGCCCCTGCTTTGTGGAGCGGATTAACCATTGATGTGTGCTCTTCTATGGGCACGTAGCCTGTGGAGAGGCTGAGGTTAAACAGTGTGTTTAGGTTGGGGGTTAGTTTGTTCTGTAGTTCGTGCAAGATGCAGCCTGCAGCACCATCTGGCCCCATTGACGCTGTGCTTTTGGCTTTTGAAAGGGCTGTCTTCACCTGTGCGTCTGTGATTTCTGGGACACTACACTTTTCCGGTATTGTTGTGGGCCCTTTTGGGGGTGAGAGGGGGGTGAAGTTTGCACTGAATGTATCTGCCAGGATGTTGGCAATATCAGTAGGTTCAGTATATTTTGTGCTATTTTGCACTAGCTCAGAGCATATCTGCGAGTTGCCACTTAGATTCTTGACATAGCTAAAGAAGGCTTTGTGGTTATCTTTCGAATCCTTCGCTATTTTTCTTTCGACGTTAGCCTTGGATGATTTTATGAGGGACCTTAGTTTCTTACTGATACTGATCAGGGATGTCTTTCCTTCTTGGGATTTGCTTTTTTTCTGAACTAGTTTCCCCCTTCTTTTATATAGCCTGTTTATGGCAGGGGTCCACCAGACTGGTTTCCTTCTCTTACGGGAGTGAGTCTTGGTTTTGCTAGGGATGGCACAATCCATGCATCCTTGTAGGTGCTCATAGAGTGCATTTGTAAAGGCTCCTGCATCTTGGACACTGTTATCCTTTAGCGTGGGGGCTGTGAAACTTACCACCTCTGTCTTAAGTAAGGTGAAGTTTGCTATAGAAAAGTTTTTCACTGTGGCTTCCTTTGGTGGGGGTGGTGGTGTGGTGTGGACATCCAGAGTGATTAGTTTATGGTCTGATCTAACCAGTGACGGGTTGACCTCTGGTGCAGAACACCTGTCGCCCATGTTGGTGATGACCAGGTCCAATATGTTTTCACCTGTGGTAGGTGAGTTTACCAGCTGATCCAGGGCATTTGAGTTAATGAATTCCAGGAAGCGCTGGACCTGGGAGTTTGTACTTGGGTAGTTTTCCCAGTTAACGGTAGGGTAATTGAAATCGCCCAATATCAGGGTGTTCGGTAGAAACTTCATGTTTTCCAGTGTCTCCAGAAAGGCGGAATGGTGGTCCTGGGTCATGGAGGGTGATCTCTAGCAGGTCACAATTTGCATTGCAGATTTGCCTGATGTTAGTTGCACATGGATGATCTCAGAGGTATCATGCTGTGCCACTAACCTAGAGGTGTAGGTATCCTTGATGAATATGGATACACCCCCTCCTTTTCTGTTTCGGTCCATGTTCTGTGGCTGAAATGTGTGGTATGAGTTGTAGCCCGGTAGTGCTGGGGTGGTCTGTGGAGTCTTGAACCAGGTTTCAGTTACTGCATAGATGTCGACGTTCTCCATTCTGAGGAGTGCTTTGAGCGCGTGCATTTTGAGATTTAAACTCCTGGCGTTGAGTACCATAACCCTCATTTTTTTATTTATGCTGTTTACAGAGGTGGGTTTGACTTTTGAGCCTTGCCTAAAAAAGGCACTATGGAGGCAGCAAGTGCCTTGGCCAATATTCAAAAGCCTAGAGGTGACAAGTGCAAGCCGTCTCTTGCAAAGCAACGAGGCTTGTCGAGCATGTCGTCCTAGGCTGACAGACACTGAATCCCCTTTGAATGACACCAGAAGCTTAGCCAATTGTTGAAATTGATCATTTTTTTCTTTATACTACGGTATCATTCTTGGTGAGGGCAGGATGCTACTCAGGGTCATACCCGCCTGGGCTACATGATCAGGGAGCTCTTCCATGTCTCTCTTCATGTAGTCCAGGGAGGTACGTCTCAGGTCATTCACACCAACATGAGCAATGACAGAGTCATATTTGTACTTGTTCTGGAGTGACCTGAGTGCTTGTGTTATGTGGTGGATTCTGGCTCCCAAGAGGCAGCTAACAGTAACCTTCTCCTTGTCCAGCTTAGTGAGGGGACGTCAGTGTGCCTGACTATAGAGTCGCCTATTACTAGTGTGTTAGGTATGTTATTTCACCTTAAGGGCTGTGATTGTGCGACACACTGATTTTGTGCTTTATGTGTTGTCTGGTTTGAACGGGAGGTGCAGGTATTGTGGTTGTCTGCTTTGGAGGTCTCTGATGCTTTTGCAGGTTTCTGTTTAGAGTCTCCAAGTATGATTTTGTGTATTTATGTGTATTTTTAGCTAGTGCTGGTTTAGTATGTCTATGTGAGGCTTGAGATGTGGTGCAAGTACATCTCTGTACATCTTTTCAAACTTTTTGCATGTGAGCCTGTGGCCTATCTTACTCATATTTCCCAAGTGACATCCTCTTCATTGCTAAACAGTGTATAAACTATTGTAAAACTGTTGTTTCTGTACAGACTAATTATGTGACATATACAACTCACATCATCTACCAGTTATGGGTCAACTTTCTCTAATTCTGTCTTTCATATGTTTGTAAGTTTTGCACATTTCTGTACTTGATATATTTTTGTAATGTTACAAATGTCTGCATTTTATGCTATGTACCGGAGCTTTTTTGTATGTTTGTAAGTTTACAAATGTGTGTACTTTAAATATTGTAATGTTTAAAATTTCTGCATTTTATACTATGTACCGGAGCTTTTCTCCTCGGGTCTCCACTGAAAATGGGCCACAAGCCCAGCTGGACTAACCCGGTTAACAAATAATAATAATAAATAAATAAGTGCCTTCTCCTCATGACTGACTGCCTGCTCCAGTCTTGGGTGGAGAGAGCTTAGCCTCCAATTTAGCTATATAATTGCATCTCTCGCATATGTTAATGTTTTGTGGTAGGAGGAGAGGGTTGTCTGTGTACATGAGGCAGTTGTAACATTGCATCAGGATACCCAGGTTCACCAGCTGGACTGGAGAGTATACCTGAAATTGCTCTTTGGTCATGCCTGAATAGTAGGGTGAGTTGCTTAGTCGCTTGGTTGGTGAGGGGGGTGAATAATGAGACTTGCCCCACTGGGCAATTAAGTGTCAAGGGTATATTAGTGCTTGCTATTAGGTCTGAGCAAGTGCTGGACTGTAGGATGCTTTTTAAATGCTTAGGTTGAGAGTTAGACTACTTTCAAGGGAAAAACTGAAGAGACTTGGTGGAGCCGGGAATAATTTAGCCCTAGCTAACCGGCACTGCCCGGATGTGCAAAACCGTGCAAAAGCGTTTTTTACAGCAGGGAAATGAAAGAGATAGACATTAGCCCAAAATGGCCTATAAACTACTAACTTCTACGCTGGAACCACTCCTCCAGGGACAGATGGCTGCTCAAAGCTCCCTCTCTCACAGGTGAACAGAGAAACCTCCCTTCTATCCAAGTAAGGTATGGGCAACTCAGAAACTTGTAATACAACCCCGAATTCAGCACTAGCCTGAAAACTGGACTATACTAGCTTAGAAAGGTGGGAAACAAGGAAACTTTTTTTTTTTAAAGATAAGGCAAAAGCAGTAAAAAAAAATACACTTAAAACAGCTTTAAACGACTACAAACAGTAAAAAAATACACTTAAAACAGATTTAGATGACTACAAGCAATTAGAAAAAGCTTTTAAACAAATTACCCAATTAACCAGTAAAAAAATCTCAAACCTGAATCCTGTTCTCAGACAAGTTCTAACTGCACACTCCTACCACTGGGGTGCAGGGGAACCTTCTCCAAAAAAGAAGGCCTGGATTAGTGCTCAAGTTATACAAACAAAGCTAGATTCAGCAGGCCTGAATCTAGTTTATGCGACAGCAAACAAGGCACACCAATTTCAGTAAGAAACAGTTTAAATATGCAGGCACTATAAGCCTCTAACCAGAAATTCCCAGCTCAGAAGGCCAGAGTCCAGCCTCTCCTCCCACAAGAGTAAAGACCACAAACCTTCTTAATGTAAAATGACTGGCCTGAAGCCCAAGTACTTAAACCAGAACTAATACACTTTAGAATAACAGACACTGAGCCTTCAATCAGCAGTTCCCAACTTAGAAGGATGTAAGCTACCTGTCCTGCCACAACAGTGCAGACCACAAACCTTCTTAATGTAAAACAACTGGTCTGAAGCCCAAGTGCTTAAACCAAAAGGCTTAGAATGATAGTTAAACCAAGCGGTAATAAATACAATTGAGTACTTTTAAGATTACGCAAAAGCAAAATAAAGTAGGAAGAAACACAAATACAGTGAAAGCAGATGAATAAAGAGCAAAATTTATTTATTTATTTTTGAGTGAGCAAATGAGATGGGCCCAGGAGGAGTATCCAAATGCAAATTTACAAGAGGGGCGGGCAGTTTTAAAGCCACCAAGATTAACACCAAAACAAAAGCAGGGAGAATGGGTGGGGAACTGACTGAAAAAAACAGAGCCACAACTTTCAGCTAGGTAGTATTCACTGCAACACAAATAAATCAATTTAAATGCTGTATTATCTGAAAAAAGTGCAGATAAAGATTTACTTAAATTCACTTATATGTCCAGTTGATTGCAGGTAGATCTTACCGGCCAAAGCTCAGAGTTTAAGCAGAAAATAATCCAAAATGTACCACTTATATAAGGCAGAAACCGAATATCAATGAAGTAGAACTACCTCCACTTATCACTGGCTATGCAGGAATTCCAGCTAGCACTAAATTCTAACAAGCATTTACTGAAAAAACAGAGCCACAACTTCCAGCTAGATAGTATTCAATGCAACACAAATCAAGTTAAATGCTGTATTTGAAAAAAGTGCAGATAAAGATTTACTTAAATTCACTTATACGTCCAGCTGATTGCAGGCAGGTCTTAGCCGGCCAAAGCTCAGAGTTTAAGTGTGCAACTACACATACTCTCATAGTCTACCCCCTGTAGCTTCAGGTCTCAGCATTGTTTAACATCATCATCCTTCTCAGTTTTCTCTCTGTCTCTGAAACTGAAGTGTTAGTTTTACTTTTTAAGTATTAAAACTTTTTCTTTGGCTTACTGTTAATAATTGAGTTAGCCTCCACTGAGAAAAACAGCTGTTTCAACAAATGCACACGTTACTATGTTTATGCTTTTACCCTGTGCATTTAGAAGCATCAGTTGTAGTCTGTTATATTACATTTTACAATTATACTGACCCATTTAACACAAACTGTAGAAATGAAGTGGGACTAACATTTTCCATTTCTTCCACTGTGTTTTTTTTTCTAGTTTATTGGAAGCCATTTATGACATTAATGCTTAACATAGGTCTGGTTCTTGCTGATCAGCCTTGAAATTCTTCCCTTCTAGAACATAGAACATTTTCTTCTGCTTTTTTGTTCACTTATTTTTTATTGTCCCAGATTTTTTCATGACTGACATTTAAATACTGTTTCTGCTAGCTGATAACTGAATTTCTCCCAAGTATATATATTTTATTGTTTTTTTTTTAAAGCTTTCTCACTTTAACAAATGAGCTCAAGTCAATGTGATTTTCAGTCAGCCACCATCTTGAAACTCTCTTTCAAATATTCTAGAGGAAGGGTCACTCTAACACTAGATCTTTGTATTTGCATTTACTCCCAAGTTGAGGGGTTGGTTTAGCCATTTCTTTCAAAGCTGTTTTCATCCCTTGCGAGGGCTAACATGGATTACATTTGCATAACAGAACAATATTGGTGCTTCATGTTACAAAACCCAACACCATTTTAAACTCTATTTCTCCTTTCTTCTGAATGCTAGTGGTCTCGGAGTTGGTTATATTTAATAAGGGATGTGCGAGGTAAAGCCATCTGCAAAAGAGAACTTTAAACAGTGTAAGGCTTTACAATTTTTAAGTTTGTGATTAAGAAACGCACAATTTTAGCATACACTTGGGCTAACTCTAGCCTCTCTCATGTGACAGTATTAATGTAGGGGAACAAGATTCTTTAAAAACAGCAACATTGGCATGCACTGTATTTAGTTCTTTTTGCCTTTGAGAAAACATTGGCCACTTAACTGCTTTTCCAAAGAAGAGTTGCATCTGACTGACATTAATTTTCACAACAAATTGAAGAATTGTCATTTTTCTCATCTTTATTTACTTTGGAGGGCTGTCTTTACCCTTTAACTCAGTAAATTGAAGTACTTGTGAAAAATTGATCACTGGGTGCTTATTTTGCCAAGTCTGCAAATACAACATTCAGTTTTGTAATTTGTGTCAGAAAATTTACACAGTGGCTAGCCTGAGGAAAATTAACGCTTTGCCTTTGTACCTCAGTGAAAAAAGCATTCATAGACTGCAGAAACATAGTGAAAAAAACAGACTCGTAAGCAGAGAAGTTTCTTTCACAGAAAAGGAAGCAAATAAGAAGAAATCCAAAAAGTATATGAAAAGAGAAGTTGCTAGTGAAAAGGATAAAAGCTTAAACCATTTTCCATTTCATCAGAAAAAGAGTTTTTTGAGGTGTGGCTGCTGTTACTACGGAGATTCCAGAGTTTGTTATAAAGCCATCAACATGAAACTGTCCAATGCTGTTTCTTCCTACTTTAAAAAAATGAAGGCTACATCATTTTCAACCCAGTTATTCAGGCCATAGTCCAAAAGCTAGCAAAAATTACTCGTCACATGAAGGAGATGCAACTTGAAAGTCTAGAGTATGTTTTGCCTGTAGGGTCTCAAAACTCCTGTCCATACGAATTATTAGAATTACCACCAAAAGCACATCCCTTCCAAACCTCAGCCATTATTTACCCTGACCGTCAATTACAACTAATTTGTGAAGTAGTATTTTTAAAATTGTTCAAGAAGCCACTGCATGTCCGCCTTAACCTACATCAGTTTCAGATCAGGCCAGCGTCAGACTGTAAAGGAAATTGTATAGTACAGAAATTGACCAACCAGTGAACTTTTTGAAGGTTTATGAGAGGAAATGAATAGCTTTCCTTCACCAGTGTCTTTAGATGAATAAAAAGAGCATTAAAAAAAACTGCACTATTTCAACTAAGCTTGAAGCTTCTGGAACACATTCTTTCTTTGTTTTCCAGTTTATTCCTTCAGTTTAATCTGATATTTAAAGGACTGATATATTGCCCAGCAGAGAACCTCTCAACTGTCCATATGGCAGCATTTAGAACATATCCATTTTCCCTTTGCTTGACAGATGATAAAGAAGAATTACATATACGCCAGCGAAACCAAATAACCACAAAAGTATTTCATTCATGTGGCGTATCCTTGAAGATATCACATGTGCAGTAAATTATATGGGGAAATATTTTGGCTGGCCGTAAGCTAAGTTTCTTGTCATCTAAGATGGGATAGTTTGAAAAAATGATACTTAAGCAGACAGAGGGATTTGTGGAAAAATTATACTTAAGCAAACTGAGAGGTTTGTGGTACCATTATATAATTTATTCAGAGATGCGATGCTGGGTAATTACCAACATCTAGATCCACAGGCCCCCACTTCTAAAGAGAGCTGACATGATGTATAAAAGCCACAGTAGATATGCCAGTTGCGGTGGTGCAGCGGTTAGCGTTGTTGCCTCACAGCAAGAGGTTCTCTGGTTCGATTCCCAGCCGGAGTGCCTTCTGTGTGCAGTCTGCATGTCCTCCCCGCAGTCAAGTGACGTTTAAAGACATGCAGGTAGGTGCGTGCGTGAATGGGTGTGCCTTCTTTGAAGGTTGGGCAATGGGCTGGCACCTTGGCACCTTAAAAATCCACTGCCAGTCATTAGTGGACCGAAGTTCCGCTGTGGCCACCCCTAACCGAGAAAAGATGAAAGACATTAGTTTAGATAGGCCAGTTTTATATAAGAGTCAGAAAGCAGGTCCGGTCCAGACACAATCTTCATGCCTCTTCCTTCCATCAGAAAAATACTCACTAAACCTCGCTATTGTTTGACATGGAGTCCAGAATCTTAGATATAATGAGGAAGTGCTTCTAGTAAACCAGCCATTGTGTCACTCAGCTGTCTAGCTAAGCATTGTCCTCTGCCAGAACTTGATTTTGAGATAGATGTAAGAATGCTTTCAAAACAGACCAGAAGAGGATACCAGGGACATGCAAGAGAAGTTAAATGGTATTGCTGAGAAAAGTGGAGTACATGTTGTTACATGTGCTTTTCCCACAGTAGATGTATCTTCAGGGACATCTCCAAGGATAGTGTTAAATTGGCGCACTTGTTAAAGGACTGAATCCAGTCTGAATTATGTGAATGCTAGAGCTAGATACTCCAGTTTCCACAGACACTTCTTTGACAAACCAGCCAAAAAAAATATGATAAATGCTGGCTAGATGAATAAATAAAAATAGTTTTCACTTCATGACAACGTCTAAGCTGTCAAACTCTTCTTTGACATACCCAGTGTATAAGCCCTCATCAAATGAGCACTTATAGACAGTGTAGGAGGTACCAAATGGCTGCGCTTTTCTAGGACCCCAATTTCCCTCCCTCCCTCCCTCCCTGCAGCTTTACCTCAGCTATAACCTGAGTAAGGCAAGCATAGTTTCCTCCACTAATGCAGCTGTGTGCACAACCACTTTGGTAGCTGCCATTTCTAAAGATTATATTTCAACAAAAAGGCAAAAGCAGGTGGAATGAGTCCTCTCAGATATTTCTAGCCTCAGCAGAGGATCTTGGCATGGATGCCCACTTTTTCCTCTGCAGTTTCCCCTCTACCTGGCGCCATTAGCTCAGAAAATACGTTCAGAAATTCAGGGATGCATTTGGTATGTATACTAGAATAAAGTGGCTTTATTTATTTTCATTTACTCCAGTTCCTACCTCCAATATAAAAAAACTTCTGTCAAAACTTAAGCCAACTAAACTAGCTGCCGACAGTCTCCCCTGTGAATACCAAAAAATAGCACCCGACACCCTAGGCTATCCAGTCTCTATCCTGATTAACGGGTCCCTATCAGAATGCTCTGTCCCTACACTGTGGAAATTATCCCACATTATTCCCCCTCCATAAAGGTGGCCCCTCCACCAAATTCTCCAACTACTGTCCCATAGCTATCCTCTCCCTACTTTCCAAGATACTTGAGAGATGCCATTCATTCTCAAGTCCTAGATTATCTCCTAACAACCTCCTCTCCAGCACACAACATGGTTTCAGACCATTCCGTAGCACTACGACCACCTTACTTTCTTTCACTAACACTGTCCTTCAGCATAAAACAGTGGCTTATACTCCTTTGCAACTTTCTTATATCTATCCAAGGCTTTTGACATGGTCTCATACAAACAGCTTATGTCTGTTCTCACTAATCTATCCTTTTCCCAATCAGCTACTGACTGCTTTCACAGCTACCTAACTGACCATCTACAATCCGTTGTTTGGCATAATGACATATCTCCACAACTCCCTGTCTCATTCGGTGTCCCCCAAGGATCCATCCTCAGACCCCTACTTTTCTCATTCTTCACCAATAATCAGTTTGCTGCCACCAGAAAGGCCTCTCTCTTACAATAGGCAAATGACTCCACCATCATCTGCTCAGCTCAATCCCTACCCATACTGCAAAAGATCAGTCAGGAAGCCTTTACCTTTGTAGAAATTTGGTTATCTAATGCCCAGTTAATACTCAATCCAAACCAGACTAAACTCCTCATCTTCCAGCCCTCAAAATCTAACCTAACCAACTCCCACTTTAATATTACAGCCAACAACACCATCATCTACCCAACAGAACATACCAAACTACTAGGTGTTGAAATTGACAACTGTCTCAAATCTGACATTCACATTTCTCTGACCACAAAAAAGTTTACAAAAAACTAGGGGCTTTGTACAGAAATAAGCAATTCCTCACACCAAAACAGCCAGAATCTCAGTTGCCGATTCCCACCTTATCCCCACCCTACTCTATGCTTCTCCTGTACTTACCAAACTAAGGCAAACCAACCTCAAGTCTTGATACAACAAAACTCGCCAAGTTTGCCACCGGGGCTACCTATCACAGTCACCACTGTATATCACTTACTGAACTTGACTGGCTCGAACTCCCTAAACTTCTTCATCTAAATCCACTCTCCCTTGCTCACACATTAGTGAACTATTCCCTTAAAGTCCCATCCCTCCAAAATCTACTCCAGCCCTACTGTACCACCAGATGACTATGCTCCAACAGCAAAAATCAACTTCAAGTAACCAAAGTCAAGAACTCAGCTAGGGAAGCACTTTTCTCCTGCATAATATCCAAATTATGGAACATTCCCCCTCCCCCAATAACCTCTATACAATCATGCAGTCACTTCAAAGCTGTGCTGAAAACGCACTTAAAAAAATCACTGGTTATGCCCTTGCTCCAATCTGGACTAGAGACCCTCTTTCTCTACCCCCCCCCCCCCCCCCCAGCCACTTAGACACCCTGCATGTTTCATTCCTATCCTTCATCTGCTGGCACTGGCAGTCCTGTTTATTTCTTAACTTCCTTAAGACCTCACTTCACCTCAATCTCCTAAGACATCTACCCACCATATATTCCATCTATACTACCTACTCTGTATACTGTCTCACTCCTTAATCTTCCCCTACTATTTCCTCCTAGTCTCTGCACCTGCTTCCACCATTTCACCAAACACGGCTTTATATCGGGCTCAGTCTATAGCCATAACTGGTATGTCCAATAAGCTTTATAACTACATCATTACTGTGATTGTTACTATTATACTAATGTTTCAATATGTGCCATCACAGATGCTCCTATGTATATAGGAATGCATACTCCATGTATATCCACTGTCCTTCACCAAATGTAAAATAAATAAATAAAATAAATAAATAAATGTTGCTCATATTTTGTTTGTGGCTTTTGCTGGCATTGTTTACTTGCATTTATATCACTTTTATTAACTCTGTATTTAATGTATTCTTTGTAGCAGATATTCTTACTTTCTAAGATATAAGGATGCAATTTTTTCAAGTATTTGGATGTAAACGTAAATGAAGATAACACAAAGGCAAGAGCAGTGAATTTTATACCTGTACATAAACTGGTCTAGCAGTATCCTTATTTATACGGGCATGGCAAGATGACATACTTGGGTATTTGGCTAAAAAGGAACTGGACCTGGATAATAAGATCCAACAGTGAAAATGTTCTTAGTCCTTGTAGGCTTATATACAGGTTAGGCTTACTTTTGCAAGCCTGAAGAAATGTTATTTAAGGTAATCAACAAGGAGTTAAAGGGTTTATATGGAACAGAAAGAGAGCAAAGGTCAGGTGAGAAAAGTTGAACCTTCTCTTAGACTATGAGTTGGCAGGGGTATTTTAAGGGTACTCATTTCAGACTTATAATTCAAGTAGATGGCTGTATCCAAATGGAAAAGTATGGGGTAATCTCAGGATGTCAATAATGGAGATATGGAAAGAATGTTTTATTGAAACCAACGTTAAACAAAAAAGTTGATAATCATACAGAGCACTATATTTATAAAATGGTTTATTTTTTCTTTAAAACTAGACAAGTGAACAACTGAAAGAAGGAAATTCTACCTATATGAATAACTGTAGTTAGAGTGAAGAGATAGAAGGTGGGTGGAAATAATTGGAGGAAATTGGCAAAAGATCTGAGGTATTGGGAGCAGATAATCCAGGCAGTGGAGGTAATAGAATGGAAAAGGGCTGTAAGCTGTTTGGATAACAAAAGGTCTGATTGTCAAGGACTGACAGCAGATTATAGATAAAGAGTCAAGGAGAGTGGGGCACAGAATGAAATACTAGCTATATTAAAGTTTATAACAGAGTCAAGATTAGCGTATGCTGTTTAAAAAGGAATAATAAGTAGGGTGCATAACGCACTCCATGAGAAGTATAAAAAATCAGACAATCAAAAAGGACTGAGAGAAGAAATGAAAAGGTAGATTACAAAAGAGCAATTTGAGGAAGTTTGTAGGACATCCAAATATGCAACCAAGTCAGAGATTTAGAATAATCACCTGAAAATGTTTATATAGGTATTTTTATAGCCCTAGAACACTTCATAAAATGTTTTGAGTGGAAAGTTAATGGAGGTATGATGAGGAAGGAATAAATTGGCAATGTGTTCTGGGAGTGTGCTGAATTAACTGATTTTAAAAATGAACTTCAATATTAGTAGGAACGTTGGGTAAACAAGTAATTATAACTAAAGAAATTATGTACCTAAGTTGGAGTTCAGATCCACAGATGCCAAAGTACAGAAAGGCTCTGGTGGGTTTATTGATTCTGGTATCTAAAAAGCACTCACTAGAAAATGGAAGTCAGGATGTTAAACCAACTATACTGAATGTTATGAAAGAAATACATGGACAAGAGATGAGAGTTCTGAGAGTCAGATGGAGTAAACTGCATTCAGATAATTGCTGTGTATGGGAACAGTAACATGCAAACAGAGACAAAATAGATGCAGATAGGTGGTAGACATTGGATGAATGGGAGTGTAAAGAGTGTTAGAAAACTTTTTTTAGCATTTGATGAAAAATAATTTTGTAAAAGTAAGTGTGTATTAGTTGAGTTAGAAATGGGATGCAAAATGTGTGTGAAAAATATAGTTGTTAAAAAACGAGTGAAAAGACAATACCAAATGTTTACCTTTATCAGGTTGTAGAGTGGAATTGTGAGTCATCAGAGTGATTTGTTTTCTTTTAAGTATTGGATGTTTTTAAGCTGCAAAACACAACAGAAAGAAACCTTTCCTTCAGAAATGGAAGAAATGGGTTACCTGGATCTAGTCTTTAGGTCAGGATCATCTGAAATGTCCAATACCAAGCCTTCTGGAATGCTTTTTATCACATTTGAAGCAGATCTTTTCCTTTAAAGTGCATACCTATGTTTTCTTCATATATTTCTGATTTTCTGTGGTTATCATGTAATCCTTCCATCAACATTTTCCTTAAAGGAATTCTATGCCTAAGACTACCAAGCAGACAAATTTCCTCTTCGTGAGACTTAACTTCTTTGGAGAAATGTAATCAAATTTGTCAGAAGTATTAACTACCTCAGACATGCAGATGATATGACTCAGATGGCTGAAAAGGAGGAAGTTCTGGAGCCACTGTTAAAGGAGAAAGTAGAATATGCCAAAGCTGGCTTTGATGCTCAACAGAACTAAAATTGTGTCATCTGGCCCTATCAGCTTTTTTGCAGGTAGATGAATAAGTGGGAGGCAATGTCATTTTGTTTTTCTCAGCTTAGAGATCTCTGCAGGTATGAAATTAAAAGAAGTGTCTTTCTTTGAAAGAAAGTCTGTCAGCAAAGTTTAATACAGTCAAAACTGTAATTTTTCCCATTAATAACATGGTTAGGAGAGTTGGACTATAATTAAAGGACAACTACAGGATACAGTACTTGTTTTCTGCTTACTGATGCTTTTTCCCCCTACCTGTCAACCCCACCCTTGAAAATAATCATCCAGGCAGGAGGAAGCATTTATTTCCACATTTTTATTGTTTCCCGACTTACTGCTAGCGGTAGAGATAGAAATCTTTCCTAAACGTTTATTCTCGGGGTCTTGATGGTATCATCAAGCCTTCCGACAAGTCGCCCATCACTTTTGAAGCTGTCCAGAGTGAAACACACCTTCTTTGGCTATTGTCGCCATTAAAACACCTTTTTTAATTATGCACGCCTTCCTGTATATGTATTCCCATCCCTCAGCCTGCCCTTTCATAAATATGCCGTCATCCAGGAGAAGGAACTTCCTTTTAAGTGCTAAGTTCAGAGACGTCATTTTTTTGAAGGAGTATTCATTAATTAGCATCACTTGTAAGGATATTACAAGTGGACCACTTATTTTTCAAGTCTACTAAGTGCTGCCTTTTTTGTTTAAATGCTCATTCATGGCTTACTGATGTTACGATGATACAGTGTGAAAGTCCGTTTTATGATCCTGCTGGTGTTTAAAGGGAGAGTGATGCTTCTTTCAAAACACATTTTTTACTCACCTGTGCCTACTTTTTCCCTGTAAACAGTGGACCCACGTCTCTTAGTCAGCTATTTTCTATTTACTTTTTGTCAGAATTCTGCACAGGAGGCCCCGTGGACTATGATGTTTGCAGATGACATTGTAATCTGTAGTGAGAGTAGGAATCAGGTTGAGGAGAGTCTGGAGAGGTGGAGATATGCTGTAGAGAGCAGAGAAATGAAGGTCAGCAGGGCTAAGACAGAATATATGTGTGTAAATGAGAGGGAGGGTAGAGGAATGGTGAGGATGCAGGGAGTAGAGTTGGTAAAGGTGGACGAGTTTAAGTACTTGGGATCAACAGTTCAGAGTAATGGTGAATGTGGAAGAGAGGTGAAGAAGAGAGTACAGGCAGGGTGGAATGGGTGGAGAAGGGTTGGGAGGGTGGCCTAATGGTTAAGGTGTTTCCCTTGCAAACACAAGGTGCTGTGTTTGAGTCTCACAAGGGATAATTGGCTAGGCTTAAAATGGCTCACAAGGGCAGCTAGCTTAGTACTAACCTATGAACCTATGAACCTAAGAGTGTCAGGAGTGATTTGTGACAGACGGGTACCAGTAAGAGTGAAAGGGAAGGTCTACAAGACAGTAGTGAGACCAGCTATGTTATATGGGTTGGAGACGGTGGCATTGACAGAAAGGCAGGAGTCAGAGCTGGATGTGGCAGAGTTAAAGATGTTAGGATTTGCACTCAGTGTAACTAGGATGCATAGGATTAGGAATCAGTATATTAGAGGGTCAGCTCATGTTGGACAGTTTGGAGACAAAGCAAGAGAGACGAGATTACGTTGGTTTGGACATGTGCTGAGGAGGGATGATGGGTATATTGGGAAAAGGATGCTAAGGATGGAGCTGCCAGGTAAGAGGAAAAGAGGAAGGCCTAAGATAAGGTTTATGGACGTGGTGAGAGAGGACATGCAGGCGGTTGGTGGGATGGAGCAAGATGCAGAGGATAGGAAGAAATGGAAAGAGATGATCCGCTGTGGCGACCCCTAACGGGACAAGCTGAAAGAAGATGATGATGATGAACTTCTGGAGTTTCCCACCCTCAGTTTAGATTGGTGATACCAGCCACAGTCTGAAATCACAGTGCACACTCACCCTCCATCCTCACCCTCATTACTGTACATGTGACCTTGTTTAAAAATCCCAGGATTGTTTTTATTCCGTCTGGAAAACAGGCACGCGATTGCTATAATTGTAATGCTTGCTGTGATAAGTGCATTTGTTTGCTGCAATGTCTTGTATTTTGGTAAAAATTTACGATCGTTGTCTGCTTGTACTTGATCTGTGTAATGCGAGCTCCTGATACTTAGCAGTCACACTTATCTTTATTGTATAGTCCTTTTGCATTTTCCCAGCAGCTGTGTGTGTGTGTGTGATCACATTAGAACGAATCCCATTTTACTATTAAGGTAGCTTGCTACCGTTCTGCATTTGTCCTTCATCCGAGCAGATTCGTTAAACAAATACATACTGCTGCTGATGCCTGTAAGACTGTTAGTTATTTAACTAAAAAAAAAAAGTAGTCAGAAGTCATGCTTTGTCTAGCGATTTCTATAATACTTGGTTGCAAAAAAAAAGTACTGTAAGTGTAAAACAGGAAGACAGTTTTGTTTTAGCACTACAGCTGCATGGTGTAATTTTGTTTCTTAAACTTTCCACCAGCAGTGCATGTACAAACTATCTGTGTGCCTGAAAGGACTTTAGGTATGTGAGCTCCAAATGTTTCCTGAAGTCCTGCATGTGACAACCGTGCCCTGGTCCAGCAATCAAGGACCCTCAATCCTCACCACTAACACCAGGGAGGTTGTCTCCAAGAAGAGAGAAGGGATGACTAATACACACAGTAAAGTACAATTTCCCTTAAGTGCACACAGAGATCACAGTCAGTCTGGGACTGGTTGCTCCCTTGCTCACTAGGTCCCCAATAAGACTCCCCACTGGCACAGCTATAGGGTCCAGGTCTCAGCCTAACTGGCCAAGCTAAAACCTCCAGTACCCTCTCTGTCCAACCAGTGCTTCGTGTTCCTGCCAAGTAGCTGACACAACACACACACACTTTGAGATAAGTATTTATACAACTTCACATACACTCCTGGGAAAGGCTGACACAGATTCTCCAACTGTGCCCCTTTACCCAGACTATACGGTAGTAATTACTGCCACCACCCAATTAATAATATCAGCTACTAAACAGCCCTTAAAAGGGTGTCCAATTATTACTGTGCAGTATTAATATCCAATGGTAATGTGACTATACAGTCTAAGGCTTATCAGAGTGGCCTATTACAATAACCTCTATAAATATACAACGTATTCTAGAGCTTATCTCTGCACAAAGCAGCCACAGGTAGAAGGTTTTAAAAATATTTAATAATAAATAATTAAAACACAAGACAAAACTACTACACCACAGAGATATCTAATAGTTCAGAGTTCACACAGAAACTTAAAATCATACAGTAGGACAGGTCTGATTTCAAAGTAAAATACATAATTAATCTTTACTAGCTTTAACTATTCCTACAAGAAATCACAGTGCTAAAAACTTACATGTGAGCATAAGCAGAGTGCTGGTAAGTTGGATATCAAGATCAAAATGCTGCCAGTCTCTTGTGAGAGACAGTTTATAAAACATCACTAACAAACATGTCTCTGGGTACTCCCCAGATTACATCATTTTTGACAATTATGTTTTCCCAATATTCATATTGCATCATCTTGACACCAGCTCGGAGTTCCCAGGCTAATAGAAACACCATTTACATTATTTAGCAAGCTAACACCTGCACAGGAGAATACAACAATAAAAGGCATTTCGCATATACACTCTAGCAGAAACCAAAGCAATAAAGCACCTTCCACATGCACACTCTAACAATTATTCCTTAAGTTAAGACAATAGGAAGAATGTGTTCAGCTAGCCGTCCTGGCACCATTTTTTAGATAATTGTACTTTCAAAGACATTTGAAATGCTTGGCTTGGTTTTCCTTACAGCAGATGGCAATGTTGCAACAATCTTGAAGTTCATATTTTATAGTGTTTTCTTTCATTTAAAAACACAAGCCTGTATTTTACATGTATTTATACAAATGATAGAATTATATATCAAATTCTATTTGCCTAGGCTGGCAACCTTTGCCCATCTCTTCCCAATCATCACATCTCTTTCCCCCCGAGGAACTCAAGCAAGTTTTTCAAGTGCCCCTTAAGAAACATTGCTTGAGAGTGTCAGGTCTATCTGGGTGTACCTCACCCCATTCCCTGTCTTGAGAGCCCATCTGCATTGGCATTGCTACTCCCACTGCGGTGCTGCACTGACATATCATATGCTTGCAACCCCAGACTCCATCTTAGCAAATTGGCATTTTGCTGACTGGTTCTGTTTAACCATGTTAGAGGAATGTAATATGTCATCACAGTGAATTTTCTTCCATACAGATAAGGCTGAAGTTTTCATAGTGCCCACACTATGGCTAGACATTCCTTTTCTACCGCTGCATAGCATTCCTCCCTGGGTTGGAGCCTACAACTGAGATAAACCACTGGGTGCTCTTCTCCCTCTGAAGAAATTTGGCTAAGTACAGCCCCCACCCCATAGTTTGAAGCATCCACCTGCACAACTAAGTCTTTGCTGTAGTCTGGACTGGCTAACACAGGGGGTCCTCCCAAAGCTTCCTTAAGCTTCTAAAATGCCTGCTCACATGATGGGGTCCACACTACCTTATCTGGCTTGTTCTTCCTTGTCAGGTCTGTGAGTGGAGCAACTATGGTACTATAACTAGAAATGAACTTTCTGTAGTACCCTGCTGTCCCTAAGAATGCCCTCACCTGCTTTTTGGTAACAGGTGCAGGCCATGCCTGAATGGCTTCCACTTTGGCAGGTTCTGGCCGTATCTTACCACTCCCCAATCTATGTCCTAGGTAGGAGACCTCTGCCATACCCACCTGGCATTTGCTCGGCTTAATGGTCAACCCTGCCCTCTGTAGTCTGCCCAGCACCTCCCTGACATGCTGAAGGTGCTCTTGCCAGGAATGGCTGTAGATAGCAATATCCATGTAAGCAAGGGGCAAACCCTTCTGCTCAGATATGATCTACCAGCCTTTGGAAAGTCGCTGGGGCATTCTTCATCTCAAAGGGCATCTTTGTGAACTCATACAAGCCAAAAGGAGTCACAAAGGCTGACTTTTCTCTAGCACTGGGAGTCAAAGGCACCTACCAGTAACCCTTGGTAAGATCAGTGGTTGTAAGATACTTAGCTCCACCCAGCTGCTCTAGGGCCTCATCTGTCCCAGGCACAGGGTAAGCATCTGACTCTGTGTGACTATTTAATTTTCTGTAATCCACACAGAACCTGGTGCTGCCATCCTTCTTTGGCACCAGTACCACTGAGGAGGCCCAGGGACTGTTGGACTCTTGAATCACCCCTAGTTCCATCATCTCCTGTACCTCCTCCCTCAGAGTCTGTTTGACTCCCTCAGCCACCCTATATAGCCTGCCTGCTAGGCCTTTGGGGTCCTGTATCCACCTGGTGCTGCACCAGGTGGGTGCTCCCTGGTTTCCCAGCGAACATGCCCCCAAACTCCTCCAACACTGCTCAGATTTCTCGAACCTGGGTAAGAGATAGCTGCTGGGACATTGCTACCCCTTCCACCGAGGTGTCAGCCCGAGCCTCACTGAGGAGATCAGTCCCCAGATCACCTTCAGACTCCTCCTGCAATCCACTGCAAATGCTCAGCACAAGGGCCTCCCTATCATGGTAAGGTTTAATCATATTAACATGGTACAATTTGTGCCCCTGAAGTCTGCCAAGCACTTCCACCATGTAGTTCACATCACATACATTTCTTACCACCTTGTAGGGTCCCTCCCAAGCTGCTTGCAACTTGTTGCGTCTGACAGGAATGAGAACCTTCACCTGCTGCCCTACAGCATACTCTCTAGGTTCATAGGTTGGTACTAGGCTATCGGCCCTAGGGCCTGTACAAGCCTAGCCATAACAATTCCCTAGCTATTTCTTCCCACACTATTTACTTCCCTGGACCCCTGTCTAGCAGGGCGACTGACGTGATTCCTGGGGTGAATTTTCTTTCTCCCATCCAGTCATCAAGGTTCCTTTTGAAGAGAGCCAAAGAGGTGCTCTGCTTGACATGTATGGACATTCTATTCCAGAGTCTGGGGAGTGTCTGGGTCAGGAACCTATCTTTCCAGCATGTTTTGTTTATTGTGATGACAAGGTTTAGATCCCTGGAGCATGTGGCTCTGAGGGATTGGGATTTCTTTAAGTGTAGCATGTCCAACAGCTCTGGGTTTGATATGGCCTTGTATGTTAAGCAGAGATCGCCTCGCAGTAGACGATATGTGACAGAGTATAGCTGGAGTTTTTTATGGCGGTCAGCATAGGGCATCTGCTTTAGGCCTGTGATTCTTTTAGTGAGGTATTTCTGCGGCCTTTCCAGTTGTTGCAGATGTCATGAGAGATACATACCAAATGGGGCATTGTATTCTATAATGGGTCTAATGAGGGATGAGTACAGTGGGACAATGACCTCCTTTTTCCTGGATGAAAATGCCTTTAGTGATGAGGTGTGCCACATAGAAGGATTTCCTGATTGTTGTGGTAATGTGGTTATTGAAGGTGAGACCACTGTCCACCTGTGTCCCTAAGTCTCTTATCACACTTTCGGTGTTTAGTGTACTGCCACCTATGTGGTAATTCATGGGTACATGTTGTTTCCCACAGGGGATAACTATACATTTCTTGGCACTGAGCTTGAGCCCATGGCTCTGGCACCAAGCATCTGTTTCTGTAAGGCCCTTTTGTAGAGTATCGACATCATTTGGGGATTCAGTAATGGCTCCCAGTTTGCAGTCATCTGCGAACTTTGTTAGCCAGAGTCCCTTAGTGTTGGCCTGTACTTCAGAGAAGTAGATGCCAAACAAGAGACGTCCCAGGACTGAACCCTGAGGTACTCCACTTGTCTGGAGCTGGATTTGGATTCAGCTACTTTTACAGTGTGGTTTCTGTCAGTAAGCCAGTTGGCAACCCTTCAAGTGACATAGGGATTAATGCCCACCTTAGTAAGTTTATCTATGATTCCAGAGTGGGGGATGGTGTCAAAGACCTTGGCGAGGTCCACATAGGCTGTGTGGACTGCCTTACCCTCGTCCACGGCCCTGGAGACTGATTTGAAGAAGTCAGTCAGGTTCAGGAGACAAGATCAGCCCTTCACGAACGCAAACTGGGTGGGGTCCAGTGTTTTAAGGTGGCCAATGTCTTTGTTTATAAGTTCCATGATAATACGTTCCATGGCCTTTCAGATCAGGCTCGTCAGACTGATGGGGTGGTAGTTCCCGGGATCCAAGGTGGATCCCCCCTTGTGGAGTGGGATAACTGTAGCTGTGTGCCACTCAGTGGGCATGAAGCCTGAGGTGAGGGTATGATTAAACATGACACTTAGGAGAGTTGTCAGTTCATTTTGTAGTTCGTGTAGTACACAGCCCAGGATGTCATCTGGTCCCATGGATGCTGTATTCTTAGCTTTGGAGAGTGCATTTTTTACCTGTGTTGCCGTTATTACCGGAATTTGGCAATCTTCCAGTATTGAGATGGGCCATTTAGGGGGTGAAGTTGGCACTGAATCAATCTGCCAGGATATTGGCAATATCCTTGGGATCAGTATATTTAATGCCATTCTGTTGTAACTCAGAGCAGATCTGAGCATTGCCATTTAGATTCTTCACAGTTATAGAATGCCTTGTGGTTGTCTTTGGAATTTTTGGCAGTTTTATTTTCCTAATTAGCTTTGAAGGATTTTATGAGGGATCTCAGCTTCTTACTGAGGCTGGTAAGGGAGTTTTTTGCATCCTGGGATTTTCCTCTTTTCTGCAACAGTTTTTCCTTTTGTTGTAAAGTTTGTTTATGGCAGGGGACCACCAGATTGGCGTCCTTTTTTTGGAGGATAACATCTTGGTTCTATTTGGGATGGTACAATTCATGCATGAGTGGATGTGCTCGTACAGTGCCTTAGTGTAGGACTCAGCAGTCGAACTTTCAGTTCCCATCTGCATGGGTGTCACGAAGTTTGTAACTTCTGACTTGAGTAGCATGAAGTTGGAATTGAAAATTTTTTTATGGAGGTTTCCTTACTGGTTGGTGGGGGTGGGATGGGGGTGTTAAGAATGATTAGCTTATGGTCTGACCTGACCAACGAGGGGGTGACCATAGGTGTGGAGCATTGATTTCCCATATTGGTAATGACCAGGTCTAGGATTTTGGAGCCCCTGGTGGGACTATGGATTAGTTGATCCAGGGCATTGGAATTTATGAATTCCAAGAACCGTTGGGCAAAGGTGTTGGTACACGAGTAGTTTTCCCAGTTAATGGCAGGGTAGCTGAAATCACCCAGTGTTAGGTTGTATATTAATATTTTCTAGTATGTTTAGAAAGGTGTAGTGAGAATCATGGAGCATGGTGGGGGATCTGTAGCAAGCTACAATTTGGATTACAGTCTTACCTAGTGTTAGTTGCACCTGGAGAATTTCAGACACATTTTGTTGGGCAACTAATTTGGTGGTGTGAATATCCTTGGTGAATATGGACACTCCTCCACCTTTAGTGTTTCAATCCTGGTTTGGTGGCCGAAAAGTGTGGTAAGAGTTGTAGCCTGGTATTGCAGAGGTGCTCTATGGAGCCTTGAACCAAGTGTCAGTTACTGATATCGATGTTCTCCATTTTTAGGAGAGCCTCGAGAGAGTGCATTTTGAAGTTTAGACTTCTAGCATTGAGTAGCATTACCTTCAGATTTTGCATGCTTGTACCTGTTACGGTGGTGGTTTTGTCCTTTGAACTTTGCCTAAAAAAGGCACTATGCCTAAAAAAGGCACTATGGGGGTGGCAAGAGCCTTTGCCAGTAACCTGAATCCCAGGGGTGACGGGTGCAGACTATCTCTGGCAAAGCATCGTGGTCTGTCGATCATGTCTTCCCAGGCATACAGATACTGGATCCCCTTTGAATGACACCAGAAGCTTAGCCAATTGTTGAAGTCAGTCATTTTGTCCTTGTATTGTGGTGTCATTCTAGGCGAAGGCAGGGTCATACCTGCCTGGGCCACATGATCCAAGAGCTCTTCCATGTCTCTCTTCATGTAGTCCAGGGAGGTACGTCTCAAGTGATTCACTCCAACATGGACAATGACAGAGTCATATTTGTACTTGTTGTGGAGTGACTTGAGTGCATGAGTTATGTGGCGGATCCTGCCACCCGACAGGCAGCTCACTGTAATTTTCTCCTTGTTCAGCCTGGTGAGTGGGACATGTGTGTGTCTGACTATAGAGTCATCTATGACTAAAGTGTTAGGTACGTTGTCTTGCCTTAGGGGCTGTTGCTGGGTGGCACACTAGTCTTGTGAGCTTAGTGACATTTTGGTTGTGATTGGTGTTTGTTTGCGTTTCAGCTTCATAGGTCCTTGTTGCTTGGGCAGGTTACAGTTAAGGGCCTCCGCATATGTGGATTTAGTGTTGCTATGTGTGGGTGTTGGTGGTGTCAGTTTAGAAGTGCTATGTGTTGCTTGAGGTGTAGTGCGGGTGTTAACCTTCTCCTCTTGACTGTGTATCGCAATCTTGGGTGGAGAGAGCTTTGCTTCCAGTTTGGCTATGTAAGTGCATCTCTCACAGGTTGTAGTGCTGGTTGGTAGGAGGAGAGGGTTGTCTGTGTACATGAGGCAATTGCTGCATTGCCCCAGTATGGTTAGATTCACCAGGTGGACAGGAGAAATCAATGGAAGCTGACCCTTGGACATGCCTGGTTTGGTGCTTTTTTTTTGTAAAGTACAGGAGCTGTTTTCCCTTCCCTTAGCAAGGTACTTTGCAGTTATAGGCTGTTTAGTGCCTATGATTAATTTATCCTTATTAATAAGGAGAGTTGAGTGCTTGTATCAGTTTAAGGCTCCCTAGTGTTTTCCAGCAGGTATTAGAGCAAGTGCTAGTCACAGGGATGCTTAAAGATAAGATGAAAAAAAATGGTTTATCCTAAACACTGCAGTGTGCACTAGAGAAGTTAGATGTGAAAGTAGGTAACTTAAGTTTTACCTGTCTAAAAAGTTAAGTTTTAGTGGAGAGTCACTATTTTTAAAACCGCAAGATAGATTGAATGGACATATGCCACAACAGACTCCTTGTGAGACTCACACTCACCTTCCCACTCATCTCTAATTAAATCTAGAGGTCCCCTCACCCTATACCCATACAGTAACTAAAACGGTGAAAAACCTGTGGATTCCTGGGGAACCCCTTTGTAAGCAAACAACAGATGGGGCAAACATTTGTCCCACTCCCTCTTAAACTGATCTGCAAATGCCTGTAGCATGGACTTGATTGTAGAGTTTCACCTCTCAACAAGACCATTAGTCTGGGGATGGTAGGGGTGGTCATCATGTGCTTCGCCCCACAGGACTTCCACAGACAAGCCAGCAGGTCTGACATAAAATTGGCACCTCTGTCAGAAAGTATTTCCTTTGGGAAACCTATCCTGCTGAAAATCTCTAGCAAAGCATTCTCTTCTCTGCCTCATTGGAGGACAAAGCTTCTGCCTCAGTGTATCATGTAGCATAATCTACAATCACTAGGATATACTTTTTCCCTGCGGAACTTGGGGTACTCAGAGGACCCACGATATCCATAACTACCCTCTCAAATGGCTCCTCAATCACAGGGAAAGACATCAAAGGAGCTCTCACCTTGTCTCCTGCCTTGCCTACCATTTGGCACTGCTCACAGGTCCTGCAGCACCCTGTTACATATCTGGAAGTTCCAGGCCGGTAGGAGTTTTGCATAATATGCCTCTTTGTACATTTTATGCCCATATGACCTGCAAAGGGAATATCATGGGCTATGGCTAGAAGCGCCAGACAGTAAGCTCTAGGCACTATAAACTGCTGTACTCTCTCACCTTCTAGCCCTCCCTCAGGGGTCCATTCTCTGTATAGTAACCTTTTGTTCCAGTATACAGATTCCCCCTTCCCTTGAGAATCAGGTGCCTCCCTGGCTACCTGCCTCAGGCTTTGCAATGTAGGATCTGAGAGATGAGCCTGTCTCAAGTCTCTCCTTGTAACCCTTCCCAGCTCCCCTTCCACAGGAAGTCTGGCATCGTCTGACAGCCGTGCCTCACTGTCAGCCTTGGTACTACTACTCACCTCTACCTTTGCAGTTGCCCTGTCCAAGGGAACATCAGTACCCACAAGCAGCTGTGGCTCACATTCAGTCTCACTGCTACAGCGTAGCTCACTCCCTGAAGTAACCACAGCAGCAGTCCTGGCTGCAAGTATGCAGTCTGTCTGGGTCTCCCCCAGGCTACCAGACCCACATGCTTGTCTCCTAGCCTCACTGCATGTAACTGCATAAGTACATAGTATTGCCTCATCCAAATCCTTCCCTCTCAGGACATCTGCAGGATAGTAGTTCCATACCCCTGTTGTCTCAAGACAACTCACTGTTGGCATTTTGTCTTTCCCACTTACTGGCTCCTTCACCTTTGGTTCCCCACCTTGCCTCCGTGGACATTTCTATGCCACATGGCCCCACTGGATGCATTCAAAACATTTAACCCTAGCTCCTGGACGTGTACCTGGACTAGTGGCTTCCCCTGCTACTGGGGGATTCAGTTGTGGCAGTCTGTGCTGCCCACCATGGGTTCCTTTAGACCCATGAGCAGTACTGCCCTGCTCGCTAGGTGTAGGTCTCCCTTCTTCCCCAACTCCTCTGAAGTAGCACACTGTTTATCAGCTAACCAGATTCTCATGTCCTCAGGCAAAGTGCTAAGGGCTTGTTCCCTTACCAAAAGGTCTGCCAGCCCTTCAAAAATGGTGACTGGACATCCACTCACCCAGCTATGAAAATAAGTGCTCAGTTCAATAACATATTCACATACATTTTCATCTGCCTTGCGTGTATGTTCACAAAATGTTTTCCTATACATTTCAGGTGTTAGCTTAAAACATTCTAACAAATGCCTTTTTACAGCAGTATAATCAAAACAGTCAGTGTCATGCATTTTTACTAAAGAAGTTACAGCTTTACGATGGAGTAAGGGGGTCAGGAACCGTACCCAGAGCCTTGGGTCAACTTCATACTGTTTACATACCCGCTCAAACATATGAATGAAGCTGTCAAAATTACCCCCCTCTTTAAACTGTGGAAGAAATTTAACGACCTTTTGTGCTTCTGGGGTCTGGTCACTCCCTTCTCCATTACCTCCATGACTCTGGCGAAGAGTCAGCATTTTCCTCTCATGCCTCCTCTACTGTTCATTTTCTTCAGCTTCTAGGCTCCTCATTCTCTCGGCTGCTTCTAGTTCCATACGCCTGGCCTCCAACTCAAGTCTGGTTCCAGCTGGATTTTTAAGTCCACTGCAGAAAGGTTGAGCTGTCCATTCTCCGAGGATGTTGTATCTCCACTGTCAGTCTGATTGTCCTCCAGGCTGCTGTTTTCTGATGCAACTGTAACCATGTCTGCTTTAGTCAGGTTTCCATGCACCAGTCCCGTAGCCTGGCACATCTCTACCAGCTGGCTCCTTGTCAGCTTTCCATACTCCTCTGCTGACATGCTGCCTGCTCCCCCTGACTAACACTAAGCTAACAAAAGAAATAAAACAATTGTGATCTGAACTCTGAGTATACACTGCGTGGCTGTTTTAGAGTACAAAACACTTTTAGAGATCAGTGTACATAAGCTACAGGAATTTGCTCTACCCACACCACTACAAGCCAATTAGTGTATGAAGTAGATCCCACCACTGCCACCACTTGTGACGACCGTGCCCTGGTCCAGCAATCAAGGAACCTCATTCCTCACCACTAACACCAGGAAGGTCGTCACCGAGAAGCGAGAAAGGATAACTAATACACACTGCAAAGTACAATTTCCCTTAAGCGCACACAGAGATCACAGTCAGTCTGGGACTTGTTGCTCCCTTGCTCACCATGTCGCCAATAAGATCCCACCACTGCCACCACTTGTGACGACCTTGCCCTGGTCCAGCAATCAAGGAGACTCAATCCTCACCACTAACACCAGGGAGGTCATTTCATAGAAGAGAAAAGGATAACGAATACACACAGTAAAGTACAATTTCCCTTAAGTGCACACAGAGATCACAGTCAGTCTGGGGCTGGCTGCTCCCTTGCTCACCAGGTCCCCAGTAAGACTCCCCACTGGCACAGCTACTTGTCAGGGGCACGAAGCACTGGTTGGACAGAGAGGGTACTGGAGGTTCTAGCTTGCCCAGTTAAGCTGAGACCTGGACCCTATAGCTGTGCCAGTGGGGGGTCTTATTGGGGACCTGGTGAGCAAGGGAGCAGCCAGCCCCAGACTGACTGTGATCTCTGTGTGCACTTAAGGGTAACTTGTACTTTACTGTGTGTATTAGTTATCCTTTTCTCTTCTGTGAGACGACCTCTCTGGTGTTAGTGGTGAGGATTGAGGCTCCTTGATTGCTGGGCCAGGGCACGATCGTCACACTGCACATGCGTTTTACATTGTTAGCTGTATTGATTCAGGGCTTGTCACTTGAGTAAACATTGCTGCTTCTTGGTGACTAGATAAGGTAGTGTCTAATGAATTTGCACTGTAAAAAGTCTATTAAATAAGGCATCTCTAGATAAATACACAGCTGTGTAGTCCTTCTGCACAAGTAATCTGAATACAAAAAAAATATATAATTTATGTATACAAGATCAGATGCTGAAGTCTGAATATCTGAAGTCCTGGAAGTCATGTGTCATGAACTCTCTCTCTTTTTTTTTTTTAACAATGTAATGTGATTTATTGTTTTTATCAGTTATAAAGTTGTCACATTGTTGTATTCACTGCTTGTCACTGATAATAAATTACATTTTGTGTATGCTCAGAATCAAGCGTTTATAACAGAATTGTGATATTGGAGAAACTGTACTTCATAGTGCATAACATGACATTTTGTGCATTTTGCCAACTGACTGCGCCACAAGCTTAATAGAAATTGCAGTGTGTTGGGCTACATCTCAGGTTAGGAAGAGAGACAAAAAAAAAATTGGAAAAAATATGTACACATTCATATGTAAAATGTGTGTGAGTGTATATAGTGTGTGTTTTCATCTGAGTTTATGTCTGTATCTACATGTGCATGAGGATGTGTAAATGTAGGTGAAGAGAATTGGATACATTATTTCAAAACTAATCAAATGATTCTCGTCTGCTGACTGAAGTACAAATTTATTGACTACAGAGTGCAGAGCCTTGTATTCTAAGACATGGTATCAACATACATCTCTGGGATGCCTTTGTAACTGGAACGACTATTGTTATGCATGTTTGCATGTTACTTGCAGGGACTAAAGTTTGTGTTTTCATCAGCAATATACTACAGCAGCACCTAGTCATGTAAATAATTAATCAGCAAATTGTAGGTAGTGCATGCAGCACACACAGCATGCAGACAGCATGGCATTAGTTTCCAATAAAAAGATTCGAAGGAAAGATGGCATTCTAATTCTATTGAATAGTTGTTATAATTACGCAAAAATTATCATGATGTTGTGCTATCTTTCAAGCCACTGACAAATTTTATACAAGTGTTTCAGTGGCTGTAGAACCAGAAGACTCAGCACTCTGGGTTTGTTTATTTATTTATTGTATTTTATTTTATTTTACATTTATTTACCTGGATGGTCCGACTGGATATATGTCCATTTTCAGCGGAGGCCCGGGGGGAAAAGCTCCAAGTTGGTAGATTACATTACATTAGTAACATTTACAAATTAACATAGTTTACAGTCTTCAGTAAGGTTACAAACATTTATAGAACATGATAGTCAACTGAGAGTTTCACACAGGGTTTACACAGACATGAACTTTATCCCGTAACGAGCTCTAGATATGCCACAAAGCAAAGTCATATACATTTTAGAGTCAAATGACAGATTTAATTAGGCAAGATATCCAATACCAGGGAGTTGGTGTTAGTCAGGTTTTTAACAGGGACATATCCAGTGCATTTGAAAGTGTAGTTTGAGGCTTTTTTGAACTGGGTTAGAGAGGTCTGGAGAGTAAGTTCAGCAGGCAGAGAGTTCCAAGTTTTGCCTACAGAGTTGGCAAATAGAGAGTCACCAGCCACATTTATGCTTTTGGTTGGTTGAACCAACAGTTTGCCAGCAGAGCGCAGTGACCTCAGGTTGCTGTAGGGATTAATGATCTTGTTTAGTGCTGGTGTCTTATCGGGGTGGTTTAGAACTTTGTGAGCTATTATAAAGTTGGTTGGATTGGAGAAGACTAGTCCATTCAAGCCAACCTAGTTGAGTTAAGTTGATACAGTGGTGGGTCCTAAAGGTTGTACCTGTATCAAATCTAGCAATATGATTGTAACAGCTTGCAAGTTTGCTAAGAGTGGTTTTATTCAAGTTAGTGAAAAGGGGGGAGTTATAGAGAAGGGTAGACAGTAAGTGGGAGCAACCGATAGAAGGTCTTGCAAATGGAATGAGGAAAGGTTTAATCCTATAGAGGGATCCCAGTTTTTTGTTGACTGTTTTGATGGTTTGATTGACATGGGTATCATATTTTAGGGTATTGTCGACTGTAACCCCTAGGAGTTTGGTGTGAGCATCTGGGATATAAGTGTGCCATTATTAGATCTTATGGTAAAGAATGGTGAAGAGGACTTACAGGTGGGGGGAAAAAGTAGCAGCTTAGTTTTGTTGGGGTTTAAAATAAGCTGATGGTTTCCGAACCATTTTTCAACATCATCGAACTTATTCTGGGTTAGAGTCATCAGCTCAGTTGCGGAGGAGGCTGCACAGATTAAAGTGGAGTCGTCCGCGTATTGGATGCAGGTGGCCTTGGGAGTGATTGTGGGTAGGTCATTGATAAAGACTGAGAAGAGAAATGGTCCTAGTATGGGACCTTGGGGGACTCCTAGTGCGATGGGTAGACGAGTGGATAGTGTATTCTGCCATAGTACTGCTTGTTGTCTGACAGATAAGACTGGAACCATTTAATCGCATAGTTATTTAGTGACAGTTTCTTCAGGGTATGGATAAGTAGTTGGTGGTTTACCATATCAAAGGCCTTTGAGAGATCTAGGAAGAGAGCTGAGGTAAGTTTGTTATTGTTTCGGTTGAGGTTAATGGCATTAGAGAAGGATAGGAGGGCTGAGGTGGTGCTGTGGTTTGGCTTAAAGCCATGCTGAGAGTTGGCCAGTAGTTTATTCTGGGTGAGATAGTGCATTAATTGGTTATGGACACATTTTTCCATTATTTTGGCCAGTGGTGATAGTATGGCTATTGGTCTGTAGTTTGAGAGGTCTAAAGAGTTCCCTACTTTATGGAGAGGAATAACGTGGGAAACCTTCCAGATAGAGGGGATGGTGGCTTCGGACAAGGTTCGGTGTATAATAATAGAAATAGGGTAAGCAATGGCATCTGCCACTTTATGTAGATATTCTGGTGGGAGGAGATCAGCTGCTAGGGTAGTGGGTTTTAGTTTGTTAATTAGAGATCTGATGGTTGATGTAGATACAGGCTGGAAGTTAAAGGAGAGTGGGGTAGTGTTCGAGGAGGAATCCAGATTGGGGCCACTTGGAGCCAGTTGGCTAGCTAGTAATTGGATGGTCTTAGTGAAGAAACTGTTAGACATTTGAGGTTTCCTCTGGAGATTTTGGATTACAAGCTGACGAGGTGTGAGTGGTTGATTGTCCGGGGTGGAGAAGTTTGTTTACTCCTGCCCAAAACTTTTGAGGTTTGTTCTGATGTTTTTGTTGAAGGCGTTGATAGAAGTTTTTTTTGTCTAACAGTATGGCTTTCTTAGTGTCATTCCTTAGCTGCCAGAATTTAATATGGTCAAGTGGGTCTTTTGAGATGCGCCATTTGTCCCATGCTTTATTTCCTGCTATGATTTTGGTTTTGGTTACTTTAGACAGCCAGAGGGCAGTTTTAGTTTGGGCTCTAAGGGTGCAGACAGGAGTGTGGGAATCTAGAATGGTAAGTCTGGTAATGTTTGTTACAACAGAAATTCCAGTAAGTGTGTTCATCTTCAGTTATAATTGCAATGAGTGAATGGGTAACATTAAGTTCACCCTGGGGATCACTACAATGGCTCTACTGGATAGAGGGACTGGGAGCTAATGTCTGGCAGCATGGTGGCAGGGCACATTTATGGGCTAGGCTTGTGAAGCCTCCAGGGCAGTTAGTCTAGTACACACCGATGAACCTATAAAAGATTTCAAAAGTTAGATGACTATCAGATACCAAGATATATAAGATCTTCTGCCTTTACTACAATAATATTCCCAGTAAAGGCTTTTGACTCAACTTGTATAATACGTCATCATCTGGTAAAGTTTTGTATGACTTATCACAAAACAGTGTTCTGATTAACCATCATCACCCCCCCCCCCTTTTCTCATCTTTTACATGGAGCTGGGTGTCATGTCAGTTATCACCATCTTGCTCTCTCAGTTCAGTGCCACTCTCATACCTGTTTCACCACTCATAGCTGACTGTCGCAGGCTTTCACTCACACAATCCATGCACCTCTTTGGAGGATGCCCTCATTTCCTCTTGCCTTTTTCCTTTCTCTCCAAAATCTTCTTCACCAAATTATCTTATGCCTTTCTGCACATGTGCTTGAACCACCTTAATCTGTTCTCTTTGACCTTGTCTACAACCAGAACCATTTTGGCTTCTGCTTTGATATCCTTATTTCTTCGTATATTCCACAGTGTGCCGCCTACCACATGTCTTAGGCACTTCATCTCCATCACCTCTGGCTTCCCTAACTGCTCTGCCTTTACTGCCAAGGTTTTTGTACCATGCAGTAGCACTGCTCTTCACTGTTTTGTACACTTTGCTTTTCAACGTCTTTGGCATTCTTTTGTTATATACTACCGCTGACACTTTGTGCTAGTTGGCTGCACCTTTTCTGATTCTAGCTTTGGCCTCCTCATTTATACTTCCCTTTTCCACAAACACCCCTTTTAGATACTTGAAGATGTTAACCCGTTCCACTACTTTCCATTCTATCTCTGTTCTCAGCTGCTTCTGATTTTCCCCATTTGCTGCCATTACAGCTTTCTTATATGTACTCCAGTTTAATTCCATGTTCCTTCAGGTTTGCATTCCATTCTATTCCACTATCCTTTGCTGAAGTTCTTGCTCCAAGTCTGCAGGTAATGTTATATTGTCTGCATACAGCAACTTTGTTAATTTGTCCCCTCCAACCTGTTTCCTATTGTCGTCCATCACTAGTATGAACAACACTGGGCGCAGAGCTGAACCCTTATACACAGCTACTCTCACTGGGAACTCATCTATGAGACCAAACACTGTTCATGCTTGACTCATTGGGTCTTTGTATGTAGCCGGCACTAATTCTACCAATGTTTCTGGGACTTAGAACCACAGCAGGACTGCACAAATCAGCTTTCTTGGGACCTTTTCATATGCTTTCTCCATGTCTAGGAATGCCCATTTGGACTCTTTCCTCATCTGTAGCTTTTTCTCAGCTCTATGCCTCACTTTAAACATTAGGTCAATTGTGCTGCATCCTGATCTGAGTCTGAACTGTTCATCTCCTGTCTTACTTTTTTTTCTGCATATTTGTTTATCAGTCGCCCACTCCAGGACTTTCATGCACTGTGACAGGAGTTTGGTACCTTTATATGGCCCACAGTTGTGAAAGTCCTCTTTGTTCTTGAACATGGCATGTACTGTGTTTTGCCAAAGAGCTAGGGGATGCAGTTCTCTGTACTCCACTGTTCCAGAAAGCCAAAAAAGAAAAGAAAGACTGAAAGAAAAAGCAGTATTGTAGACTTATTATTTTAGCAGGGTCTCTACCCCTAAATTTGATAGAGTTTGCTATTAACTGCCACTTGACAATTAATGCTTTGTATTTTTTGTTGCATTTTAATGATAATTATTACCTATGGCGTACTATAATCTTTTCAGAGGCATAAGTATATGACAAGCATGGACTATGGGCCTGATGAGGATGGAGTACAATGGCACTATAACTTCATTTGAACTTTATGCCATGTCTTTACTTATAAGTTGAGCTACACAGAATGATTTCGTCACTACCATAGTTACCTGGTGGTCAAAGTTTAGTTTACTATTTGTATTCCTTAGTCCCTCATTACTGTGTCTTCTTTTAGGTGTGTGCTATCAATAATATAATTTGCAGGGCTACCTGATTAACTGAAGGGTATGATTATACATCTTTTAGCATTTAGTCTCAGACCATGAGTTTGGCATAAGTCAACTGTCATTTGTAGGCTTGTTTGTAGGATTTCAGAATAATTTTAGGATTCAGTTATTGTTCCCAGCTTATAGTCGTCTGTGAACTTAGTAAGCCAGATGCTACTGACATTGGCCTTCTCAGAAAAGTATATACCAAACATAAGGGGGTCCCAACACTGAGCCCTGTGGGACACTCTAGTAACAGGTTTCTTATCGGAATTGAATTCGCCTATTTAGACATGTCCTTTCAGTGTACCAGTTTGCTGTCTGTCTGAGAATGTAGGGATTTATCCCTAACTCAATAAGTTTATATATGATCCCCAAGTGGGGGGGTTGTGTTGAAAGCTTTGGCCAAGTCTAGATACGTGTTGTGTGCCATTTTACTCTCATCCATACAGGCAAGACCTCCCTTTGACAAAGGCAAATTGGGTCTTGTCCAGTGTTTGGAGATTTCCAATGTCATTCCTGATCAGGTCCATGATAATTCTCTCCATGGCCTTGCAGATAAGCCTGGTCAAGGTTATGGGCCTGTGGTTCCCTGGGTCAGTGGATGGACCTGCTAACTGCAGAAGGACAACTGTTGCAGTCCTCTGTTTCTTTGGGACAAAGTCTGTCCAGACGGTGTGGTTAAAGATGGTTTTAGTGACCCTTAAAGATTCTGTTTTAAGCTATTTAAGAAACATCCTGGAATGTTGGGACCCTTGGCGGCTGTGTTTTTGGCTTTAGTGGCATAGTAAGGACCTGCTCCCTTGTAATCACTGGTAGGGGGATGGTTGCAGGTGTTTCTGTGGGTATGGTAGAAGGTGATGAGGGGGAGTTTGAACTCAACTTGTTAGCCAGCAGGTTTGCTATGGCTTCAGACTGGGTGTAAATGTTACCTTTCATTATTAACTCAGCACAATGCTGAGCATTTCCCTTGAGGTTCTGAACATCAAAACCCTTAAGGTTATCTTCACCTGGGAGGATGTCTTTGCCTCGTAGTTTGGTTTGGCAGATTTGACCATCTCTCTGATTTGTTTGTTTAGACTAGTGAGTGTCGTTTTGCACTGTTTTGTCTGTTCCTTCTTGACTTTGGAGAGGATTTTTTTTCAGTTTATCGATTAGCCTATTTATGCTAAGGGACTACCAAAGTGATTTATTTTTGCCATTAACCATCAGTTTGACTCAGACAGGTACTGCCTTCTCTATGCAGCTAAGAATGCGATTGTACATTGCTTTTGTGTACACCTCAGAGTAGGTCTCAGTGCCCTCCAGTTTGAAGGAGTTGAAAGTTTTTTTAAGTGGTATCTTAGTTTGAGGTAACTGGCCTTAGCAAATTCTTAACAGATTTGGAGTTGGATATGGGTTCTAGTTTAGTTTTCATACCAAAGGAGCTCATTTTGTGGTCAGATCTTACCAGGGAGGAGTTAATGCACAGGAGAGAGCAGCATCTTACCATGTTCATGTTTATTAGGTCTAGGATATTTGTACCTCTAGTTAGAGAGCTAACTAGTTGCTCCAGTGTGTTTTTTTTGCATTTTCAAAGCCTAAAACCTGTGAGCAAGTCAGTTATGGGTCATACAAGTCTCCCACTTTATAGAGAGGGTAGTTGAAGTCACCCATAAGTATGGTGTTA